>NC_140235.1:4569472-4596972 GCF_949987555.1 Borostomias antarcticus
GGTGGAATCAGTCCTTTAATACCGCACGCCACTTCCTCCGCTCCCCGACTAATTAGGTTTTTACCCCCTCCCTCTCTCCCTCCCTCCATCCCCCCCCCATCCCCTTTTGTAAAACCGTTTGTCGGCAGACTAGCCTCTAGATTATATATCGTTTTGGCTTTTCTCTTTCTCTCTCTCTCTCTCTCTCTCTCTCTCTCTCTCCGTCCTCTGTGTCCAGTGCCAGTTTTCGTTTCTTTGGATCCGGCGTTTCCCTGTCCTACGCATGCCCATCCGCTTTCAAAGCCGATTGGCTAATTAGCATTCTTTTGGGCAAGTTTTCCCACAGAGACTGAACTTCTGTGTGTGTGTGTGTGGGGAGGGGGGGGGGTCACCATTAAGATGATTGTCACGCCACATTCCAAATATCTACCTGCGTTTGTGCGGACGCCACTTCCTGCCTGTATGTGTAGACCCATCACGGCGAGGAGTCTGTAGAGCAGCGGTCCTCTGTAGCCGGACCGTCTCCAACCCCACCGCCACGCGTTTGTGTGTGTGTGTGTGTGTCCTACTATAAGTGTGTGTGTGTGTGTGTGGTCCTACTGCACACGCGCGTGCGCAGACCCACTCCGCGAGCCCTCCCCGGATAGCGGCGAGCAGCTGAAAGACTCCCCCCAATTCTGAGGTACTTTTTAAAAGAATCGGTCCTCATGGTCTCTACTGTATCAGGCCGGCAGAGAAGGCGGATTGTTCTCCATTCCAAAGTTTCGGGCCGGTGCGATTTTTAAACAGACATATGTTGGTGACGAGGGAGTTCATCCTTTCAAAGCCTGATCAAAGCCCCGACGTTGGACCGCTTTGAGAGCGCCGGCCGACAGCGAATGAGTACCGCGCGCGGGAACGAGGCTGGAACCTGGCGAACAGAAACACTTTCAAACAAACAAAGTCTCTCTCTTCTGAACAAGCGCGGCTGTTTTTCGACACGCGACGAATGCCTACCAAGCTATATTCACGGCACAAAGAAACATATGTAACCTTCGGTCTGTTTTGGTTCATTTCTGTCCATGACGTCGCATCCTATAAAGTATCCGAAACAGTGTGACTGTTTCAGTTCAATTCACATCTTTTGTCCTGCAAGGGAAATTTGAGTTGCTGACGGGGTTTAAAAATACACGATAAATTAATTACCACAAACCACAGCATTCACCATACAAGAAAAATGTCAGTTGATGAGAGCAGAGGAGGAGTCAATCACAAGTCAATAAGTCCATCACAAGTCACCAGGCAAAAAAGTGCATAACCCCGAAATGTTTCTCATTTCATATCCTGATGCTGTAGGGATGAACGAGGCCCTGCCTCTCTTTCGTTTGAGCTCCTGTGACGTGGAGGTGTTTGATGTGGAGTGAGTATGACATGATCTCAGAGTAGGTCATTAATCCCTCCCTCTCCCATAATCCTTTGCAGCGGAGGAGCTGGACGGCCTGCTCCGCTCCCAGAACGCCCTAATCGGGAAGCTGAAGGAGGAGTGTTGCATGCTGGGAGCCAAGCTGGAAGAGCTGAGTGAGGCGAGCGGGTGAGTCTAGAGGTGTGTCTAGAGGCAGGTGAGTCTAGAGGTGTGTCTAGAGGCAGGTGAGTCTAGAGGTAGGTGAGTCTATAGGCAGGTGTGTCTAGACTAGAGGCAGGTGAGTCTAGAGGCAGGTGAGTCTAGAGGCAGGTGAGTCTAGAGACAGGTGTGTCTAGAGGCAGGTGTGTCTAGACTAGAGGCAGGTGTGTCTAGACTAAAGGCAGGTGTGTCTAGAGGCAGGTGAGTCTAGACTAGAGGCAGGTGTGTCTAGAGGCAGGTGTGTCTAGACTAGAGGCAGGTGTATCTAGACTAAAGGCAGGTGAGTCTAGAGGCAGGTGTGTCTAGAGGCAGGTGTGTCTAGACTAGAGGCAGGTGTGTCTAGAGGCAGGTGAGTCTAGACTAGAGGCAGGTGTGTCTAGACTAAAGGCAGGTGTGTCTAGACTAGAGGCAGGTGTATCTAGACTAAAGGCAGGTGAGTCTAGAGGCAGGTGTGTCTAGAGGCAGGTGTGTCTAGACTAGAGGCAGGTGTGTCTAGACTAAAGGCAGGTGTGTCTAGACTAGAGGCAGGTGTGTCTAGACTAAAGGCAGGTGTGTCTAGACTAGAGGCAGGTGTATCTAGACTAAAGGCAGGTGAGTCTAGAGGCAGGTGTGTCTAGAGGCAGGTGTGTCTAGACTAGAGGCAGGTGTGTCTAGACTAAAGGCAGGTGTGTCTAGACTAGAGGCAGGTGTGTCTAGACTAAAGGCAGGTGTGTCTAGACTAGAGGCAGGTGTATCTAGACTAAAGGCAGGTGAGTCTAGAGGCAGGTGTGTCTAGAGGCAGGTGAGTCTAGACTAGAGGCAGGTGTGTCTAGAGGCAGGTGAGTCTAGGGGCAGGTGAGTCTAGGGGCAGGTGGGTCTAGAGGCAGGTGTGTCTAGGGGCAGGTGAGTCTAGGGGCAGGTGAGTCTAGAGGCAGGTGAGTCTAGGGGCAGGTGAGTCTAGGGGCAGGTGAGTCTAGAGGCAGGTGAGTCTAGGGGCAGGTGAGTCTAGACTAGAGGCAGGTGAGTCTAGAGGCAGGTGTGTCTAGAGGCAGGTGTGTCTAGACTAGAGGCAGGTGTGTAGACTAGAGGCAGGTGAGTCTAGAGGCAGGTGAGTAGACTAGAGGCAGGTGAGTCTAGGGGCAGGTGAGTCTAGACTAGAGGCAGGTGAGTCTAGAGGCAGGTGAGTCTAGAGGCAGGTGTGTCTAGAGGCAGGTGTGTAGACTAGAGGCAGGTGTGTCAAGAGGCAGGTGTGTAGACTAGAGGCAGGTGTGTCTAGACTAGAAGCAGGTGTGTAGACTAGATGCAGGTGTGTCTAGACTAGAGGCAGGTGTGTCTAGACTAGAGGCAGGTGTGTCTAGACTAGAGGCAGGTGTGTCTAGACTAGAGGCAGGTGTGTCTAGACTAGAGGCAGGTGTGTCTAGAGGCAGGTGTGTCTAGACTAGAGGCAGGTGTGTCTAGAGGCAGGTGAGGGTACGGGGCAGGTAGAACTCTATCATACAGATCATCCGGGATATGATTGATGTGTACTCAGTCCTGCTCCAGGCTTTTAGCACGTTTGCCACGGTGAAAAAGATGCAGCCGGTTCGAGGCTGACCGACCTTCCAATCGCCTGTCACCCTAAATGCCAAATCCATATGATTTGTAGATTAGCGAGGAGGCCTCGAGCCACCTGGATGTTTTTGGCCGCAGCGAACACGCACTGAATCTGCAGGGTTGCACAGGCTGACCTGGTTTCCTGGTTGATGCACCAGCAGGCCGAAGGAGAGGAGAGGAGGAGGAGGGGAGAGGAAGTGATGGGAGGGAGAGGGGAGGAGCTAAACCGTGTCCTGCTCTACTCTGGCCATCTGGGAACTCTCTGCATGAGCAGTGGCGGTGCTGTGGCCCTGGCCTGGACACGGGGGGGGGGGCGGCTGCTGGCCCTGGCCATCTCCCTGTTTGTGGCCATGCGTGTTACACTTGTGTGTGTCACCTCAGGCCTTTGGTCTCGTCAGCTGTTAGAACTGTGGAACACATTAGTCACATGACAGACCCCAATCTGGCACGGCCAGACCGCCGCCCAACCTGAGCAGCGCTGCCCGGATACAGCGGGATCACACACAGAGACACACTCACGCACGGTACAGTAGACATACACACTTTGTAGGCCACTACATCTGCTGTGTGTGTGTGTGCTGGGTGTGGTGCTGTTGGACCACTATGGCGGTGGTTTGTCGTGTGTGTGTGTCCTATAAGCCTGTTGCTACTTCTCTCTCAGTTTAGAGTGGTAAGCCCTGCAGGCCGCCACACACACACACACACACACACACACACACACACACACACACACACACACACACACACACACACACACTGGCCTCTTCCATGCCACTACACTACAGCAGTGCTAATGCCAGGGACAGAAGCATGGGATTTATTTTGCAACCACTCATTTTTTATAAATGCTACTTTAAGTCATATGCACACACACGTCACACACACACACGCACACACACACACACACACACACACACAGATCAGCGAAGCCAAGCCCTCAACCCCAGTCCAGCCCAACCCAGCTCAGCTCAGCCCAGTCCATGAAATTGTGATATCACTAGCCTGCAAAATGCTAAATTGAAACAATGAAACATATTTTATTCATAAATTCTTACTGTGTGTGTGTGTGTGTGTGTGTGTGTGTGTGTGTGTGTGTGTGTGTGTGTGACAGGAGAGAGATAGAGCAGCTGTCCCTGGAGAAGCAGCATCTAGAAGACACAGTGGAGAAGTTGAGAGCTCGCTGTACAGAGATGGAGGAGCAATGTGTTCAACACGGCAGAATGCACCAGCGCATGAAGAACAGGTACACACACACACACACACACACACATACTTGTATTGCTAGTTTTGGCATGTATGGTGTATGGTGTGTTTTAGTGTGTTTTACATTTATGTGGTTTTCTGTGTGTGCGGTGTGTGTTTGTGTGTGTGTGCGTGCGTGCGGTGTCTGTGTGTGTGCGTGTGGGTGCGGTGTCTGTGTGTGTGTGTGTGCGGTGTCTGTGTGTGTGTGTGTGTCTTTGTGTGTGTGTGTGTGCGCGTGGTGTGTGTGTCTGTGTGTGCGGTGTGTGTGTGTGTATATGTGTGTGTATATGTGTGTGTATGTGTGTGTGTGTGTGTGTTGGGGGAGGGCTCTATGGTGAATGGAGAGCCCATACGGCCCAGAGTGCAGAGCGGCAGGGCTCCTGGCAGCCAGCCTGGTAGGGCCATGTGGGCGAGGCCGCGTGGGCCTTCACCAAGGCTCTCATGGCTCCACACACAGCCTCACACACACACACACACACACACACACACACACACACACACACACACACACACACACACACACACACCCTGCTTCCAATGTAACACTACATATTGTTTAACACCCACCGACTCTAACCTGCAGGGCCAAAAACAAGAGTTTAGGAAGAGACACAGCTGTCCTGTGTGTGTGTGTGTGTGTGTGTGTGTGTGCGTGCGCCCGTGTGTGAGGCAGTTGTCCAATTTAATTTATTTCACAGTACAGTAATTCTGCAAACTCTTTTCTCAAGATATTTGTGAGAATCACATTGCATTTGATCAAATCAGTATTTGATTGAAAAATATTACGATCAATTCAACTGTCAGCCATTCAGCTTCACTGTTCTCTCGTTGATATTTGAAGCCAATTTCTAAAATAATAAATTAATAAGTAAAAATGTCTCCCACACAACGTAATTCTACTCTGTTCAACAGCTCTATACTTGTTCAACAGCTCTATACTTGTTCAACAGCTCTATACTTGTTCAACGGCTCTATACTTGTTCAACGGCTCTATACTTGTTTAACAGCTCTATACTTGTTCAACGGCTCTATACTTGTTTAACAGCTCTATACTTGTTCAACGGCTCTATACTTGTTTAACAGCTCTATACTTGTTCAACAGCTCTATACTTGTTCAACGGCTCTATACTTGTTCAACAGCTCTATACTTGTTTAACAGCTCTATACTTGTTCAACAGCTCTATACTTGTTCAACAGCTCTATACTTGTTCAACAGCTCTATACTTGTTTAACAGCTCTATACTTGTTCAACAGCTCTCCATTCTGCTGTCCTCTCCTGTCCCTGTCTTCTGACTTATACTTCCTTGTGTATTTCCCTTTGTGCCCCCTGTGTGTACAGTACTGTATGTGTGTGTGTGTACTCGACAGTATGTGTTTTTAGTGTGCGTGCGTCTGCATGCGTGTTGGGGTGTGTGTGTTTTCCTTTGTGCCCCCTGTGTGTACAGTACTGTATGTGTGCGTGTGTACTCTATAGTATGTGTTTTTTGTGTGCGTGTGTGTTGGGGTGTGTGTGTTGTGATGATCACAGCGGGCCCCTTGCCCTGGCTCTGGAGGGTTAAGGTGTATGTGTTAACAAGCTGGTGCACGCGGGCTCGTCCAACACGCCAAGTCTCGGGGCCCCGCCCCTCTCCGATATCCTCGATCTGGGCGCAATCTGTGCTGTGAAGAGCCTCAGCAGTGCGCCGCGTATGAAACATTTGGAAAATCAGCTTGATTTATTTTTACATCGGGAGCAGAATGCCAAGCTACACAGGGGTTTCAGCACACAATGTTACGCTGCTCCGCTACCTCCTTCATTTCATTATTTATCTCTGGGTTTATTTCTGGAGGTTTCTGCCCGGTGATTAGGGAGGCGATGGAGAGAACGCCAGCCGAACAAAAGACACATTACATTCAAATGAACTAATTTGTAGGGTTTGAAATCCAGGATAATTATTTGGTGAAAACAATATTTTTCGCATAGAATAGGTCAGAAGAAACAAACATCTCTATTAGTTGATCTGTAATTGTTTCCAGTTGATTTTTTGTTTTTTTAAATTCTGAGCTGTAAAGAAGTTGCTTTTTTGAGTTTGATCATTTGCATTGAAATGCGTGGGCGTTGGTTTTGTTGGTTCTACATAGCTAAAGAAATGAAATCAGCTCCTAGTGAATATAGTGCATACACCACACACTACAACAGGAGGCCTTCTGCCTTGTGCATTCCATTAGACTAACACATATAAAAAATACTTTTGAAATACTAGTCAGAAATAACATATATATTGTGCTTTTGGTAGAAATCATAACTGCATTTAGGCTTACGGCATGCCATTATTTACATTATGATCTATTTGCACGGGTTTTATTGATGAATTCACGTTTCAGGGTTGCATTCCTCACAGATCATCTGTATCATGTAACCTATCAACGTTTATTTCGCTAGGGTCTCACACAGTATAATATATCAGGATACACATTAAACATCATTCCATTAAACTACAGTAACAGTGGATTTGCCTAATGGAATTCAGAAGACTAAGATTGCTCATCGTATTGAAATTATGTATGGCATGCAGTCAAATTATTACTGACACACATTGAATAGATGATTCAGGTGATTACATGTATAGTTGTTAGGTCCGACATTATTACAGTGTACATAATTAGTTTGTAATTAGATGATTAGACAAATATTTACGGGGAAAGGATTCTTTGGAAAAGACGAGTATGAATGATGTACAGTAATAGCTCTCCAGATGCAGGTGTGATGATGCTGGTGAGCACATCTTGTACGTACGTGAGCATGTTTCCATGGCCACAATAATCCGATAAATGGGAATAATCAGGTCATGGTCAGAATACGATTTGACGTGTATACATGCACTTGAGGAATTCCATAATAGAAAAAAAAAAAGTTCACATAATTCAGTCAATTAGTTGGATTACTTTCCAACTTCATGACATAAAACTGAAAGTTCCTGTTATTTTCAAAACATCCTGTCTTGTTTTCAACATGACCTTCTTAAGAATGTCACCATTCTTTCTCTAGAACATTCTTTCTCCCATCTAGGAGATGAAGGATGTTCATGTCCTTCATTTCACTGAGCATGAAGTTGGTTTCATCTTTATTTCACAAAAATGAGTTCTACCACTGCTGCTCGCCATGTTTGCTGTTGACTGCATCCGCTTGCGTTCTGTCTGCATCCGTTTACACCTGCGCAGATGGAAAAGAAACCAGATTAACAGCATACTGTACATGTGCCGGATAAAAGACTATTGGGCGAAGAGCTAGGTGTGTTTATCGGATTTCTCATAATCCAATAATGGCTTTTATCCGATAAAGCATATCGCATTATACTGTTCACATGACCACTTGAATAATCTGGTAACTCCATCGGTTTATTAGTGTGCATGTAAACGTGCTCAATGTAGCATCGATTTATTTCAGCTCTAAATGGTCATTTCTATGGCATGAATAGAGATACAGTTCCCCATGTCCAGTCCTCTGTGTGGGTCAATGTGGACATACTAAGCTCTGCTTGGTTGGTGATATTACTGTTGAGTAGTTAGCAGCAATGTGAGAAGTATGAGGACGAGGAGAGGCTGCTCTCTGGGAGAGGATGACTGGGGACTGTCAGCAGTTAGGAGCTGTGATAGCGGATGACAGGGGATGACGGGGGTCTGGACCAGGCAGAACCGAGCGGATGATTTGATGTCCCTCTGTGGGAGAGAGGGGGGGGGGAGTAGAAATGCAGGTCCGGGACTTAAATCTAGTAGACTAGACGATTAGAAAACACGTGTGACTGTTCCCTAGTTCAGAGGTTTTCAAAGAGGGCCGCCAGGGAGCACCGGGGGGCTAGTTGGAAGGGAGAAGAAAAGGGAAAAAGAAAAAGAAAGAAAAAAATATATATAAAAAGAAAAAATATATATAATTATATATATTATATATATTATATAATTAGATTTTTTTTTCTTTTTTTTTTCTTTTTATATATATTATATATATATATATAAACAAAATCCACTTCAATTAAAATTCAATTCATAATATTATTGTACCGGTTTCAAATAAAATATGAATTGAATACTGTAAAATCCATTCATATCGAAATGAGGCCATGCCCGTTCGTGCCCAATCTACGCGTCTGCCTGACAAAAATTCAAAACATCAGCCTACAACTGCTTGTGCTAGCTAGCTCACGTTATCTTTACCGGATACAAAAAAATGCACGACCACAGAACTCGTCTTATATAGCCTATGCCAATTTTTTTTGTTTTGGATTTTTGCCATCTTGTAATAGGGGCCGCTAGCCTGGCATCGCCAGACCCTATTCGCTTTTCGCAAATCCGGAGAGAAACAGAATGTGAGCTCACGTCATCAGGATGGCGTTGCCAGGCTAGGGGGCCGCAGCCAGAAGCTACGGTTATTTGGGGGTCTTTGGCGTGGATGTTTGGAAGTTTTGGGAACCCCTTCCCTAGTTGACTGTTTGTGGGTTTCACACCGGATGGTCTTGATTTGACAGACGTGAGCAGAGTGGGATCAGTGTGCAGATAAATAAAGTTGGATTTGATTTGATTTGGATGAGGGCAGAGTTCTCGTGACCGTAAAGCTTCCCGCTCACACTTCACTTGTTGTTTCAGCCTTCTAACTCCTGCCTCCATCGCACACACACGCCTACACACACACACACACACACACACTCACACACACTCACACACACGCACACTATCACCCCCACAGCTGCCAGCATGCTGCTGCACCAATTATCACCAACACACACACACACACACCGACAGACACACACACATGCAGTCTCGCATACACATACAGATAGGCTCCTTCCCTCTCCCACCCACACACCCCCCCCCACACACACACACACACACAGGCGTCTTGCTTGGCGGGCCTTTAAGGAGAGCTGAAATGTATACGCAGATGTGCTGCTAAATCTACAGGCTTCTGTGGGCCATATGGCCCCATAAAGAAACATGGTGCCCGCGTCTGGAGGACAGGAGCGAGGGATGGAGGGAGGGATGGAGGGAGGGGGGGAGGGCCATGTGTGTGAGTGGAGCAGGCAGTTGTTGGAGCTGTGTGGAGGAGAAGGGCTCCAGGAGATTGGCTAATGGAACAAATGGTCGCGGCGAGCCGGGAACAGGCTTGTTGCTGCCGGGGGGAGACGAGGGCCCCCGGGCCTGTAGGCTGCTTCATCTGGTGCCCTGCCACACACACACACACACACACACACACACACACACACACACAGGCCTCCCACGACACACTGTGCTGCCATCATCCCCCAGAAGCAAGAAGACGCTCCTCAAACTTTTCATTTGCAAATGAAGTTGGCAGAGGCTCGGAGAAATGCAGAAGGGTGTGTGTGTGTGTGTGTGTGTGTGTGTGTGTGTGGTTGTGTGTGTGCACGTGTGTGCGTGTGTGTGTGTCCGCACGTGTGTGTGTCTCTCCATCTCGCTCTCCATCTCACTCTTTCTTTGTGCGTGAGCTGGTGTGGGTGAGAAACAGAGAAGGAGTGAGGGAATGAGTGGATTATTATGGCGCATCGATTCAGAACACCGCTATGACCTGATCTGTGGTACTGGAGAGTGAGTGAGTGTGTGTGTGTGTGTGCGCGCGTGTGTGTGTGTGTGACAGCCTGTTAATGAGACAGTGGTAGAAGCAGTAGATGACTAGAAGTTCTACCATGTAGGTGATACTGAGAGTGTGACAGGGAACCGCGACGATCAGTGCTAGAGCTGGGATGAATTCAGACTTTATTAATTGATTGATGAATTAAGACTAATCCCTGTGCTTTAGTACTAAGATTTCTCCATGAATGAGTCGGGAGTCGTGTGTGGATCCTGTTTTTGGGGGGAACAGATATCCTGTGGTAGCAGAAGGCCCCTCTCTCAGCCAGGGTCGTGGGTCTGGCCGCTCGGTGGTTTCTGAGGTCCGCGCAATCGCTGCTCTCGCACCCGCTGGCCTCTGGGTGGTGCTAAAGAGTCACGCTCCCTCTCTCCTCCATCCCTCCCTCTCTCTGTCCCTCTCTCCTCCACCCAGCTGGCCTTTGTTGCCGGGGGCGACGGCAGGGCGGCCTGCTGAAAGAGCATTGTCAAACGGTGGCTTTACAGTCCTGACGCCGGAACACACACACACACACACACACACACACACACACAGCTTTACAGCTTAGGCGCAAGGCTGTACCCAGGGGCGAGCAAGCTGGAGTGCCACTGAGTGGAACATTAGATCAGCAGCCCCTAACTACTAACACAGCACCACCAACCTCTCATCTCTCTCACACACACACACACACACACTCTCTCTCTCTCCCTCTCTCTCTCTCTCTCTCTCACACATCCACACATACTTGGAGGGAGCAGCAGGACTTTGATATCGGCTGGTTAATGTTAGTTTGAGGTTTAGTTTTGATGTGACATGACTGGTTCTGAGTTCCTGTTGGGTCCGCTTCCAGTACCACTACTGGACCTCCCGTTCCCCATGTCGCTAGATCAGACTCCTGGTCCTGGTCCGTAGTGTCGATTGAACTCTCAGAGAACACAGCGAAGCGCTATTTGAACTTATCGAAGCACTATTTGAACATATTGCACTTCATTCAGTCTGGCTCAACAGATGTAAACCTCTCGGCGCCAGTCAGATTCAATTCCCCAATTTATTTTCGCAAGTGCATCATTGGAAAAGACAAAACAAGCTTAGCGCCGCCCGAGACGATTGTGATTTAAAGAAATTATGGTTTAAAGAAATACAGCTTTGTCCCCCCTATCTCAGAGTACAGGAAGAGCGCAAACGAAGTGTGGAGGAAGGTCTGGCCAGACAGACACACTTCATTTAAATTGCTTTAACTTGCTTTGAAAGCGGAGGTTGCCGTCTCGAGTCAGTCACATCGGAGCACCCTTCTCGTATTTAACATATTTCCAATTTCCAATAGATATTTCAACCGACGCTGCAGGGTGTTGGAGTTCACCCGTACGAGAGTATCAGACGTAAGAGACACGGTATTTACCTAGGGTGTTCTACAGAGGAGGGCTATGGGGGGGGAGGGTTGGCTAGAGAGGAAGGTTCTAGCACTCCCAGATCTGATCCTGGCCTCGTGAGTCCACCAACCCCCCCCCCCCCCCCCTCCCTCCTCAGATGAAACGAGGACATGCGGATGAAACATGAATGAGACCATGAGCAACAACAGGCCTCTCTGTTCCTAACAGGTTGGGGGGCAGTACATGGCCCCTAGGCAGAACACACACACACACACCACATCATCATTTGGGCTGGAGTAAGGGTTTGTAAGGGGTGTGTGCGTGCGTGTTTGTGTGTGCGTCTGTGCGAGCGTGTGTGTGCGTGTGTGCGTGTGTGTGTGTGTGTGTGGAGCAGCTGCAGGCTGCTCCTGGCTGTGTAGTTTTAACCAGGCAAGCCAAGGCAGTCTGCCTGCATTCTCCACCCCCCCCCCCCCCCCCCCCCCATGTCCCCCAGGCCATTCACCCCCCCCCCCCCCCTCTGATAACACGGCCCATTCGAGGTGCCCCCAGATACGCAACGGATATAAAAATTACAACACGGCAGAATCTGAGTCAGTTGAACAACAGGGGTCCAGCTGGACCAAGACTGAGGAGCCGAGAGAGACTGATGATCATAATGACGACTGTATGTGACCTATCTAGATACTGTACATGACCTATCTAGATACTGTACGTGACCTATCTAGATACTGTACTGTATGTGACCTATCTAGATACTGTACGTGACCTATCTAGATACTGTACGTGACCTATCTAGATACTGTATGTGACCTATCTAGATACTGTACGTGACCTATCTAGATACTGTACATGACATATCTAGATACTGTACGTGACCTATCTAGATACTGTACGTGACCTATCTAGATACTGTACATGACCTATCTAGATACTGTACGTGACCTATCTAGATACTGTACATGACCTATCTAGATACTGTACGTGACCTATCTAGATACTGTACATGACCTATCTAGATAATGTACATGACCTATCTAGATACTGTACGTGACCTATCTAGATACTGTACATGACCTATCTAGATACTGTACATGACCTATCTAGATACTGTATGTGACCTATCTAGATACTGTACGTGACCTATCTAGATACTGTACGTGACCTATCTAGATACTGTATGTGACCTATCTAGATACTGTACATGACCTATCTAGATACTGTACGTGACCTATCTAGATACTGTATGTGACCTATCTAGATACTGTACATGACCTATCTAGATACTGTGTGATTCAAGATTCAAGATCAGTTTATTTCCATGTATATAGTTTACACACAGTGTATAGAAATGTGTGCTTTCTACTGTCTCTGTTGCTGTGAGAACAGGCAGCTTGATTTACTCTGTAAAGCACTTTTCCGGCATCTCTTGGCAGGTGAAAGTAAATCTTGGAGCGTGGACCACACCACAGCAGCAGCTGCAGGGTCTGTTTACACCTGTGTGTGTGTGTGTGTGTGTGTGTGTGTGTGTGTGTGTGTGTGTGTGTGTGTGTGTGTGTGTGTGTGTGTGTGTGTGTGTGTGTGAGAGAGAGAGATAGAGAGAGAGAGACACACAAACACACACACACACACACACATAGTGATTTGCAGAGCACAGCCTTGTAACAGTGTTGCTCCCGGTGGTTCTGGGTAGTGTAGTGCCAAGTGTGGTGGTGGAGGCTAGGACTACAGTGTATAGCAAAGCCTGCCAGGCTAAAGGCAGCCACACACACACACACACACACACACACACACACACACACCCGGCAGAGTCAGCAGCCTCTTACTCCCTGTACTGGGACTGTGCATCACCTACTGCTTCCCCTGCTGCACACAGACACAAATATGAGGTTCCCACCTGGAGCGCTGCTGTAGGGACACAAACAAGGACACACAAACACCCCCCCCTCACACACACACACACACACACACACACACACTTAAGGGAACAAACCTGGCATCAGTTCCCTGGTTTCTCCACTCTCTATTGGCCCTCCTGTCAACAAACATCAAGAACAGAAATACACACACACACACACACACACACACACACACACACACACACACTCACACACACACACTCACACACACACACACAGCATCACCTGTGAACTTCAACAGTAGCTGTAGGCTTAAACCGCACGTGTGTGTGCGTGTGCGCGCGTGCTTGTGTGTGTACGTGCGCGCGTGCGTGCTTGTGTGTGTGTGTGTGTGCGTGCGTGCGTGTGTGTGTGTATGTGTGTGTGTGTGTACTGTACGGTATGTGCACGTGCGCATGCTTTAAGCTCATGTCTGCTGTCAGTAACGGTGACTGGCTGGGTGAAGGCGTCCATAGAAAGGTGTGTTCCAGTCTCATTCGATGTAGAGAAGGACCGATTCTAATGTCAGGCTGTTGCTCCATGTTCTTCGTGTTGTTTCCCAGCTGTGCCGTCTCACTCACATTATCAGCCCTGACCTGGGACCAGTCACACAGAAGCAAACTTATTAGATTCAGAATATACTGTAGGGAAGCACACGTCATCCCAAAGAGCAAAAGAACACACACAAAAGCAGCTATTGTGGTGTGCGTGTGTGTGCGTGCGTGTATGTGCGTGTGCGCGCGCGTGTGTGCGTGTGTGTGTGTGTGCGCGCGTCTCCATCCAGTCCTCCTCTCAGTAAGCCATGGGATCCAGCAGATGGTGTCTTTTCACCAGGTCAGCGGGAGACTAGGGCTCCGCTCGCCATCCATCCGCCCTCCTCACCCCTTACCTCACCCCCTTACCTCACCCCCTTCCTCCCCAACCAGCCCAGCAGCGGGCACTGGCCAGAACAGCCAGCCAACCAGCCGGCCAGACCTGGGCAGGGGGAGGGCAGAGCCCCAACGCTAAGCTGTATTAAAAAGCTAATGAAGTTGTGTGCCAGTGGATGTTGGGCGGTTATTGGATTGGCTGGTTTAGCTGCTGGACAGAGCGCTGATTTAATCACCCCCCTGTGGAGCCGGGGTGGGGGGGGGGGGTACGGTACACACACCCCTGTTGCATTTAGCCTCCGTCATCCCCAAACCAACCCCATCTTAGCCCCTAACCTCACCCCCCCACCCCCAATCCTCTCCCTCAACCTCACCCCTGCATCTCAGCCTCTAGTTCGACAGGAACATCCATCCCCCGAACTCTTAATCCCACCCTTTAGCCCTTCCACCCAGCCTCAGCTCGTACCCTGGCCTCAGCCCCAGCCTCACCTCGTACCCTGGCCTCAGCCCCAGCCTCAGCGCTGGGAGTCGGGGCTGGGGCTGGATGGAGGTACTGGAGGAGAGAGCTCTAGACTATTACAGGACACAATCCCACACTTGATGGTAAAGTAGCCATGTTAACGGAGGGGCTCTCACTGCTCGCTCACTGACTGACTGGTTTGAGTGACTGGTTTGAGTGACTGGTTTGAGTGACTGGTTTGAGTGACTGGTCTGAGTGACTGGTTTGAGTGACTGGTTTGAGTGACTGGTTTGAGTGACTGGTTTGAGTGACTGTTCTGTGTGACTGGTTTGAGTGACTGGTTTGAGTGACTGGTTTAAGTGACTGGTTTGTGTGACTGGTTTGAGTGACTGGTTTGAGTGACTGGTTTAAGTGACTGGTTTGAGTGACTGGTTTAAGTGACTGGTTTGAGTGACTGGTTTAAGTGACTGGTTTAAGTGACTGGTTTAAGTGACTGGTTTGAGTGACTGGTCCATTCTGTCTGCCAAGAGCTTTGCCAGGCAAACTGGGCAGCGAGATTCACTTTTCGTTTCACTTTCACTTTTTTACAAGTTTTTAAAAATGTTATTTAACAAATTCACGACCAGACGAGCGGGCACAGCTGACAGGAGGGGGCGTCACCGACGCTGGAGCCGCTCGCTCTGAGAGGAGATTTGAGTGCCAGTAGCCAGTATGTGAGATAGTTAAGTTCATACATGCACAGTGACTCACAGAACTGTCCCTCCCTGCTATATGCAAATGAAGACATCCTGCATCTTGAATGCTGAATATGAGGCTATGGACGGTGGTAGCGTGTGTGTGTGTGTGTGTGTGTGTGTGTGTGTGTGTGTGTGTGTGTGTGTGTATGCATGCACGCACCCTCAGCAGGGCACTGTGCTGGGTGGGTTGATGTGGCGCCGTCTTGCGTCGTGTGGCGGTGTAATGTGGTGTGGTGTTGTGTAGTGTAGTGTGGTGAAGGTTGGTGTAGTGTAGTGTAGTATGGTGTAGTGTGGTGTAGTGTAGTGTGGTATGGTGTAGTGTGGTGTAGTAGGGTGTGGTATGGTGTAGTGTTGTGTAGTGTTGTATGGTGTAGTGTGCTGTAGTGTAGTGTAGTGTAGTGTGGTGTGGGTGTAGTGTAGTGTAGTGTGGTGTATAATAGTGTGGCGTGGTGTTGTGTGGTGTAGTGTTGTGTAGTGTGGTGTAGTGTAGTGTGGTGTAGTGTAGTGTGGTGTAGTGTAGTGTGGCGTGGTGTGGTGTAGTGTAGTGTAGTGTGGTGTATAATAGTGTGGCGTGGTGTTGTGTGGTGTAGTGTGGTGTAGTGTAGTGTGGTGTAGTGTAGTGTGGCGTGGTGTGGTGTAGTGTAGTGTAGTGTAGTGTTGTGTGGTGTAGTGTAGTGTAGTGTAGTGTAGTGTAGTATAGTGTGGCGTAGTGTGGTGTAGTGTAATGTAGTGTAGCGTAGTGTGGTTTCTAATAGTGTGGCGTGGCGTTGTGTTGTGTGGGGGCGGAGCCAGGCCATGCTGCAGTAGTGTGGCGCCCGGCTGCGGAGGCCAGGCGAGGGGGAGGCAGCGGCCCCGGCCCCCCACAGCAGGCCCCGGCGCTGGGACAAGCTGGCCAGCCCGGCCCCCGCACGCACGCCTGCTCCAGCTCTCACGGGCGGTTGGGGGGCGGAGGGGAGGGGGGGGGGGGGGCAGCAGACGGCAGTGCCACTGCCAACAGGGCAGGGGCATCTGTCCTCCCCTAGAGCAACAGCTAGAGGCCTCCCTTCCTCCCCTTCTCTCCTCTCCTTCCATCCGCTCTCCTCCGCTCCTCCTCCTCCTCCTCTCCTCCTCCCCTGGTGAAGGAGTGGATCTAGGACATGGAGAGACCTGGCCTGACAGACAGACAGAGAGAGAGAGGGAGGGAGGGAGGGAGACGCTCTGGACTCTCTCTCTCTCTCTCTCTCTCTCCGTGTCGTGCAGGACAACAAGCAAACGTCTCTCTGCGTGGAATCTGTCCGTCCGCGCTGCACTCGGCCCGCGTGCGTGTCTGTGTGTCTGTCTGTGTGTGTGTGTGTGTGTCTGTGTGTCTGTGTGTGTGCGTGTGTGTGTCTGTGTGCGTGCGTGTCTATGTGTGTGCGTGTGTGTGTGTGTGCGTGCGTGTCTGTGTGCGTGTCTGTGTGCGTGTGTGGTGTGTGTGTGTGTGTGTGTGTGTGTGCGTGTCTGTGTGTGCATCTGTGTGTGTGTGTGTGTGTGTGTATCTGTGTGTGTGCATGTCTGTGTGTGTGCGTATCTGTGTGTGTGTGTCTGTGTGCGTGTCTGTGTGTGTGTGTGTGCGTGTCTGTGTGTGCGTGTCTGTGTGTGTGTGCGTGTCTGTGTGTGTGTGTGTGTGTGTGTGTGTGGATTTGTGTGTGTGTGTGTGTGCGTATTTGTGTGTGTCTGTGTGCGCGCGTATTTGTATGTGTGCGTATTTGTATGTGTGCGTATTTGTGTGTGCATATTTGTGTGTGAATGTGAATGTGAATGTGAATGTGAATGTGAATGTGAATGTGAATGTGAATGCACGGCTGGATGTGTATGATAATGTGTTGCGTTCCTGACCTGTGAGAGACCTTTGTTTTCCTTTGTTTGTTGCGGGGGGCGCAGTATCTGAACGGGCTGGTGGGAACATCTAACATCTATTACCCATGATGCCCCTCACAGCCCCCCCCCCCCCCCCCCCCCCCCCCCCCCACACACACACAACCCCCCCAACCTGAAAGGCCTCTTTGTCACTGGGCCTCAGTAGAGGGAGATGGGAGGTCTGGGACTCATTGTGGGACCAGTAATGAGGATGTTCTCATCACCCCATAGTTCCATATCTCAAACATCTGACGTGTGTGTGTATGTGTGTGTGTGTGTGTGTGTGTGTGTGTGTGTGTGTCCCAGGCTGCAGCTGTTGGACCAGCATTGCCAGTCCAGTGCCCAGCAGGTTTTGGAGCTACTGACCAGACAGAACCAGCTGACCCAGGAACGTCATGTCCTCACTGAGGAGATGCAGAACCTACGCGTACAGGTGTGTGTGTGTGTGTGTGTGAGAGAGAGTGTGTGTGTGTGTGTGTGTGTGTGTGTGTGTGTGTGTGTGTGTGTGTGTGTGTGTGTGTGTGAGAGAGAGAGTGTGTGTGTGTGTGTATGAGAGAGAGGGAGGGAGAGAGAGAGAGAGAGCAAGCTAGTGTGTATGCTTGATCTTTTTATTTTCTGTATCTTTTCAGTTACCTGGTGCTAAGAGCTGATGCCCTGTCCGTGTGAGACTCCATCTCCCAGAATTCCCGTCTGCTGTATGTTGAAATATAAGCCCACAGTACCTTTCATTTTTATTTATTTATCATGAATTATGTGTCAGTGTTTTTGATAACACATTTAATTCAATTTGATTATACATTGATTATACTATTATATTTACAGTTTGAATGAGAATCCAGACACAACTATGAATTCAATTTTTTGTTTAATATGTGGAATGATTTTGGTCTACTGACTTTTGTCCTTTGAGATCTTTATAATAAAAAACGTTTTCATCTTCAGAAATATCATAAATGGCACACGATTGCTCATAAAATATTTAATAAACAGATTTTTTTGCCAGCAAATGCTTCAAGAGAATTTATTTTTCAAATGGTGTCTAAATTTGGAATAAAATACGTCACACGTTAACCAGGATTCATTCATTCATACATTCACACATCCAGTCATGCTGCTCATACAAAGACCCAGGAACAGAGGTAGCAGATTGACATAGTGCTTTATTGAAGCTGTCCGTAAGAAGTAAAATAATGTGCATCCCTATACATTTACGTGTAAAAATACTAAGGATGTACAGTGTACAAAAACTGCTTCTTGCCGATCGGATCATTTACACGTCCTTGTGGGTCCCGTGTACAAGGTGAGCCTCGTTCACATCTACACATGACAGGAAGCAGTTACAGTACTTCCTCCGCTGACCTCAGTCTGACCCCCGCGCCATCAACCTGCCGATCGACTGACTGGACTGCACTAGCGAGGTCACGCACGCTGAAGCTACATGAACACAAATTAATTTACAAGTTATAGTCATCTTTTTTTCTTTTTTTTTTCTTCATTTTATTTTCTTTTTTTTTTACAGATTTGTCCTTTTGTCTTTAAATAAATACTTTACATGTCATGCTTGTTCATGATACACTACCAGGAGCAAGAGAACAAGAGAATCTGTTGTAGATGATACAAACAGGACTGTAGCAGCAAAGAGTGTATGTTGAGGTGTAAAATATATGTCTATATATGAGTATATATATAAGCATATATTTCCATATACATGTATAAACCCTGCAGTTAGTAGTAAGGACCGAACCCACAATGTCAGAATGGCGGGCGAGCTCTCAGCCCCTCCCCCTCCTGTCGATGGCCCGCTCCCTCTAACCTTTGACCTCGGGAGGAAATGGGTGGTGACCAGCGAGGGGATGCTGGGAAGGCTTAGGGCCCACAGGCAGACCTGGGTCGGGTCTCTAGGTGGGCTAATATCGACCACCCGGCGCGAAGGTGTTCCTCCTGGACCGGGTCTGGACCCTGGACCGTCCACCCCGCCTTTGCGTCCACTCTCCCGAGGGAGGACATGTTTACAGGCCGGCAGCAGGTGGGCGAGGGGATGATGTGCTTTCACATACTTCTCTCTGTCACTTTGCTCACCAACACCTTTTTTTTTTGTCCAATCACGAGGCATTGTTGCTCTGGATTATAGAAAAAGGAGTAATGGATGTGAGTAGTGCCACAGGCTCAAAGCTCAGTGTTTTCGTTTCACGTTTGTATCTCTGCTATGGATTCTAAAGCGAGTATGAATGTTTTGGCCCTTCAATGCCATGTCGATGCGGACCTCTGCATGCGGACTATCTCTCTTCCTCACGCCCAAGGACCCAAATCAATGAGCCCTGAGCTACAGTATACCCCCCCCCCCCCTCCCTCCAACCCCATACACCTTTTACACAATCAAGTTCAGTGCTGAAAACAAATCACCTAACCACCAAAAACAAAATTCAACCACATTCAATTAAATACAATTTAAAAAATCTAACTGAAATTAAAATAAATTAAAGTTATCAATAAGAACAGAAAAAAAAGACATTTAATATGATACATATACAAACATTTGCCCCCCAAAAAGCTGTATGCCGACCGAGCCGTGGCGCCGACCACGCAGGTGATGCTGTTCCCAGGCAGGTCCCAGCGCTCTCACACAGGAATGGACTCTATTAAGACTGAATACAAGCCGACGCGGAGGAGAACGTGAACCACGCGGTTCTTCCCTCTGGCCGTGGAGCTACTGTACGTCCCTGTGGTGTAGGTTTGCGACCGCTGTCCTGCGTGTCTTAAACTAGCCTACCCCCCCACCGCCCCCGGCACAACCACACATAACAACCCAACGTCCTGTAAACTTGACCTCCAACCTCTCTCTAAAACCCTGTCACACGTTTCTAAATCGTTTCTTATCTCCCTGTCTCAGTGATAGATCTGCTCTCAAACACCAGCAAAACGTTTACATCTACTCTGATTGATCACTGATAACCAATAATCAGTGGGAATGTTTGCCAATGCCCAAACTAACCCCCGTCACGCCTTTCGGCGTTGGTCTCTCTGTCTTTAATCCACGCCGATACATTCGTCTGTCTACCGATCTCTTCTGTTCTTCCGTTCCTTCTGATCTCCACCCCTTCTCTCGCTAGTCTCTCCGTCTCTCTCTCCTCCAAGTCTCGCCCGTCCTCTTTCTCACGTCTTCACCTCCGTCCTTCTCTCTCTCCTCTCTCCATCTTTTACGTCCCCCCGCTATTCGTCTTATCAACTTCCTGTTTTACTGTATCAACTTCCTGTTTTACTGATGCCTACCAGCGGTGTTGCTCTGTCACAGGTTTACCAGACTGACTGTTCCAAGCAGACTGATCCAAGCAGACTGTTCCAAGCAGACTGTTCCAAGCAGACTGTTCTAAGCAGACTGTTCCAGGCAGACTGTTCCAAGCAGACTGTTCTAAGCAGACTGTTCCAGGCAGACTGTTCCAAGCAGACTGTTCTAAGCAGACTGTTCCAGGCAGACTGTTCCAAGCAGACTGTTCCAAGCACACTGTTCCAAGCAGACTGTTCCAGGCAGACTGTTCCAAGCAGACTGTTCTAAGCAGACTGTTCCAGGCAGACTGATCCAAGCTAAGACACTTGACTATGCACTCACCTCCACAACATGGATGACATGTAAGGCCTGGAGTGTAGCCCATGTGCACAGGCAGGTGAGGTTGTGGGTTGGGGGGGGGGTCGGGACCTTGAGCCACTTCCTCCTGTCATTCTGGCGTATATTAACTAGACACAACCGACAAGTGAGGCTGGTCTGGACCTGGACTGACTGGTTGTCCAGGCCTAAACCGGCGCTGCTTAGCCTGGCCTGGAGGCTGCTGCCACTGGGTTGCGTCTGGGGCTCCGGAGCCTTCTGTCCTGGTGCTCTGAACTAGCTGGGCTGGAGCAAGAGGTGCTTACGGAGGTGAAACACAGGAAGACGGTTCGAGTACCACCACCGTGTGTTTCACAGGAGCGAGACTGAGAGGCGGCATCGCCACCGACCCCCAGAGAGACGACAGAAGAGGGAACCTGGAGATGGTATCAACACTCAAACACAACAGCGGCTACGAGGGGCAGACGGGGTCAGGGTGGGGAGAGAAGACGACTCTCTCACAGAGACATTTACACCAGCGCTGTTTTTTTTGCCATCACATTTTGGTCAGAGAACAAAGAAATAAAAACAACGAACAAATTATCAAAACGAGAGCAACAGCAAACGGTCGTCATTGCCCCATCTACATTCGTCAGCCATTTTTAAAGGTGCCTTGTTCATCCAGAACTAAGGACTGGAGAATAATAATTATAATACAATAAGATGACAAACATTATAGAAAACAATGACATATAAATACAATATAAAGAACTCAGAGCTGTCTTGCTAATGAACAGATAACCACCCCACCCCCGGGTAGCGCTAATCACAGCCTACCGTTCTACTGTCCTACTAAACGTCTCCCTCTTGGAATATCACCGTTGTTAATCCCTAGAAGCAGCTCCCCCTCCAATCCATACATACAGTAGACAGCCACCATTTTGCATTTGTCCATCAAGTTGATTAATGTGTACAGTAGCAACACACGTTTTCATATTTGACCTTTTCCTGGTATGTTGTGTCCTAGTGATGACAGGTATGTCTGAAGTCAATCCGTGGAGTGGTGGGAGTGTCTACAGAGTGGACTGAGACGTACCTGGCAGCTTCCCCTCTCACTCTCTCACTAGGCTGTTTCAACTGCATTCTGGGTAATGTAGTTTCAGGCTGTCACGGATCAGATTCACAGGAGGTTCACAACCAACAGTGCTGCTGTGCCTTCAGGGCCCCCTCAAACCCTCACACACACACAAGCACAGAGAAGAACTTGATTCCAAAGTGTTCAAAACACTATTGAAATGACTGGTTTTCACAGGAAAAAAGTGTTAAATAAAATCTTAAATAAAAAAAACAGCATGACATCAGAGTCTGTCTGACACTGGAATCCAGAGTGTCATGGGTTTTGTAGTGGAGGTGGTTTGTGTAACGTACTGTCCTGTATGTGCTCAAGGCTGAGGCTCACCCAGCAGAGCAAAGCTAGTCGTACCTGAAACTGAGAGAAGGAAAGACTGCTGTCTCTCTCTTTGTGGATGTGTGTGTGTGCGTGCATGTGTGTGTCTGCCTGCGTGTGTGTGTGTGTGTGTGTGTTTGTGTGTGTGCCTGCCTGCATGTATGTGTGTGTGTGTGTGTGTGTGTGTGCCTGCCTGCGTGTATGTGTGCATGCATGTGTGTGTGTGTGTGTGTGTGTCTGCCTGCGTGTATGTGTGTGTGTGTAATCCTGAGAGAACGGAGTCTGGCAGTTTGGATTCCTCATACAGCTCTGATCCTGTAACTTATAACAGACGCTTCTCTGAGACGAGCCGCACAGACGAAACAGCCAAAGGGTCGTAAAGAAAACGCATGTTCCACAGAGAGTGAGAGGGGGTTGAGAGACATAGACGGCCCACAGCACAGCAGACCACTGGAGAACCTCCTACTTTCTGTCCTCTTATCTCTCTCTCTCTCTCACACACACACACACACACACACACACGCCAGTAGCTTGGTTCTCCGAGTCTGACTATGGAATGATGGCTCTCAGACAGATAGGGGAGGAGGAGGCAGAGTAGTTTGGTCTCGTTGACGACCTCAGGGGACGGTGACGTCACACCGTTCACTCCCGCCCACTGGCCGAGTAGGAAAACTGTGGGAAGTGAGGTCTTCTTTCGTTGTCCATGCAGTCCATACCATCCTCGTCAACTAGGGAGTAGGGAAGGAGACAGGACAGGAAGTTGAAGCTCATTGGTGGGTCATTTGCATACCAAAGGTCATGAGTTCAGTCAGTTCAACTATGGCAACTGGGTTTCTCTACCACTCAACGAGCTTCATCTTTCTAGGCAGATCTGACAGCTAGAGGAGCCCTGGGTTGTGGGAGACGCTCGTTGTTCAGACAGAATGTTTTCAATCATCAGTCGGAGCCAAAGAAAAGTGATGCTCCCTTGCCAACAACACCATGATTGAGTTTATCACCCGAGTCAGGTGCCAGATGACAACCTGTCACCTCTCTCTCTCTCTCTCTCTCTCTCTCGCTCTCTCTCTCTTTCTCTCTCTCTCTCTCACACACTCATACACAAGCTTGTGCGCCCACACCCCTTCCCAGCAGCGAGAACAACAAGCAAAGTTCCAGGACTCACATTTCTCGGGGGGAGTTATTGTAATTGTCTGAGCCGTGAACTCCTCGTCGAAGTACCTGGTGTCGGTCTCGGAAGACACGTGAGGCTTGAAGGGAGGTAGCAGCTGGGGGGAGGGGGGGGGGGGGGTTAAAGACAAAGCAATGAGGCCCGGGGGGCATGAGGTCACACCTCCCACAATGCACTGCACCTCCATCTGTGTGTGTGGGTGTGTGTGATTGTGAATGCATGCGTAGCCTTCAGTGACTACTGTACAGGTGCGAACTACATGTACAGTATGTGCTAGGTGTGCGCGTGCGTGCGTGCGTGCGTGTGTGTGAGTGTGTGCGTGTGTGTGTGTGTGTGTGTGTGTGTGTGTGTGTGAAGTCACTAAGACTACGGTGGGGAACTGTACCTTCTTATCATAAACATCCTGCCAGTCGATTCCAGTGAAGAAACTGTGTCTCATGATCTCCTTTGCGTCATCTGGACCTCCTCCAAGTCTGGGACACAATAGAATAGAATAGAATAGAATAGAATAGAATAGAATAGAAAAGAATAGAATAGAATAGAATAGAATAGAATAGAATAGAATAGAATAGAATAGAATAGAATAGAACAGAACAGAACAGAAGAGAAGAGAATATAATATAATATAATATAATAGAACAGAAAAGAAAAGAAAAGAAAAGAAAAGAAAAGAAAAGAAAAGAAAATAATATAATAGAAAAGAATAGAATAGAACAGAATAGAACAGAATAGAATAGAAAAGAATAGAACAGAATAGAATAGAACAGAAGAGAATAGAATAGAATAGAATGGAAGAGAGTAGAATAGAATAGAATAGAACAGAATAGAGTAGAATAGAATAGAATAGAATAGAATAGAATAGAATAGAATAGAATAGAAGAGAAGAGAAGAGAATAGAATAGAACAGAAGAGAATAGAATGGAAGAGAGTAGAATAGAATAGAACAGAAGATAATAGAATAGAATAGAATAGAATAGAATAGAATAGAGTAGAATAGAATAGAATAGAATAGAATAGAATAGAATAGAATAGAATAGAATAGAATAGAATAGAATAGAATAGAATAGAAAAGAATAGAATAGAATAGAATAGAACAGAAGAGAATAGAATGGAAGAGAGTAGAATAGAATAGAACAGAAGATAATAGAATAGAATAGAATAGAATAGAATAGAATAGAATAGAAGAGAATAGAAAAGAAAATAATAGAATAGAATCCTTCTTCGGATTCTACGGATGAGCAGGTCCAACACACACACACACACACACACGCTCCTCCCTGTGCTCACCGCTTGTTGGGGTCCTTAATGAGCAGGCCAGAGAGCAGGGACTTGGCGTCGGAGGAGAGGGTTCGAGGGAACTTGATCTCCTCCATGAGGATGAGCTCAAACAGCTTCTCGTGGTCCTGGTTGTAGAAGGGCAGCCGACCGCACATCATCTCGTACATGACCACGCCAAGGCCCCACCAGTCGACCGCTCGACCGTAGTCGTTGTCCTCCAACACCTGGACATGGATGGATGGACAGACGGGGAGACAGACAGGCAGACAGACAGACAGACAGACAGACAGACAGACAGACAGACAGACAGACAGACAGACAGACAGACAGACAGACAGACAGACAGACAGACAGAGTTAGATAGATAGATAGATAGATAGATAGATAGATAGATAGATAGATAGATAGATAGATAGATAGATAGATAGATAGATAGATAGATAGATAGATAGATAGATAGATAGATAGATAGATAGATAGATAGACAGTGAGACATTCTGAGCTTGGTGAGACAAGTGTCGTACTTGCACAAAAAATATATATATATTTTTTTTTAAATGTCTGGGGGCGTCGCCGACCGCTTCCTGCTCTTTTTGAAAGGTCGCGCAAGGGTCACGGTTTGTCACACGGTCTTATCGGTGGGCTGTATAGAAGCTTCTGAAAAGTCCTTTGCGCAAAACTATGCTCGGCAGACACACACACACACACACACCCACACACACACAGTAGAACTGACCCTCCTCTAGCCAAGGTCATGGCGTGGACAGACAGACCGCAGCGTTGCGGAGAGGGAAGGCTAAATTGCCGTAGCGAAGCCAGGAGCCGGTAAACCTTGGCAGAGACGCGGCACACATCAGCACCGAGCACGATCTGGCCAAGCGCTTTACATACTAATGACTCCAACAGAGAGAGAGAGAGACAGAGAGAGAGACAGAGAGAGAGAGAGAGACAAGAGAGAACCTGACTATTCATCGCTCCACGTCCAGCTGGTTAACTGCTAACAACGCAAAGCCTGTTAAACACACACAAAACACACACACACACAAAATACCCTTCTCCACACAGTGGCAGGGAGACCATGATCGTGTGGTGGTATGAGGGTCTGATATGGGCGTCGCCGTTCCCCCCGGGACAGACGCACCGTTGCGCCGTGCCAGCCATGCCTGGCGTAGTGAGCCCTCCCCTGGCAGAGCCAGACAGGAAAGTCTCCTGGCTTCAGCTGACTGCAGGCCTCGTTTCGCTGCGGCGCCACCCAGGTCAGGGGCAGCGCCGCCCGAGAGGCGGGGCCTCTAGAGTCCCGCCCCCCTCTCTGTTCTACCCAATCAGCTCTACCTGCTCTGCTCCATCCCCCTCTTCCTCTCTCTATCTCCATCCCCCTCTCTCTATCTCCATCCCCCTCTCTCTCTCTCTATCTCCATCCCCCCCCTCTCTCTCTCTATCTCCATCTCCCTCTCCCTCTCTCCCTCTATCTCCATCCCCCTCTTCCTCTCTCTATCTCCATCCCCCTCTCCCTCTCTCTATCTCCATCCCCCTCTCCCTCTCTCCCTCTCTCTATCTCCATCCCCCCTCTTCCTCTCTCTATCTCCATCCCACTCTCTCTCTCTCTCTATCTCCATCCCCCTCTCTCTCTCTCTATCTCCATCCCCCTCTCCCTCTCTCTATCTCCATCCCCCTCTCTCTCTCTCTATCTCCATCCCCCTCTTCCTCTCTCTATCTCCATCCCTCTCTCTCTCTCTATCTCCATCCCCCTCTCCCTCTCTCTATCTCCATCCCCCTCTCCCTCTCTCTCCCTCTCTCTCCCTCTCTCTCTCCATCCCTTCTCTCTCTCTCTCTCTCTCCATCCCTTCTCTCTCTCT
The DNA here is from genome assembly GCF_949987555.1 of Borostomias antarcticus. Taxonomy (NCBI): domain Eukaryota; kingdom Metazoa; phylum Chordata; class Actinopteri; order Stomiiformes; family Stomiidae; genus Borostomias; species Borostomias antarcticus. Next base: position 4,596,003 of record NC_140235.1, read on the forward strand.
CTCCATCCCTCTGTTCTTTTACACTCTCTTGTCTTTGACATTCTGCCTGCTTCTCTGTCCTTTCATCCTAAGTTCTTTTACGTCTTTTTATCCTCTCCCTGATCTGTCGCTCACCTTGGAGAAGAGGGAGGGAGGGAGGGAGGGATGGAGAGATGGAGGGATGGAGAGCTAGAGGAGAGAAGCTATCTCAGGTTCAGGCAGGATCTGATTAATACGTCTGTCTAAGGACAGGCAGCACTGGAGAGAGGCCAGAGCAGCATACGCTCCACATCTAGCCAATCATCACACACACACGCTCGCACACACACACACACACACACACACACACACACACACACACACACACACACACACACACACACACACACACACACACACACACTTCTCTAATCTTAATAGGCAGGAAACTCTTTCTTCCTTCCTTCGTTTCTCTTTCTTTCTTTCTTCCTTTCTTCCTTCCTTCCTTCCTTTCTTCCTTCCTTCCTTTCTTCCTTCCTTCCTTCCTTTCTTCCTTTCTTCCTTTCTTTCTTTCTTTCTTTCTTTCTTTCTTTCTTTCTTTCTTTCTTTCTTTCTTTCTTTCTTCCTTCCTTTCGTTCTTTCTTTCTCTATCTCCCTCTCTCTCTCTCTCTCTCTCTCTCTCTCAAATACAAATACAGTATGTCTTGGCCTGATAACAGGACACACACAGCGTCCTAAACAGAATTCAACCAGCTCCACTTGAACATTTTTCCACAGAACTTTACTGGACCGAACCTTCGCGTGTCAGACGGCGGAAACAAAATACAGAACAGTGGCTTTAATTATCATGAGTAAATCCCCCGTACTTAATCAACCTAAACCAGAGATTTAACAGAAAGCTGGCAAACTCACGCAGTGCTGTTTTTATCAAGATGGCGGATAAACACACCCACAGCGGAGTTGCCCCACGACATCTCCTGACTGGCAGCTACTCACTGCGGGGATAACACTG
>NC_140235.1:4599376-4601876 GCF_949987555.1 Borostomias antarcticus
TTCATGGTGGCAGCGTCAGTGATGCCCTCCTTGCAGAGACCAAAGTCTGTGATCTTGATGTGGCCATCTTTGTCCAGCATCAGGTTCTCTAGCTGGAGAGGACAGAGAGAGAGAGCAGGGAACTACATTACCCATGCTGCATCGCTCAGGCAGTACTCCTGGTCTGTGGTTCTCTGCCACCCACATGGCATGAAACTTAGATAGAGTAGGATGTACAAGGATTGTAAACTCACACACACGCACACACACACGCGCGCGCACACACACACACACACACACGCATACACCGAGGTACTAACAGACAGCAAAAGTAAACTTTAGGCTTGTATTAGAGCCACTCAACCTTCCAATTCTAATGGATTCTCGCCTGTTTTCTTGGCTGCTGTCTGGCTTCTGGGCTCCAGGACTGCCGGCAATACACTGACTGTATCACCCCCCCCCCCCCCGCCCCCCACGCACCCCCCCGCGCCCCCCCCACGCACCTCCACGCCCCCCTCACACCCCGCCAGCCCAGCCCAACTCGCCACTGCCCGCCAGACTTTACACGTTCTCCAAAAAGCCCCTCTTCCCAAACTCTCTCCCGTTACTCTGCCGTCTTTAATTACTCTTTCCCCTCCACCCCTCGCTAGCCCCCCCTGCCCCCCCCCACCCGCCCCATCCCCCCACACCCAGCGCCGCTCACATCAGATAAAAAGACAGCGAGCATGCTGGGAAGGGAACACACACAATGCACCCCCCCTACCCTCACCCTCCACACCTCCATCCCTCCCTCCCTCCCTCCCTCCCTCCCTCCTCTTTGTTTACCTTCAGGTCCCGGTACACAATCTTGGCAGAGTGCAGGTAGTCGAGGGCGGAGACGATCTCGGCGCCGTAGAAGCGCGTGCGCTCCTCGGAGAACACGCGCTCTCTCGACAAATGGAAAAACAGCTGCAGGAAGAACAGCAGGGATGGGACGGCAATAATTACTGATTTATTGGTGGAAATTAACACAACACAAACTGGCTCCCCGCGCCATATTGAGATGATAGATGGAGGGGGGTCTCGGAGGACCCCTGGCGAACCTACACAGCAGCTGGCGCATCGCTCCCACTCCCCCCACCCCCCCCCCCTACGATGTCCTCCGGGCGCAGCCTGGCACGGCCCGGTACATCAGCATTTTAATCAATACACCGATCTAGTTAAAGACAGGGGCCGCACGGCTCGGGGCTCACGCCCCATTAAAGAGTCGGAGCGGGGCGCTCTTTCCTCCAATCATACGTTCATCTATCAAAGACTACTACCCCCCCCCCCCCCCCCTCCTCTCCCAGTCTCTCTCTCTATCTCTTTCTCTCTCCATCCTCGACCAACAACCCCCCCCCCCCCCCCTCCACCCTGACAGTCACATTTCAAGTGTCACAACCCTCCTTCTCCACCCCCACCACCCCTCCCCCTCATGTAGAAATTACCCAGGAGGCCGCGGGGCGCACATCTCCCATTAATAGCTGAGGGAGGACCGCATATGGCCACATGAGGAGCGCTAACAGACCGCCCACACGGTTCGACCAGTGTGTGTGTGCGCGTGTGTGTGTGACAGGTGGGCCTTCATCAGCATACTGGCAGCTGTGAATGTGGCAGGTTTGTAAAAGGGGTTGTGGGGGGGACAGAGAGACAGATCGGCCTGCTGAGGTGAGGTGGGGGGGTCCGGGGTGTGTGTGTGTGTGTGTGTGTGTGTGAGTGCGTGTGTTTGTGTGTTTGTGCGTGCGTGGGCTGGAGCTGGCTGGACCGAAGAGGGAGCAGGTGATGTTTAGACTGAGGGAATGAAGAAAAGATTGCAAAGTGTCCCGATTAAAAATTCGGAAATGGAAATCTGTGGAATCCAAACTAATTTCATCTGCAACTGTCATTTAGACACTATCACCCCCATAGGTAAGTTCGCAAACAGCCAGGAAGGATTGGCGGATTGACAGGTACAGACCAGTTGGCGAACACTGGCACCAACAACACAGTCAACTGGGAGGGGGGCGCTACGGCAAACAAACTCTTTTCGCTATCATTATGAGTCTATACACAGTGTGCCCAGATAGCAAGCGGATCTGGGCCATATACAGGCCAGATCTGGCCCTTGTGGCTTAGTTCCGGCCCATATATGGCCCAGAGTCATTACACCTCCGCTTGCTATCTGGGTGATATCTGCGTGGTGATATGGGTGGTGGGTGTGTGTTGGTGGGCGGCGGTATGAGTGGTTTTCTGTTTGAGTGTAGCTTCGAGGGTAGGGGGTGTTTTTTGGTGTGTGTGTGTGTGTGTGTGTGTGTGTGTGTGTGTGTGTGTGTGTGTGTGTGTGCGTGTGTGCGTGTGTGTGTGTGTGTGTGCGCGTGTGTGTGTGTGTGTGTGTGTGTGTGTGTGTGTGTGTGTGCGCAATGCTTACCTCTCCCCCATTCACATACTCCATAACAAAACACAGGCGGTCTTTAGTCTGGAATGAATACTTCAAAGACTGAAACAGCAGACAGAGACACACCGT
>NC_140235.1:4609376-4616876 GCF_949987555.1 Borostomias antarcticus
AGGGAGGGACTTGATGAATACAGATGAATACAGTACTATAACTACAGTAGACGTGGACTGCTACTGGCCGATACTGGCTCTTAAGTACTAGCAGGTGATAGAAAGTGCTAAAATCCCACAAGTATATCACACACGTATCCTAATATCACACACACACACACACACACACACACACACACACACACACACGCACACGCACACACAAATCCATCCAATATCCAGGCTGCATGATTACTAGGATAAATATGACAACAACATGTTTACAATCTCAGAGCTCATCTGCTCCCTCTCTGTCTGTCAATTAACTCATCTGCCTGCCTGTCTCTCTCTCTCTACCTCTCTCTCTCTCCCTCTCCCCCTCCCTCTCTCTACCTCTCTCTCTCTACCTCTCTCTCTACCTCTCTCTCTCTACCTCTCTCTCTCTCTACCTCTCTCCCTCTCTCCATCTCTCTCTACCTCTCCCCCTCCCTCTCTCTACCTCTCTCTCTCTACCTCTCTCTCTACCTCTCTCTCTCTACCTCTCTCTCTCTCTACCTCTCTCCCTCTCTCCATCTCTCTCTCCCTCTCCCCCTCCCTCTCTCTACCTCTCTCTCTCTACAGTACCTCTCTCTCTCTCTCTCTCTCTCTCTCTCTCTACCTCTCTCTCTCTCTCTCTACCTCTCTCTCTCTCTACCTCTCTCCCTCTCTACCTCTCTCTCTCTACCTCTCCACATCTCTCTCTACCTCTCTCTCCCTCTCTACCTCTCTCCCTCTCTCTCTCTCCCTCTCTACCTCTCCACATCTCTCTCTACCTCTCTCCCTCTCTACCTCTCTCTCTACCTTTCCACATCTCTCTCTACCTCTCTCTCTACCTCTCCACCTACCTCTCTACCTCTCTCTCTACCTCTCTCTCTACCTCTCCACCTCCCTCCCTCCTTCCCTCCCTCTTCGCCTCCCTCTCTACCTCTCTCCCTCTCTTTCTATGTTGATTGTATTGTCGTTGTTTGCTGTCCTGTTGATGTGTTTGTTTGTTTTTCTTTGATCTTCCCTTGTGATGTATCTTGTGTTCAGTGTTTTCTCTACCCTAGAGGACCATGATGGTAATAAGCCTCAGGGCTCTGTTGGGTTCTTTTAAATCCTGTGATTTTTCACTATGTGTGTATCTAACGAGTGTGTGTGCTCGTTTTGAATCACCGAATAAAGACAATCAATTGAAAACTCTGCCTCCCTCTCTCCCTGTCTGTCTCTCTCTCTCCCTCCCTCTCTCCCTCCCTCTCTCCCTCTCTCTCTCTCCCTCTCTCCCTGTCTTTCTTTCTCTCTCACTCCCTCTCTCTCTCACTCCCTCTCTCTCTCCCTCTCTCTCTCTCTCTCCCTCTCTCCCTGTCTCCCTCCCTCTCTCCCTGTCTGTCTCTCTCTCTCCCTCTCTCCCTCTCTGCCTCCCTCTCTCCCTGTCTGTCTCTCTCTCTCCCTCCCTCTCTCCCTCTCTCTCTCTCTCCGTCTCTCCCTGTCTCCCTCCCTCTCTCCCTGTCTGCCTCTCTCTCTCCCTCCCTCTCTCCCTGTCTCCCTCTCTCCCTCCCTCTCCCTCTCTCCCTGTCTCCCTCATCTCTGCGGCGCCCTCTGGGGTCTGTGTGTGTGTGGGGGGCTGGGGGGGTGCAGACACCTGCAGCCCCCCTTCCCACTCGAGAGGCGACCAACAACATCATCTGCTAAGCAGCCGGCGTGGCGGCGCATTAACAGACTGAACGTCTGGTGCAGCTGCCGGCCGCTGGACACCGCGCAGCATAACTCAACACAACACACTACATCAGACCCACACCGGTGGAGCGGACGTTTGGCTACAACCCAGGAGACGACAGACTGGAGGACGCCTCACATCCGCTTCCAATACAGTACAGCGTCTTCAGCCACACCTCATTATACAACGGGTAGTTCCCACCTCGCAATCTGATTGGTTAAGAGTCGTTGTTTATTCACGATATACCACGGGCAAAGCCTCATTGCCGTTCTATGCCTCATTGCCGTTCTATGTGAAATGTTAGTTATTAGGCCTACTGCCCGTAAAAAGGTTAGTTCCATTGTGTAACCGTCTGTTGGTTACATTACGGTTTCTCCTCAAGAAAAATGGAAACATTCAACGTCTTGTGCCTATGGCGGCAGCACAACCCGTGGTACAGTATAGCCTATTGGTCATATACCACAACCCTCGATTGAGTTATTGCTTCAATATCACTGTGGATGGGGGGTAGGGAGCACTACATGGTCACTATGGAGTCGGGGTATGGTCAAAACACAGTCCCATTTAGTCTCATGAGAGTCTGAATGTTTCTTGGTCTAACGGTAGAAGCTCAGCCTTGGCTAACAGAAGTGAATCCCACTAGCAGAACAACTGTGGTGCTTTGACCATACAGGTTGAGTTTGAGGTGCGGTCAGTATAGGGTCACGGGTCCAGTCTGTTCCAGTCATGCTGATTATTTACTTTCTAATGAGAGACAAGGCAGAAGAATCATGTTTACTAATTCTAACTACTAACTAATTCTTACTGCTGTTCAATCTCTCATAATTAGCCTGCCATTCCTACAGATGGACAGGCCCACACAGACGCACATTTTGCACAACTCACACACACACACACACTGTATTAAATAAACACACACACACACTCCACCGCCGACTTGCACACCGACACATGCCTCGGTGACAGCTCTGAGCACCTTTTTTTCGCTGGAACATTAAATAAACAACATGTTCTATTTGTAACATCCACTTCAAGCATAATGACAGCAGCTTCTCTTAATTAGCACGTCAGACAAAAACACCTGTTCATGTTAATTTGAGGAGACAAGGGTCTCTGCCGGAGTGGCGGCAGGGGGGGGGGGGGGGGTCGGGCGCGGGGGGTGTAGCAGCTGATGGCGGGTTGCCGTGGGGACAGGCAAACAGACAGGAGATGCCCTCGGCGCAGACAGGGCCGTCACAGGATCCTTAAATCACACGTTGGTGGTACAGAAATAAATTACCGCTGTGATCATACACACACACACACACACACACACACATACTGTACACACCCACACACACACACACACACATACTGTACACACACACACCACATACTGGGGGGGTGGGTGGGGGGGTAAAGTAAATTATTTATATGCAATAATTAATTGCGTAAAGTTTCTGCAAGTAGATATTAGTTTCTTAATTTGTTTAATTATTCCAACTTGTATGACTGAGTACAAGCCAGAAGTTAACAGAGATAATGCTACAGTAGCTAGCCTAGAATGCTACAGTAGCTAACCTAGAATGCTACAGTAGCTAGCCTAGAATGCTACAGTAGCTAGCCTAGAATGCTACAGTAGCTAGCCTACACTTTGGAGACTGCGGTAGCGTTTAGCTAGCTAGCTCAGGCTGACCAGGCAGATGCCTACATGAGGGGCAGCCAGAGGTGGAACAGAAGGATATAGCCATGGACAGAGAGATGGATGAAGAGATGGGGAGAGATCCAAGTCTCGACTAGTCCAATCAGGTTCTGTCAAACCATCAGCTCTTGGCTCGGCTGGTAATGACTGTACATATCGACTGGGCTGTGCTGAGTGTAAGCTGTCTCTAGTTTGGAACGCCAGAGAGAACAGCCCGTCTCCAAAATAACCACACACACACACACACACACACCAAAGAGAACAAACCAGAAGGACACACACACACACACACGTGCGCGAGCTGAACGGAGACAGGAGACCAAACGTGTCTTCAGCACCACGGAGACGTCCTGTAGGTCCAACTTCAGATTGCGGTGAGAGATAAACGACTTAGACAGTCGAAAGTGGGGTTTGGGTCACCCAGCCTGCCTCAGCTGTGACACGCAACCGTTCCAATTGGACAATTAAAAGCAGCATACTGCATGGCAGCACATTACTGGTCCAGATTGAAATGTTCATTTGTGAGGAGGCAGATATGGGCAGGTGGTGACGGGAGCAGCCTGGGACTTGGACCGGACTACAGATAGAGACAGACAGGTAGAGAGAGAGAGTGTGAGAGAGAGAGAGAGAGAGAGAGAGAGAGAGAGAGAGAGAGAGAGAAAGAGAGAGAGAGAGAGAGAGAGTGAGAGAAAGAGAGATGGGCAGGTAGATAGAGAGTGAGAGAGAGTGAGAGAGAGAGTGAGAGAGAGAGAGAGAAAGAGAGAGGGGCAGGTAGAGAGAGAGTGAGAGAGAGAGTGAGAGAGAGAAAGAGAAAGAGAGATGGGCAGGTAGATAGAGAGAGAGAGGGAGGGAGAGAAAGACAAAGAAACAGAGGTAGAGAGAGAGAGAGAGAGAGAGAGAAACAGAGGGAGAGAAAGGGACAGACAATAGACAGACAGATGGGCAGACAGGTAGACAGCAAGAGAGACAGACAGACAGATAGAGAGACAAAAGGACAGACAGCAGAGAGAGAGAGACCGGCTGACAGACAGACAGACAGACAGACAGACACAAAGGCCTAAAGAGCTACTACGCATTACCAAAGTATGGTTCCAAATCACTTCATCTACAGAGCTATTCAGAAAACCTCCATCTCGTTCATTTAGAACCTGGGCGTGTCTCCGGAGACCTGTAGAACACTCACACCTCCGTCTTCCCACTCACCCATTGTACCAGATCGGTTTTTTTTAGATGGAGGGGGTGTTCTAAACTAAACAGCCATTCGTTAATCAGCCCGAACAGGGATTTAATTTAATGCTTTGGCCGGAGCCGCTCTGGTTTGCAGATGGCTTAAAGATGGGCTTGTCATGGGTACCCTGGGACCGAGGCCCTTCCACGTTCCAGCACACACACACACACGCGCGCGCACACACACACACACACACACACGCCGCCTGCGCGCTCCAGACTGCACCAGCGTGCACGCGTGCCTGCCGGCCGGACCGCCTGGGCAGTGGGCACCGGCCAGAGACGGACGCTATCGCTGGCCTGGCCTCGGCACCCGAACGCGGGCACAGACACGAGACGCAGCAGCCCGGGGAGGGATGGAGGAACGGAGGGATGGACAGAGAGAGAGAGAGAGAGAGAGAGAGAGAGAGAGAGAAGGAATCGGAGGTAAGGAATAGAAATGACAAAGAAAGAGAGACAAAGGGTGAGAGAGAGAGAGAGAAGAGAGAGAGAGAGAGAGAGAGAGAACTGGCAGCTGTCTGTCTCTCTAACCATGTAGCAGCTTGCTGCGGCTGGAGCCACTTTGTCAGTTTGGCTGAGTGGTTAACTAGGGAGGAGACTGGCTGAGTGGTTAACTAGGGAGGAGACTGGCTGGTTAACTAGGGAGGAGACTGGCTGGTTAACTAGGGAGGAGACTGGCTGAGTGGTTAACTAGGGAGGAGACTGGCTGAGTGGTTAACTAGGGAGGAGACTGGCTGGTTAACTAGGGAGGAGACTGGCTGAGTGGTTAACTAGGGAGGAGACTGGCTGAGTGGTTAACTAGGGAGGAGACTGGCTGAGTGGTTAACTAGGGAGGAGACTGGCTGAGTGGTTAACTAGAGAGGAGATTGGCTGAGTGGTTAACTAGGGAGGAGACTGGCTGGTTAACTAGGGAGGAGACTGGCTGAGTGGTTAACTAGGGAGGAGACTGGCTGAGTGGTTAACTAGGGAGGAGACTGGCTGAGTGGTTAACTAGGGAGGAGACTGGCTGAGTGGTTAACTAGGGAGGAGACTGGCTGGTTAACTAGGGAGGAGACTGGCTGAGTGGTTAACTAGGGAGGAGACTGGCTGAGTGGTTAACTAGGGAGGAGACTGGCTGAGTGGTTAACTAGGGAGGAGACTGGCTGAGTGGTTAACTAGGGAGGAGACTGGCTGAGTGGTTAACTAGGGAGGAGACTGGCTGAGTGGTTAACTAGGGAGGAGACTGGCTGAGTGGTTAACTAGGGAGGAGACTGGCTGGTTAACTAGGGAGGAGACTGGCTGAGTGGTTAACTAGGGAGGAGACTGGCTGAGTGGTTAACTAGGGAGGAGACTGGTTGTCACACGAGGCAAAGAAGCCACCGAGTAGAGGAGTAGTGTCCTGTATGCGCAGAGTAGAGTAGAGTAGAGTAGAGTAGAGTAGAGAAGAGAAGAGAAGAGAAGAGAAGAGAAGAGAAGAGAAGAGAAGAGAAGAGAAGAGAAGAGAAGAGAAGAGAAGAGAAGAGAAGAGTAGAATAGAATAGAATAGAATAAAATAGAGTAGAGTAGAGTAGAGTAGGGTAGGGTAGGGTAGGGTAGAGTAGAGTAGAGTACAGTACAGTACAGTAGAGTAGAGTAGAGTAGAACAGAGTAGAGTAGAGTAGAGTAGAGTAGAGTAGAGTAGAGTAGAGTAGAGTAGAGCAGAGTAGAGTAGAGTAGAGTAGTGTAGAGTAGAGTAGAGTAGAGTAGGGTAGGGTAGTGTAGAGTAGAGTAGAGTAGTGTAGAGTAGAGCAGAGCAGAGCAGAGCAGAGTAGAGTAGTGTAGAGTAGAATAGAGTAGAGTAGAGTAGAGCAGAGCAGAGTAGAGTAGAGTAGAGTAGAGTAGAGCAGAGCAGAGCAGAGCAGAGCAGAGTAGGGTAAAGTAGAGTAGAGTACAGTAGAGTAAAGTAGGGTAGAGTAGAGTAGAGTAGAGTAGAGTAGAGTAGAGTAGAGTAGAGTAGAGCAGAGTAGGGTAAAGTAGAGTAGAGAAGAGAAGAGAAGAGTAGAGTACAGTAGAGTAAAGTAGGGTAGAGTAGAGTAGAGTAGAGTAGAGTAGAGTAGAGTAGAGTAGAGTAGGGTAGAGTAGAGTAGAGTAGAGCAGAGCAGAGTAGAGCAGAGCAGAGCAGAGCAGAGCAGAGTAGAGTAGAGTAGAGTAGAGTACAGTACAGTACAGTACAGTACAGTAGAGTAGAGTACAGTAGAGTAGGGAATGGCAGAGTGGTGTGAAGCGCTCCTGTGGATCCTGAGTGTAGTAAAGCCATGCAGATTGTCTGTGTTTGAGGCCTGAGAGCCTTAGAGAAGCTGATCCCCTTAGAGATGAAGGTCAAATCACCCTTTGTGTGTTTGTGAGTGTTCGCGTGTGTGTGTGTGTGTGTGTGTGTGTGTGTGTGTGTGTGTGTGTGTGTGTGTGTGTGCATGCGTTTGTGAGTGTGGAGTGTCCGGCTCCATCTGCAGCCCCAGACTCAACAGTACTAGAGGAGCTGGAGGTGGGGATGGTGGGGGGGTGTTGCCACAACATCAGCCAGGTAACCCCAGGGCAAGGTCAGGGGGCGGGGCTGGGCGGGGCTTAGAGCAGGAGGGGAGGCGGACAGAACGGGCGGCATGCGTGTTTGGAAGAGCGAATTTCGTGACAGTCGCTTGGAAGTGTGTGTTTGTGTGTGTGTGTGTGTGTGTGTGTTGTGCTCTAACCGCAGGCCTCTCAGACGTCTTAGTTGAGCTTGCTAAAGACCAAATCCAATTAGGCTGTCTTAGAGTCGTTAACAGGCTGGTGGGGGTTTTGGCAGGGGGGGGTGTTGGCGGTCCGCCTGCCGTTCCTTCTGCATTTATACCCTTTTAAAACATCTCTTCCGATGTGCCAGAGATCA
>NC_140235.1:4619376-4621876 GCF_949987555.1 Borostomias antarcticus
TGTGTGTGTGTGTGTGTGTGTGTGTGTGTGTGTGTGGCCATTATTCCAGAGTGGTTGGGTGTATCTGTATTATTTATTCAGCAGTGCTGAGCTGAGCAGGGTCAGAGCTGTGGGAGGCAGCTGGCAGGGGAGGATGGTAAGGGGGTGGAGACAATAAGGACCCCTCCACACACACACACACACACACACACACACACACACACACACACACACACACACACATTCCCCCCACCCCCATTGATAACTCCCCCCCCCCTCAAACCCCCTCCACTACTCGCCCCCTTCTCTTCCAGTAAACAAACTCCCTGCACGCACACACACACTCACACACACACACACACCCAAGCAAACGCACAAACCAAAGCACAATAATCCTATGGCCCTGTAGCCTGTCTGCACTGTAAACAATCAAGCAGTGTTCTAACCAGCCCCTCACCCCTTCACCCAAACTCTATGAAACACACACACACACACACACACACACACACACACACACACACACACACCCCTGCACTCTACACTAATGAAAGCTTCCTAACAGCAGCCCCACTCCCGCCAGCTTGCAGATAAAGGTTCCATTCACGGGGCCCGTTGAGGAGCAGGCAGGCCGACACTGAGGGCCCTCCAGCTCACGAGCTGCTGTCGGGGCCAGGCGGGCTGCGGCTGGTGGTCCTGATGGGGGGGCCTCCACGTCAGATCAACACCGGCGGACAGGAGGCCCCGGAGGGCCCCAGGATATACCGTACGGAGACGTCGAACCGGAAATGTAAAAATATAGATCTAAAACTACATTAAACACTAAACATAGAACTGGCGAGAGGCTGAGAGTTGATCTCTGGAGGCACAGTAGCCTCGCTTCGCCAGACCCAATTCGCAAAAATGCGAAGAGTCTGGAAACTCACAGTTGCTTTTCGATTCCTAAGGGGCGTTACCGACGCGCATAAATCAAAAAAGCCTATGGACGCAATTGGATAGACCTACGACCAATCAGCGAAAATGTCTCTACGGCGCTCCTCTGTTCCGTCATCTTATTAAACCCGCCCCATATTAGATGAACGGTTTTGACCGGCACAAACCAATCTCTGTTCGGGGGGATTCGGTTAGAACGGTTGGATGTCCAGACGGATCTGCGGAGGGAAATCGAATGTGAGCTCGGGGGATCGGGCTGGCGACGCCCGGCTAGAGGCGCAGCGCTCGAGTGTGCAAACAGCGGCGTGATAAACGAGCCTGTCTGTGATCGCTGGTGCCGTTGAATCAGTTAGAGCAGCTCGCTGGGCCAGGCTGTCCTGAGATGACCCTCCCCGGTACAGGCTGCTTCTCCCCCGGGGGGCCGAGTCGAGCGTCTGCACCCCGCCAGCTTGGGACAGGGGTTTGGGGCCGGGGCTGGGGAGGGGAGGCCGGGTTCGGGCTGGGGGGGGTTGGAGGAGGCTGAGGGAGGTGGCACACCCTCCCCGAGAGGAGCCACAGCTGCAACCCTGCCCTATCACACTGCCATCATGTGGCCATCCATCCTCTTTGGTCTTCCTCTCCTCTCCCCGCCCTTCCCCTCCTCTTTCTCCTCCTCATTCTCTCCTCCTCTCTCTCTCCTCCTCTCTCTCTCCTCCTCTCTCTCCTACACAGCAGCAGTACTGAAACTACAGTTCCCCCCTGTCATTATCCTGCACAGCATCTGCACATGTTGACGCATCAGTTTCAATATCCCTCTCTCTCTCTCTCTCCTCTCTCTCTTTATCTCCCTCTCTCCCTCTCTCTCTCTCCTCTCTCTCTTTATCTCCCTCTCTCTCTCTCTCTCTCCTCTCTCTCTCTCTCTCCCTCTCCATCTCCCTCTCTCTCCTCTCTCTCTCTCCTCTCTCTCTCTCCTCTCTCTCTCTCTCCTCTCTCTCTCCTCTCTCTCTCCATCTTCCTCTCTCTCTCTCTCTCTCCTCTCTCTCTCTCCCTCTCCCTCTCTCTCCATCTCCCTCTCTCTCTCCTCTCTCTCTCTCCATCTCCCTCTCTCTCTCTCTCTATCTCTCCCTCTATCTCTCTCTCCTCTCTCTCCCTCTCTTCTTCACACATACACGCAGGTTTTCCACCACAGTGATCTCCACACAAACACACACACATACTCACTTTTCTTGCTGGCAGATGGCAAGTCAACAATCGCACACCAACAGCAGCGGCCATTCAACCAAACACACACACATGCACACACACACACCAACGACACACACACACATGCACCCCCCCCCCCCCCCCCCACCCCCCCCGCCCCGCTCCAACCCCCTCCATCCCAATCTCGTCATAGACACAATAATAAGATCTTTGTTTGTCTTTGACACGATACAGCTGCTTAAACCATTTGGACCAGGGACTACCCCTGCTGACACTGTGGAGAGCGTTAAAGTGAAAGGTAGGTATTACAGAGGCAGAAGGCTACGTACAGCTGTTGTTCGGAGGGGGTGGGCGGGGAGGAGAGGGGAGGGGGTGGAGACGACGCAGGCAGGGGCCAGGCTACAAAGCA
>NC_140235.1:4626876-4631876 GCF_949987555.1 Borostomias antarcticus
AAAGTATAAAATATCTCATTAAATATAATTATAATATATATAATTTTGTAGCCTATATATTTCGGTACCAAAATATCTAAACAATGGATAAAGTCATGTTTATAGTTTTACAGTATACTAAGTACCAGAGGTGGGACCAAGTCTGTAGGAGCCATAATGTTTGTATGTTTATTTTTGTTTTGTTTATAAGCCTACATGGCTTCCTTTGCTTATTGTCTATTAATTGGTCTAATTAGTGTCCTCTAATTATTGTGTGGGGGTGTAGTTTTACCTCCATGACTGTGACATACATGTGACCTACAGGTTGCAACTCAACATGGAACCAATGTTGGATGGTTAATAACCTTAAATGTGACAGAAAATAAAATTTAAATGTGTTAAATTGTGTACTGAGACATGAGAGATGCAAATGAATGTGAAATATACCTACGAGCAGGGATGAAGGGACCAAGCAGTCAGCAGGGCAACTTCCTGTGATAAAGTTAGAAGCATGGCTGTAAACTACTATAGAGGCACTTTCCCACCAGAACGCCCCCTGTACTTTCCCCCAGCCGAAAATACCCTGGAATCCTCTACTCCCTAGAGCTCCTCATGTACCCTCTACTCCCTAGAGCTCCTCATGTACCCTCTACTCCCTAGAGCTCCTCATGTACAGAACCCTCTACTCCCTAGAGCTCCTCATATACACTACCCTCTACTCCCTAGAGCTCCTCATGTACATACCTCTACTCCCTAGAGCTCCTCATGTACATACCTCTACTCCCTAGAGCTCCCCATGTATAGAACTCTACTCCCTACAGCTCCTCATGTACATAACCCTCTACTCCCTAGAGCTCCCCATGAACAGAACTCTCTACTCCCTAGAGCTCCTCATGTACAGAACCCTCTACTCCCTAGAGCTCCTCATGTACCCTCTACTCCCTAGAGCTCCCCATGAACAGAACTCTCTACTCCCTAGAGCTCCCCATGTACAGAACCCTCTACTCCCTAGAGCTCCCCATGTACAGAACTCTACTCCCTAGAGCTCCCCATGTACAGAAACCTCTACTCCCTAGAGCTCCCCATGTACAGAACCCTCTACTCCCTAGAGCTCCTCATGTACAGAACCCTCTACTCCAGGGGTGCCCAATACGTCGATCGCGATCGACCGGTCGATCGCAAAGGTAGTGTGGGTAGATCGCATGGCATTGAAAAAATAAAATAAACACCCCCCGCCCCCCCAAAAAAGTTAGCCTATCATCCATCCTCACTATGGCATTTGCCACTTGATTGACGTAGAGGTATGCCAGTCTGAGATCTCATCTTTTCAAACACACGGTTCACCACGCATGCGCGCCAGTTGCAATTCTCCGGCGAGCTGATTAGCCTACCTAGTTAGCCTTCAAATTTTACTATTAAAAAGGGTATAAAAATGAGTGGGGAAGCTGGACCAAGTAAGACACCAAAAACGTACAACTTTCATACAGAATGGGAGGAGGACTTTTTTTTCACGATGTCATATTCGAAGTGCGTTTGTCTAATCTGCAAATCTGCTATCGCCATTTCGAAGAAGGGAAATGTGGAGCGGCACTTTCGGACCGTTCACAGAACATACGACACTGACTTCCCTCCAAAAAGCGAGCAGAGAAAGAGAAAGGTGAGGGAACTGAAATCACAGTTGTCCGGACAGCAGGCATTGTTCACGAAGGTGACTTCAAAAGCGAAGGCAGCCACCGAAGCATCGTTCAGGGTGAGTCACGCCATCATTAAGCACAAGAAGTCCTTCCAAGATGGAGAGATGATAAAAGAGGCATTCGTTGAAGCAGCTGACTCGTTGTTTCGGGACTTTAAAAACAAACAGGAAATATTAACTTCAATCAAAGCTCTCCAGCTATCAAGAAGTACAGTTACACGGCGCTGTGAAGTCATGGCCGAGGATTTGACACAGCAGCTTCAGAAGGACATTGCGGACTGCGATTGTTTCTCACTGCAATTGGACGAGTCTACAGACATAAGTGATACAGCTCAGTTGTGCATTTTCATTCGGATGGTGTTTACAGATATGACTGCAAAAGAGGAGCTGTTAACAATCCTGCCCCTGAAAGAACACACGCGGGGAGAGGACATTTTTCAGTCTTTCAAAAACTTCATCGAGAAGACCCAGCTCCCTCTGTGTAAATTGGTGTCAATCACCACCGACGGTGCGCCTGCAATGGTTGGCCGCTCGAATGGATTTATTGCCAGCAATGGTTGGCCGCTCGAATGGATTTATTGCCAAGTGCAGGGAGGACGATGCTTTCCCCGACTTCCTTAATTATCACTGCATAATACACCAACAAGCATTATGCGCAAAAATGCTTAACATGAAAGAAATAATGGATTTAGCAATGAAGATCGCCTGTTCTATTCGAGCCAGATCTCTTCAAAGACGACTGTTCCGTTCGCATCTGGAGAAGGCCGACTGCGACCATTCTGAGTTGTTGCTACACACTGATGTGAGATGGCTTAGTAGGGGGAAATTCCTGCAGAGGTTCCGAGAGCTCTGTCCGGAGATAAAAGAGTTTCTCCTTGTCACTAAACATGCAGAATACAACCAACTAAATGACGATCAGTGGCTGCTAGACTTGGCATTTTTAACCGATCTGACCAACATGTTGAATGATCTTAATTTAGAGCTGCAAGGAAAAGACAAAACCGTGGTCAATATGATTAGCTCAGTTAATGCTTTCAAACGAAAATTGCAACATGTGTCCTCAAAACTGCAGCGCCATGATTTGGCGAACTTCCAAAACCTTGCGTCAGAGTTGGAGATGCAAAAGAAGGCTTGTGCGCAACTTGACAGTGCGCGTTTCGCAGAGCAGATTGGGACAATTGTATCAGAGTTTGACAAACGCTTTCAAGACTTTGCTGTACTCGAGCCAGTCGCTACATTTATGTGCTACCCATTTCAGGAAGATGTTGAGATTGATTCACTCGCATCAAAAATCGCAACGCTGTTTCACCTGAACCCGTCTGGAGTGGAGGACGAGATGTTGACACTACAAGCTGACATTCAGCTGAAGGCCAGGGCTCATGGACAGTTCTGGAACTTACTCACAGAGGAAAAGTACCCAAACATGAGGAAATGTGCTACCTTCTTGACTGCATTATTTGGCTCCACTTATTTATGTGAGTCAGCCTTTTCCCACATGAAGATTATTAAGTCCAAATACCGTTCCACCATGACTGATGATCATTTGGCCTGCTTGAGGATGGCTACCAGCAGCTACTGCCCGGACTATGCAACCCTGGCTGATTCCATTCAGTGCAAGTCATCAGAGTAAGGTAGGCTAATGACCAAAAATGTTGTGTTGTATTGTGCCATACGGGTTCATGCAGGTATGCAAGGTATACCAACATAAGATATACTCAGTGTATATATATATATAAAAATATGTTTAGCATTTTTAATGTAGGTAGATCATTTGGACTTGGTCATTTTAAAAGTAGCTCCCAAGCTGAAAAGGTGTGGGCACCCCTGCTCTACTCCCTAGAGCTCCCCATGTATAGAACTCTACTCCCTAGAGCTCCTCATGTACAGAACCCTCTACTCCCTAGAGCTCCTCATGTACAGAACCCTCTACTCCCTAGAGCTCCTCATGTACAGAACCCTCTACTCCCTAGAGCTCCCCATGTATAGAACTCTACTCCCTAGAGCTCCTCATGTACAGAACCCTCTACTCCCTAGAGCTCCTCATGTACAGAACCCTCTACTCCCTAGAGCTCCTCATGTACAGAACCCTCTACTCCCTAGAGCTCCTCATGTACAGAACCCTCTACTCCCTAGAGCTCCTCATGTACAGAACCCTCTACTCCCTAGAGCTCCCCATGTACAGAACCCTCTACTCCCTAGAGCTCCTCATGTACAGAACTCTACTCCCTAGAGCTCCTCATGTACAGAACCCTCTACTCTCTAGAGCTCCCCATGTACAGAACCCTCTACTCCCTAGAGCTCCTCATGTACAGAACCCTCTACTCCCTAGAGCTCCTCATGTACAGAACCCTCTACTCCCTAGAGCTCCTCATGTACAGAACCCTCTACTCCCTAGAGCTCCTTATATACAGAACCATCTACTCCCTAGAGCTCCCCATGTACAGAACCCTCTACTCCCTAGAGCTCCTCATGTACAGAACCATCTACTCCCTAGAGCTCCCCATGTACAGAACCCTCTACTCCCTAGAGCTCCTCATGTACAGAACTCTACTCCCTAGAGCTCCTCATGTACAGAACTCTACTCCCTAGAGCTCCCCATGTACAGAACCCTCTACTCCCTAGAGCTCCCCATGTACAGAACCCTCTACTCTCTAGAGCTCCCCATGTACCCTTTACTCCCTAGAGCTCCTCATGTACAGAACTCTACTCCCTAGAGCTCCTCATGTACCCTCTACTCCCTAGAGCTCCTCATGTACAGAACTCTACTCCCTAGAGCTCCTCATGTACCCTCTACTCCCTAGAGCTCCTCATGTACAGAACCCTCTACTCCCTAGAGCTCCTTATGTACAGAACTATACTCCCTAGAGCTCCTCATGTACCCTCTACTCCCTAGAGCTCCTCATGTACAGTAGATGGCGTTCAGACGGAGGGGTAGAAGCTCTCTCCTCCAGTGTGCAGAGGAGAAAAGGAGGAGGAGGAGACTCGCCTGCTTTAGAGCTGCTATCTCAAGGCAGTTGTGAGAGAGAAAATAACTAATTCTGGGATTTCTGTCCATGGGGAAAAAACTGACATGTTTGTGGCGCTAGAGTGTTCCAGGTGTAGAAATGAGACTTAGTGACTAGGTCGTCATGGGACTGTCCTGAATGAGTGTGACAAATTTCACTACTTTTGACCATACGATTCTAAGGGCTGACATAGACTCCAGTGGCAGAAGATTAAAAATATGATGATTAATTAGAAAAGGCACAATCTCTACGGTGGCCTACGCAGCTTTGCTGCTTGGCCCCCAAATAAACATGAATTAATAATATTTGCCTTTATTTCTTTA
>NC_140235.1:4639376-4646876 GCF_949987555.1 Borostomias antarcticus
ACAGATGATGCATTGTACTAGCAAAGGCCAAAATGGTATTTTTCAAGGTCAAGGGCCAGATGATCAGGAGACCCTAGGATGATGAGCTAACTAAAGGCCTACATTGTTTCAACAAACTGTCATAAACATTGTAAAATCATCTTTGTATCGGGTTCATTTGCGTCAGAGGACAAACTAGTATTTAAGACAATGTGGGAAGCTGACCTGTGTGCATTCTTTACCGAGTGACTTGTTTGGCTTGATTCTCTGTTCCTGAATCCACCATTCTTTCGAGCTCGAACGAATTAAATTGGTATCCTACAAACTAAGTTTTTCCACAACAGAGATCAACTGTAGATCAAGTCACTTTGATGACTCAAGACATCGAGGACAGCTTCTTGGCCAAAAAGAAGGCCGGAGCCGTCTTTATAGACCTGACGGCTGACTACGACACCGTATGGCACCGCGGCCTCACCTGCAAGCTGCTCCGCCTGCTGCCGGACAGACACATGGTCAGCATGATCATGGAGCTTGTCCGTAACCACAGCTTTACCCTCACCACCGGTAGCGGACAGCGAAGCAGGTTGTGACGCCTTAAGGATGGCGTCCCCCAGGGATCTGTCCTGGCCCGCCTCATTTATAACATCTACACCTACCGATCACAGTCTCCAGAAAGTACACCTATGCAGACGACCTTGCGCTGGTGTACTCAGCTGGAGACTGGCAGGCCATGGAGGAGACCTTGAGCCAGGACATGCAGACACTAGCGGCATACTGTACCTCCGGAAATGGAGATTGAAGCTCAGTGAGGCAAAGATGGTGTTGGCGGCCTTCCACCTTAACAACAAGGAAGCCAAACTGGAGCTCCGAATACACATCGATGGAACACCAGCGCCATGCTGCGCCGAACCAACCTATCTCAGCGTGAAATCTATCTCATGCCAGCTCATGTTCCGCCGACTCCTCGAGTCACTGTGCGAGACGTTAACAGCTCATGCGGCATTGATGAGGCAACTGGGGCGCCGGCGCAAAGACACTGCGTTCGGCAACGCTAGCCCTGGTCTACTCGACCAGTGAATATTGAGCACCGGTCTGGTGTCGCAGCGCTCACACCCACCTCATCGATCCGCCTATCAATGAAGTCTTGCGCATCGTGACTGGAAGCCTGCGTCCCACTCCTCTGGACAACCTTCCCATCCTCGCAGGCATCCAGCCTGTTGGCCTCCGCTGCACAGGAACCACAGAACGTCTCGCCTGCCGGGCCGTGGAGCCTAACCACCTGCTCCACGACAGGCTCACTGTAACAGCGGAGCCTCCCCGGTGACTCAAGTCGAGACAGCCTTTTGTGCCTGCCGCGCGGGATCTCCTGCAGCAATGCAGTTCTTAACATCAGCGAGGCAGGATGGGCGGACCACATCTGGCGTGCGGAGTGGGAGGAAAACACTTCCATTTCATCCCAACCGCCGGTCCTTCCCCTCCCAAGATGGACTTACCCAGACCGATGTGGGTGAGGCTTAATGGTCTCCAGACCGGCGTCGGACGCTGCCGCTCATCGATGCACAGATGGGGCTTGGTATCCTGTGTGGCGTGCAAGTGTGCCGCCGAGGAAAAAATGCAGACCACGTCACCCTGGACTGTCTGATATATGGGACACCCAACGGAATGCGTGGCCTGACGGTTATGGATGACGAAATGGTGATATGGCTCCTGGAGGTATGCCCAGATTTATAGCCCGGGTGACCCCTCACCCAGGCTCGGGGTGGTAAAATGATAGCCCCTCGGCCCTGAGCCTGGGGGGGAGAGGACGCAACAACCGACCCATACGATGAAGAAGAAAATGAGACCCCTACTACCCTGCTAACCTTCTATGACACCTCTTTCCTGCCAACAGACTGACAACGCCAGCAGGTCAGCAGTGCATTGTGGGTAAGGACGAGGCGAACGTGGTGAGGGTGTGTGGTGGGAGAGACCATCAGTGTCCGAGGAGAGGGATGGTGATGAGGGGTGAGACACTCAGAGAGACATTACAGGTCTGGCCAGCCTGGCGGGGGAGGCTCTCTTAACGCTCTCTCTCCCCTCTCACCCTTTCTCTCTCTCTCTCTCTCTCCCCCCTCTCACCCTTTCTCTCCCCCCTCTCACCCTTTCTCTCTCTCTCTGTCTCCATCTTTCTCATCTTCCATCTCTCTCCCTACATGTCTGCTCCCTCTCTCCCCCCTTCTCTCTTTCCATCTCTGTCTTTCTCTCTTCCTCTCTGCTGTTCTTTCACTCTGCTGGTGTCAGAGGTTTATAAATACAGCCATCCCTCCCTCCCTCCATCCCTCCATCCCTCCCTTCTGTCCTTGGCCATTCCACCACTCACTCTGTGCCTATGACAAAGTCACGCTAGGAGGAGGGAAACATACAAACAGAGACAGAGAGAGAGAGAGAGAGAGAGAAAGAGAGAGAGAGAGAGAGAGAGAGAGAGAGAGAGAGAGAGAGAGAATAGAGAAAAGCTACATTTGGTGATTAACCTTCAGTGGAGGTGTGTGTGTGTCTGATGGGTAAGAAGGGGGAAGGAGGGGTGACCTGGCACTGTGAGGGCCGCACTGCATGCTGGGACTGACACATGTTGGCTGGTAAGATGAGATGAGACACTGCTGGTCTCTTCAATGACAGAACAGAGGTGTGTTCCAACAGACACACACAGAATGGCACCCTGGTGTGTGTGTGTGTGTGTGTGTGTGTGTGTGTGTGTGTGTGTGTGTTTGTGTGTGTGTATGTTTGTGTGTGTGTTTGTGTGTGCGTTTGTGTGTGTGTTTGTTTGTGCGTGCGTGCGTGCGTGCGTGCATGCGTGAGTCTACTATGCCTTCTTCGCATCTTGCTAGAGGGCATATGAGACCAGGCTTGGGTACGGTGAGAAAGGATGATTCTAGTCTATTACAGCCAGACTCTGGGGACCATTCTGATCTCAGGACCTCCTAATGAATGAGAGACGCCTGGGCCCTTCCTGGGCATCACTACTTAGCCTCCATCCGGAGCTCCGGACCTACCAGCTAATAGCTAAAAGCACAGTGCAGCAGAGCACACACACTGGCCTCGTCTGCCCGGTAGAGACACTCTGACGTTCCTTGAAAGGCTCTCTGTCTCTCCGCCACCGCTGAGAGCCAAACTACTTCCTGATGGCTTTCAGAGAGCAGTACACCCCCCCTCTCTCTCTCTATCTCCCCCTCCCTCACATGGGGAGATGTAATGGAGAAGATGTAACAGATCAATGGAAGATGGCGGACAGAGGGTGAGGCTGGAGGGGGGGGGGGTGTCTATCAATCTCCCCAGATAAAGGCCTGGCCTAGCCTCATCCTGCTTCCGCCTGCCGGACCCATCACATCACACTTATGGAGGGGTACTGTTAGCTATAGGGACAATCTCAGGATTGTCCAGGAGCCTGTAGTACGTACTGTAGCCGCATGAAATCCTACTTCCAGTAAGGGTCCTCTTGGGTAACTGTGAGGTACTGTAGTCAACAAACATGACACAATCCTTGATCTTCTGATAGCTAAGTTAGTACATGACATTAATCTTCAGTTCTATTTCGCGGAGCTCCGCCCCTCAGGGCTGCGCCCCTAATGGTTTACCCTATTGTAGCTAGCTACGCCCACTGAAGATGAAACACAAGTACAGATGCTACTATATAAGCACGCTGCAACCAGCCTCTGTCTCCCAAAAACGTTCAGCTCGACACGAAGACTGAATAGACGAACGCTGAAGAGAAGATGAGCAAGTTCGCCCGGGAGTCGGCAGCACTTGCAGCTTCCCCGCCCCGGTCAACTGCACAACTTCAAGACCTCTGCTAAGGCGGTGACCTAGACAGTGGGACAAGCCGGTGAACGCTTCTGCCCCTCTGTCGAAACCAGCTAACTTGGCCCCTCTGCAACCAGCTAACGTCCGGGCTAACTTCCGAGCGTACCAGCCCCGACTGCAACCAGGGTCCAGCGACCAGCCCGACCCAGTGAGGAATGCTGGTGTGGCAGCTTACACCCAGGGTGTAGGCTGCCACAGGCAAAGACGGTCTACTGTTTTGTTTGACTGTTCCCGTTCTTGCTACGCCCAGTTAGGCAACAGTATGAGCGCCTGTAGGTTTTTGGAATCAATGGAGAGTTCTGTTTTGCACTGTTCATGGTCACAGATGGTCGTGTTTCAGTACCTTTTTGTGAGGACAGTAGTGTCTACTTCCTCCTCGTAGGCGAGAGAAACGACCAACTGCAACATCGCAAAAACAGGGAATCTTGTCAGTCGGGCCCCCTCGCTGCCCCTTGCATCCCGAAGCCAGCACTCCCCTTCCAATAAGCAGGGTGTCGGTACGCGTCCCGGTGTTCTTGGACGCAACCCGAGAAGTCCCACGTCAACCTCCGGTCTCTATCTGCTTGGCACTTTGCCAGTCATCTGAACGTGGGCGGGGTGACCTGATGTGTCCTTGAGGCCCGCGCCAGGGCGGATGGAAACTGCACCCATAGGTTGCGTCGTAACTTGGACGTGGTTCAGGAAAGCCGAGGTGGACCTGTGGTTGTCCATGTCTTCTGTCTTATGTCTTCTCCCCGACTCCATGGCAGCAACCCCCACCGGGAGCGGACGCGTTCGCACGCTTCCCACAGCCGAGGGCTCTCTTGTCGGCTTCCGCCGGTAGATCTCATTCTAGCGCTGCGAGCCAGGGTGAGGTTGGAGGGATTATCAGTGGTTCTGATAACTCCTGATCGATCCCGTCGGGCCGCGGCGGTTTGCGGAGATGAGATGAAAGCGCTGACATATAACGGATGCGCGGCTCATCCCATATTGGCCGGATGCGCTGTCCTAGGCTGGGGGGGGGGGGTCATTTTTCAAAACCCCCAGTCCTGCCGGGCCAGCCTCTGATGGCTTAGCTACTGAACTGTGGAGATTGGCTCGCAGAGGCCTCTGTCCGGGCGTGTTCAGTTCTTTCCAGAGCACGCGGGAAAGCCCCGCTTCCAAACCGTAAGCTGCCAAGTGGCCGGCTTTGCTCGTTGGTGTGAGGAGAAAGACACTGATCCCGAATGTTGTTCGGTGGAATCGACCTTCCTACAGCATCTAGTGGAACTAGTGGGCGGCCTAGTGGCCTAGCGGTCTGCTATCTCTCTGTGCCACGAAGGGTCTGCGAGGTCTTGACGCGTCCCCTGGTTAGGCATCGTTCTGACGGGGGTGCGGCACTTCCGCTCTGCGCACATGGCTGTTATATCTGTCCTTGGCGGGCGCTGAACACGCTGTGTGAGCCGTAGTTCGAGCCGACGGATCAGATTTCCCTCAAATTGTTTTCAATCGAGACAGCTTTGCTCCTGGTCTGACGCCGGGCGAGCGTGTTGGGGATTTGTGCGCGCTGATGACCCGGCCTGGGTGCCTGGTCATCACAGGTGGTTAAAGAGCGCCTATAGCGCACAGGTTTTTGAGCTACAAGCTTCACCCCCCCCCCCCCGCCCCCGCTCCACAGGAGTGCGCAGGATGCTTACTTACATCACTTGTGCCCCGCCCGTGCGCTGTCCTGGTATGTTGGGTGCGGTCAGGCCCACACCCCAGTGGCTGGTCTATTATGGCCCTGGTACTGTACTGTAGGTGGGATCGCCACTCTCAAGTGCGTTGTCACACCGCAGTCCATTTTCCCCTACCGTAAGTGGTGGTGAGGTGGAGGACTAGTAGGACTGGTAGAGTTAGGGAGCAGAATCACCGCCTGGATGGTCTTCCCTCTGCGCACCTCTTATCCCTCCCCTCGGCCCCTGTGCGGGGGCGGGCCTGAGCCCTGCTACCATGCCGCTCCTTAGGAATGTGCTTATGTTACTGTGGAGCTCTCGGCCCCCGGCTGTGCCGGCCGGCCTCTTTGGAAGTGGGCTCAGCGGGAGCGCATTTGGCGATCGTTCACTAAACCATTAGGAGAGGAGCCCTCTGGGGCAGAGTTCCACGAAATAGAACAATGGTTACGCACCGTAACCCCAGTTCTATGAGTGGAGTGATCACTGATGACCCAGTAAGTCTTGTTAAACGTTTTACCTTTTTGGGCGACAAACGCTGGTTGCAGTGCGCATATATAGTAGCACCTGTACTCTGATTGGCCGCAGGTGCGCACATTGTTGTTCTTGTTCAGCGGGTGCGGCTAGCTACGATAGCGCCAACCATTAGGGGCTCTGTGGGGCTCCGCTCCACTCATAGAGCTGGGGTTATGGTGCGTACTCATCGTTTCACACAGCTCTACCGATCATTAACGTTATCTGAATGCTCCCCGTAAAGATGCCCTAAAGATCCATCATCAAACATCATTTGCAAGTGTGTACTCTGTTGATGTGCAATGACTAATTCAGGCCAGTCCTTACAACGGCAGCCCGAAGAGGCCAAAAAGAGCATTAACCCCCCCCAAAACGTCTATATTAGCTATCAACAATGACTGATAAGCATGATCAGCATCTATACCGAGCTGAACTCCATACAGTATACCTGACGAAGACCTTTCCGGTCGAAATAAGGATTAAACCACAAAGGGGCACATTCCAGTGTGTGGTGCAGGTATCTATATCCAATTTCATGCTCTGCTCTTGTACCTCGAACTAGCTGTCTTTCAGCATACAGTGCCAGGGTACAGTAGAGAGGAAGAATAGGATCAGGGAGGGGTAGAGGACACAGCGTACACTCAGCATCATGAGGTGCCACCATGTCTCCAACACACACAGAGGAGCCTTCGCCCCAGGCCACGGACTTGCCTGTAGAGCATGTCAATGTGACAGCTGCAAATCCTAGCCGGCAGCTTCACACTCTCACACACACATACACGCACACACACACACACACAAGCACACAGATAAAAAACACGTGTTCAGAGAACATCCATGCACACACACAAATACGCACACACACACACACACACACACACACACACACACACACATACACACACACACACACACATGTCCTTGTCCTTCTGGTCATCACTTCAGCTGGAGACTAAACAAAGTGACAGGCTTGGTGGCTGGAGCTGGTGGGGAGTGTCCCCTCCCCTGCTCTCCCCCATCTCCCCCCCTCCCACGCTCTCTCCCCTCCTCTCCCCTCACCACTCTGTATTTACCCTTCTAACACCCCATCCCAGCCCCTCCTCTTCCTCTGTCTGCTAGTCCCTCCTCTCCTCTCTGTGTGTGAGGGAACACAGGGGGCCGGATGTGTGTGTGTGTGTGTGTGAGAGAGAGAGAGAGAGAGAGAGAGAGAGATAATACAGGGGCCAGGTGTATGTGTGTGTGTGTGTGAGAGAGAGAGAGAGAGAGAGAGAGAGAGAGATAATACAGGGGCCAGGTGTGTGTGTGTGTGTGTGTGTGTGTGTGTGTGTGAGAGAGAGAGAGAGAGAGAGAGATAATACAGGGGCCAGGTGTGTGTGTGTGTGTGTGTGTGTGTGTGTGTGTGTGTGTGTGTGTGTGTGTGTGTGTGTGTGTGTGTGTGTGTGTGTGTGTGAGAGAGAGAGAGAGAGAGAGAGAGAGAGAGAGAGAGAGAGAGAGAGATAAA
>NC_140235.1:4649376-4711876 GCF_949987555.1 Borostomias antarcticus
CTGATCTGCAGTCGGCTCCAGCAGCACTGAACCCACTGAACCCAGGGAGCCGGAATGGCTGCCTGCCTGTTGGGGGGGGGGCGGAGCTCTAGGGGGGGGGGGGGGCTACAGCAGCAACAAACTCCCTGAACTCAAAGATCCACAGTAGCCTGCTAGCCCACCTACCCAGCATTTCTAACGCAGACATGCCATCGCACACACGCAAATGGCAACACACACAAGCATGACTGCGGTCACACACACACACACCATCCACAGTTCCGAGCATCATCCAGCTACAACAACAAGCAGCTATCCATCTATCTAGAATGCTCTTTGGATTCAAACATAACCTATTATTTCAAGCTGAGAGCCGGAGCTCCAGTCCAGTGCTGTCAGACCAGCGGCTAGCTCGTCAGCGCAGAAAAACGGGTGCCTCTTTAGAGAATTCAGGCCGAACCCACGGAAGCTCATATCTCCTCAGCTCCACTCCGCTGAGGGAGATGAGCTGTTCAGACCCAGAGAGCCAGAGACCTATTTTTTCCACACACACAAAGGACCACAGTACTACTTTCACACAGGAAGCTAGAGCGCCGCCGCACCGGGGACAAGATGACGGGACACTCTCTCTTTTGACTTTCTCTCCTCCTCTGAGGTCATGGATGATTTCACATCCTGTCCCACAGGAAGCAGAGATCCTCTGGTGCGACTTCTTGATCTCGGAGACTTCCAGCTTCCTCCCTGCGACAGTAGGGAGTGCCTGACACATCTCCCGTTGGAAACAAGATGGAGGCACGCCGGGGCCAGCCTGGTTCAACACTCACAGTCATCACCAGCACTCATTAGTAACCATGGCCTCAGATAACCTGATAGTGCAGTAATGTGTGTGTGTGTGGGGGTGTGTGTGTGTGTGTGTAAGAGAGAGAGAGAGAGAGAGAGAGAGAGAGTGTGCGTGTCTGTGTGTGTGCATGTGTATGCATGCGTGCATGCGTGTGTGTGTGTGTGTGTGTGTGTGTGTGTGTGTGTGTGGTTGGCATCACCCGGGAACACATCTGTCATGGTTTCCCAATCGCCCTAATGGCCCACTAGCAGGTGACTAGCAGACCATACGAGGGCCACGGCATCCCTGGATTAAAGACTGGGAAAGGCCCCCTGCACACGCTCTGCTATATCACACAGGGTACTCTCTCTCTCTCTCTCTCTCTCTCCCTCTTTCTCTCTCTCTCTTTCTGTCTCACACACACACGCCTCATCACTAAAACATGGATGGAGAGAATACTAACTGTGTTATGAAAGGGAAGGACATCACTAAAGGCAACTGAAGGTGAATGATACCTCTCTCTCTCCCTCCAATATCTCTCTCTCCAATATCTCTCTCTCCATATTTCCATCCATCCCTCCATCCTTCTGTGTTCTAGTAGAGAGGAGTGACTACACTGGGACCCCGAACGGCAGCAGGCAAACACCAACACACAGACGGTACACACACTCAGACACAAAAACACACACCCAGACAGACAGATACGCACGCACACACACACACATACACACACACACACACAGTTGAGTCGTGACTGAGGGGGCTTCACTCCTCTTAATATGCACAGACGGCTGTCTGAGGAACACGCTGGCAGGCAGACACACACAGGCACCCATGGAGACGAGAGGAGAGAGGAGGAGAGAGGAGGAGAGGAGAGAGGTGGAAAGGAGAGGGGAGGAGAGGAGAGGGGAGGGTAGGGGAGGATAGGAGAGAGGAGGAGAGGAGAGAGGAGAGAGGAGAGAGGAGGAGAGGAGAGGAGAGAGGAGGAAAGGAGAGGGGAGGAGAGGAGAGGGGGGGGAGGAGAGGAGAGAGGAGGAGAGGAGAGGAGATGAGAGGACAGGGGAGGAGAGGAGAAGGGAGGAGAGGGAAGGGGAGGGGAGGAGAGAAGAGGGGAGAAGAAGAGAGGGAAGGGGAGGAGAGAAGCCTGATATGCATCATAATAACCAGGACTGACAGCACAACAACATTATTCACTCTCCCAGAATTCCCTTTGCCTGCAGTCTGCTGAGAGTATGTGTCATATCCTGTTATACATGTCCCTGGTTCCAGGGGTGAGGGTTCTGGAATTCCCCCCTAGCCCCTCCCACAGGAACAAGCATGAACACCAGCAGATCTGTGACATCATGTTAACCACTTCCTGATTGGGGTCACATGGTCAGAAGGAAAGAGAGATAGGGAGATAGAGGAGGAGAGAGAGAGAGAGGAGGAAGAGGAGTGAGGAGTGACAGGGGGAGAGAGGAAGGGGGAGGGTAGAGAACGGGAGAAGATTCTTTCATGCTTTAGCAGTCAAGCTCGCAACTCCCCCACCGCCACCCCCCACGGTACACAATGTTCTACCAGCCATCTGACAGTCAGACAGCATGGTGGCCATGTGATCTTCCCAGCCCTCCAGCACGGTGCACACCCTCCAATTCCACCTGACCGTCCCACTAATCCCAAGCCAATCCCATCCAATGTCCTGCGCCGGGGCTTTCTAGTACTGTGCCAACCGGCGGCTTCTTGAGACGACTCCTCAGCTGAGTTCACTCAGAACCTGTTGAATGAGAGAGTGAATGTGTAAGAGAGCGAGAGAGGGGGGGGGGGAGAGAGAGAGAGAGAGAGAGAGAGAGAGAGACCCCTCTTTTCACCCATCCCCCTCCATACTAAACCATTCAGCTAGACTGCAAACAGGAAATGTGGTCACCATTGATCCTGCCACTCTCGCCCCCCTAGCACCCCCCCCCTCCGTTACCTTGTGTACCCCGTCTCCCCCTGGCCTTCCCTCTCTCCCTCCCTGGTCTCCCTCCCTGGTCTCCCTCCCTGGTCTCCCTCCACACACCCCTGGCCCTGCCTCTCCTCCTTCACTTCCTCCTCCCTCTCCTCCTCTGGAACAAACACATGCCACAGTGGCCTAGCCGGCACTCCCTGCAGACAGACAGACAGACAGACAGACAGACAGACAGACAGACAGACAGGCGGACAGACAGACAGACAGACAGACAGACAGACAGACAGACAGGCGGACAGACAGACAGACAGACAGACAGACAGACAGACAGACAGACAGACAGACAGACAGACAGACAGACAGACAGACAGACAGACAGACAGACGGGCAGATAGGCAGAATGCTGTGATGGGTGGAAGAGATAGCAGGATATACAAGAGTCAGCGTGAGACAGAGTGATGGAGAGTGTGTGTGTGTGTGTGTGTGTGTGTCTGGGTTGGAGGGGGGGGGGGGTGAATGAGGTCGTGCTGGCTCAGGTCCAAGCCCAACAACCAGCACTCTGTTTCCCTGCCCTGGGCGGGCGGAAGCCGGGGATGAAGATGAGGATGATGAGGGTGTGGGCGCTCTAGAACTCTTGACAGATGCTCACAGGCTCTTTACTACTATCTGAGCCTGGGGACACATGCGTGCACACACACACACACACACACACACACACACACATGCAGATACACATACTGTACCTTCTCAGACACAATCACACTGAAGCTATGCCCTGGCGTACAGCAGCCAGCTAAGCCTGACCGTGATAAAGAGACAAATCCCAGGGGAGAAAAACAACCTATCTTTCTCACACACACACACACACACACACACACACAAGCACGACGTGTGCACACACATACACACACACACACACACACACACAGAATCATCGGCCATCTATGTGCTTACCCCCTCTCCCTCTCTCTCTCTCTCTCTCTCTCTCTCACCTTTTTAGGATCACTCTCCTTCTCTTACACACACACACACACACACACACACCGGTAGCATGTTGCAGGAGGAGGCGGGAGGCAAGGTACTCACCCCGTTTCTGCACCCAGCCCTCTTTAACGACGGTGACATCGCTCATGGTTCCTTCGCGGCGAGCTGGCCGCTCCTACACACCACGCTGCTCCGCGGGAGAGAGGGAGGGAGGGAGGAGGGCGCAGGGCTGGAGGAGAGAGAGGAGGAGGGGGGGGGGGGGCTCCACTCTCCCTGCCTCAGTCACTCTCTCCCTCCCCTCCCCGTTCGCTCGCTCGCCGGCGCTCCGTCTCTCTCTCTCTCTCTCTCTCGCGCACGCACGCACAAACGCACGGGCGGTGTGTCGTCTCGCCGCCTCTCGTGGCCGTTTCTTCTCTCCCCTCCCCTCCCCTCCCCTCCCTCCCTTGCTCTCGTTCTCTCTCTCTCTCTCTCCAGACCTCCACCCGTGCCGGCAGTGACTCAGCCTGGAAGGAAGCAAGCGAGAGAAAAAAAAAAGAATGTAAGGATTTATTCCCACCGCCCCTCCCTCCCTCCCTCCCTCCACTCCTTTTCCCCTCCAAACCTCTTTCGTTCTTACACAAGCTGACATGACAAACAACAAGTCATCCATTGTGAAGTCAAATACCCTCTATATCCTCTCTCTCTCTCTCTCTCTCTCTCTCTCTGCCAACAACACCAACCCTTTTCTCCTCTCTCCTCTCTCCTCTCTCCTCAACTCCTCTCCCCTCTCCCCTCTCGTCTCTGCCGGCTCGGAAGAGACAGTCAAACTGACCGAGCTGGACGTCTTTCATAGACCGCCACCGACCGCTAACAATACAGCAGGACTATAAATAGCCGACTGTCCAGGATGCTGCCTGTCTGCCCAGGCCCTGCCTGAAGGACCCTGTTCACCTCCCCCCCAAAACTGTCACTTCCACTCTGGAGTATCTCTACAGAGCCAGACTGAAGCCCGGCTGAGGGTCTACGCTACGAACAAGAGGACGAGAGAGAAAGAGCTGATCGTCGGCCATTTCTACCTCAAACTGAGCATGTTTCAATATCAATCGCGGTGTATTTCTCCAGACGAGCGCCACATCGATCCCGTTCAGTCCTCCAAACTCTACTGCCTCAGTCATGCATGAGCACGGGGGTCAATCAGATCAATCAGGCCCTTACTAGAACCTCAAAGTGTCGGTTCACCAACCGACCAATGAGAAAACAGCAACGCCTGAGGGTCATAATGGCTGCCGCTAGGTACATTAGCATTAGCATAGGCCTCCAGCTCCGTCTCCGTCCTCCATCTTAGAACAGCCTGGGGAATACATGAACACAACTCCTCTCTAAGAGCCGGTTATCAGAGCACATCCTCCGACAGACATCGTACAGTACGCGAATACGCTGAAGAACCACGCTTACCTGGCAGCAGTGAGCGGTTAGCGTAGCGCGTCGCACCTTCACTGTCATTGACTGTGCTGGTCTCAGCTTCAGTTCAGTCACTCCCTCACACACACCGACTGTTTCTTACAGTGGCCGCGCTAAACAGAGGACTAGAACACAGGGCTGCTAACCAGACCCGATATTCCACTGTAGCGTTTCTGCTGAACCAGTTGTGTTTTGTTACAGTATGTGGCATCCTGACATAATTCATCAGAGATATTGACTCCTGCAGGCCATGCCAGAATGTAAAATGAGCTGAACATACAGTGCAGGATACTGTAATACTGAAATGCTTTGCTAAGGTTAAAAAAAAAATTGGTTATGAAACAGATAACAAAAGAGAAAAGAGAGGAGAGAGAGAAAGTGTGGGGTCGGGGGGGTCGTTTGGACCAGACAGAGTCAGCCACACACCATTAATCAGTCTGGCAGTGTCAGAGAATCGCCTCGATTCCGAGGAAACCCCCGGTGCATTGTGGGTAATTCACAATGCTAGAATGCCCGGGCGTCCACTAGCACCCTGTACGTGGTAGAAAACCAGCTAGCGAGGCCACAGTCAAAGACAGGCCGTCCCAAAAGCTATTGAAAATATGATATATGGTGATGATGATGATGATGATGATGATGATGATGATGATGAAAGACGATGGGACAAACTGATAATACAACAATAATGAAATGCTTAGGGGATGATTACTATTATTATTATTATTATTATTATTATTATCATCAGGGGAGGTACATTGAGAGGTTAACCTGAGGGCTGGGGAGTCCATCCTCGATTCCTCCTACCCCATCCTTACCCCTCCTCACCCTCCTCACCCTCCTCCCAAAACTGACAGCGAGATTCGCCCGCCACACACCTCCATCTAATTCCCCCTGGGAGGAAAGCTAGAGAAGCAGGACTGTTCTGAATGGAGGGGAGGATGCTACAGGCCTGGAGGATGAACAGACAGAAAGAGCTCACAAATCAATTATACTCCATGAAGTATTTATCAACCCCCCCGCCCAGAGGGCACAGACAGACCAGCGCAGGAACACAAGAGCAGAGCAACCTGTGTGTGTGTGTGTGTGTGTGTGTGTGTGTGTGTGTGTGGCTGAGCTAAATAGACTCAGAAGCTGCTTCTACTCATGTAGTGTATGAGGTACAGGGCAGCTAGAAGGATGAGACAGACTGAATAGCCTATTTCTGGACACAAGCTGCAGAGTCAGCGTTGCTAGAAAACATACTGTGTGTGCTTTTGTTCATTTATCTCAAGAGGCCGGTAAGAAAACCCTTCATGCCATTCAACAGTTTGTTACCACTACCCACAAATGACCCGGTTTGACCTAGTTTGCGTCTAGGAGGGAGACTCTGGTAGATGGTAGGAACTTGTGGAAGCGCGGTGATCATGTTGCTGTACATGACACCCACATGCAGCGCGTTGAGCTAAGCCTGCAGCTCCAAACAGAAGCTCTGGTGGTGTAACCCTAGAGGGCCACCGTAGGTGGAAACACTCAGGACATTGAGCCCCACCTGGCTGGGGTGAGCCCCCGGCCCCGGACGCACTCTCCTTCTATCAGACGGCGCGCAAGAAAAATGGCGGGCTACTGAAGCATGTGTGTGCGCGCATAGACACTCTCTCTCTCACACACATACACACACACACTCTCTCTCACACACACACACACACACACACTCTCTGTCTCTCTTTCTCACACACACACACACACGCACATGCACACATACACACACACACTCTCTCACACACACACACACACACACACACACACACACACACACACACACACTCTCTCTCACACACACACACACACACACACACACACACACACACACATACTCTCTCTCTCTTTCTCACACACACACACACTCTCTCTCTCTCTCTCTCACACACACACACTCTCTCTCTCTCTCTCTCACACACACACACTCTCTTTCTCACACACACACGCACACATACACACACACACACACTCTCTCTCTCTCACACACACTCTCTCTCTCTCTCTCTCTCTCTCACACACACACACACACACACATGAATGCATAAGATAGCCCCTCGATGCAGTTGTTAGGTTTCATAATATCACACACCTACGTACCGTAGCTCTGTAAACTCACGTGTTAGCCTACCTGGGATAGCCTACTGTAGGGTTTGGCCTCAATGCTCTACAGCCCACCGTGGCGGTGATGGAACGGTTGTCCCTAAACTGAAGGCCCTGCAAGCCGCTAGCCTGGTGTTACCTCAGATGTGAGTGAAACTGTGGGCTTATCAACAGCTGGTTTATAAGGTTTATCGGGGCGGTGGTATAGCTCAGAAGGTAGATAGGGGGTGTCGTTCAGTGATCGTAGGGTCGGTGGTTGAATCCCGGCTCCTCCTGACTACCTGTCGAAGTGTCCTTGGGCAAGACACTGAACCCCAAAATTGCTCCCAATGAGAGCGCCTTGCATGGCAGCTGCCGCCATTGGTGTGTGAATGGCGCTCCGGGCCAGTGTAACAACTGGATGGGGAGCGCGTTACAAATGCAGTACCTATACCTATACCTATCAAACTTGTTAACAGCTTATATCACAGGATATCTTCTTTGAGATACATTACCAAGCTATTTATATTCTACATCATAGCATCTAGTTGGTGTGGCTCCCCCTTTCATAACTTTCAGCCTACAGACAATCAGGTCCTGCATAATATCCTCCTGTATCATGGTTATGGGGATCATTGGGTACAGCTCTGGCCATCAAAGGCAGACAAATGTTGCCACTAGAAACTGTTGCTGTTTGAAAATGATACATTGTTGCAACTAGGCTACTGTATCAGCATCATCTCATCTCTAGCCTATTACTGTAGCTGTCAAACTGGCGCATATAACACAGCAGCCAGGAACTAGCAGATTGCTCAGACAGGCGAGGCAGAATTCTTTAGGATAAATGACAACCAACCGGTGAAGGCTGGAATAGCATTACGCCGGATCCTAATTCTAGATCTTGCCACCTCCCCCTGACTCTCGCCTACCTCAGCATCATCCACCGCCACTAGTGTCTCGTGTGCTTGACAGTGCCCACACTAGAAACTCTATCAATAAACCACACAGAGGGATTGCCAAACCTCAAATGAATACACTATGAAAATGCACACTACGTCATACATGGTTATTACCTGGCGTGAGACGTGACGGGGTTTCCTTCAGCCCCCCATAGCCTCCTGTCATTTATAGGCTCGCGCTTTCCTTAAATGGGTATGAGCGTGGAAAAAGCCAGAGAGTTTGGAGGAAAACCAAGGAGGAAACACTGCTGTAGCGGCTGGTATGGTTTTATTTCCAAATATCAATAATATTTGCGGGGTTGGCAAGCGAGGTGGAAGGATTGGCTGCGACTTCTCGCTGAAGGTTGCCGCTGCGGGTTGTTGTTGACTTTCAGGAAGACTCGTGACGTCACTAGCAGCCACTTCTCGGCCGGGTTGCCCGTTGGCTGTCTCTCTGCTCCCCGTCTCTCTGCTCCCCGTCTCTCTGCTCCCGTCTCTCTGCTCCCGTCTCTCTGCTCCCCGTCTCTCTGCTCCCCGTCTCTCGGTATGTACCGTTTAGCGCGCGCCAGGCTCGGTCCCGTGTCCCGGTTCTCTCTTCGCTAAGGCAACTCTCCTTCGCGCGTGGCTTTACTAAGCCAAGCCTCGCGATTCGCGAGAATAGGCAGTGAGTGTGTTGATAAGGCTACTGCAACTGTTGGAATGAAGCCTGCTGTCTGTGAGGACATCAACACATAGGCTACACAAAATGAATTGCCTAATGTAGATCATTCAAAAATAGTTCAAGTTTTTTTCAATTAATGATTTGAGATGTTGTAGTGCTTGTGTAGGCTACAGGTAGCCTACTTTAAAATGTCACAATAAGGTTTTCAATTTCCATCTGGGGGACATAGGCTACTGTAGAGACCTATGGAAGCTGCCTGGGGATTTTGTAGATTAAAGTTTTGTATCACCTTGGTTACTCAAATCAAATCAAACTTTATTTGTATAGCGCATTTCATACACAGAGGCAACACAATGCGCTTTATAGAGAGCAATGTGTGTGTGGGCATAGGTCCTAACCCTATATATTCCAGAGGGAAGCAAAAAAAACAGTTTCACCCAGGGGCCAGAAAAGTGAGCTGTAAAAATTCTTCCCTGACCTCTCTCAACGAGACGATCGAGCAAGCTCCTGGAAAATGTTTGCCTATTGGCTAAGAACATATACAGAGCAGTAAACATGGGCTAAATACGAACAGTCATGACTAACAGTAGAGTGCAAAAATAGTTACAGAGTCATAGTTACTGTTACCTATGACTCAAAAAGCACAAACAATTATCAAATGATCAATGAAACCATCGTCACATAATTCTTCTATTACAGGCCTACATTTTGCAGCTAAACTCATAGGCCAGTGTTTTCAGATGTTAGACTATGCCTTAAAAAATGATCCAGTGTAAACTTGAACTTACAATGTTACAAGTCACCTACGCTTATTATTTGTATAATGGCTAGGCTAGGCTATATTAGAAGCATGTCAGCCAGCCAAGAGAGACCGATCACTTCCAATTAAAATTGCGTAGCATGTAATCATGTATTTATCCAGACCTCAGTCTTCCTATCAAACATTCAAATGACTCTACAAGGACATAACCTATCCTATTATAGGACAACATCATAATCTCTATAACAGTACAAATATGTAACACTTTTTAACAGTCTTTCCCTTTAAGCCTACAGCCTTCCTGTGCCCATTAAAGTTGCTGCACAGAACTTTGCTATAATTCTAACCTCTAGTTAAACGTTTGGTGCTCATGAGCCAAAATGGGTCCCCGAGAATTTTGGATAATTTCCCACCATGTGATATTGTTTCTGTTCCATATCACTCAACCTCATTGGACCAAGTCATTAACAGCATGTGACAGTTCCTTATGAAAAATGGCTACTAATTGGTGCCAGATTTAATTTTCTGAAATCATCAAAATGAAGGATTGTTCAGCTTGTTACTGTGTCATATCTTTAATTAAAAGTTTTTTCAGACTCTCAGGCAGCCTATAACACTGATAGAACGACATCCTCAGGATATGAAACATAATATTAAACAGTAACATAATATAATATTCATAACCTCCATTAAACAGTCGTCTATCTAGTCCATCTCCCACTTTTAGTTTGAATGTCAGTTATAAATCAGATGATATGGCTGTATTGCAGTTTATGGACTGGTTCAAATCTGAGCGGTGCCATAGAGTTCTCTAGTGCATCAGCCACCCATGTGGCGAAGGAGAGAACTGCACCTTGTTCTCTGATCTAGCGGATAGTGGATATTACTGTGCCTGGCTTAGTCACGGTAAGGATTGAATAAGTTACCTTATAAGTAGAAAGTAGTATAAGTAGAAAGAATTTCAACTGTCAGTTATCAGGTTGGGGGGGGGGG
Organism: Borostomias antarcticus; assembly: GCF_949987555.1. Taxonomy (NCBI): domain Eukaryota; kingdom Metazoa; phylum Chordata; class Actinopteri; order Stomiiformes; family Stomiidae; genus Borostomias; species Borostomias antarcticus. Next base: position 4,659,976 of record NC_140235.1, read on the forward strand.
GGGTTGGGGATGGGTCTGGGGATTCAGAAGGCTGGGGATGTGGGGGATAGGGAATGGGGGGGGGGGGGGCGGGGTCGTGGGGGGGTCTGGGAGTGTGGGGGATAGGGAATGGGAGAGGGGTGGGGGGGGGAGTGGGGCGGTCGGGGGGGGGGGGGGGCGGGGGCGGGGGGGGTCTGGGGGTGTGGGGGATAGGGAATGGGGGGGGGGGGGGGCTCTGGGGTTCGGAGATCCTGGGGACTTGGAGGACGTTGGGCTGTAAGGGGCTAGCTGTGCGTCTAGGAGTCTGGGGGATCAGCGGGGAGGTCAGAGAGAGGTCAGAGTGCAGCATAGGGCCCGGGCTGCTTCTACGACCCAGATGGCGTAGGGGCGGCGAGGCAGAGACAGGGGGGCCGACAGAGGGGCAGAGGCTGGGCTGCGCTGTGACACAGGTGGGGCTGAGCGTGTGCAAACTGTCCTGCCTCGGCTGCCTGTCCTCCCAGGGCTCAACAGACGCCCCCCCGCCCGCTCCACCCCCCCCACCTACCCCCCTGCCATTAGCCTGTCAGCTGGCCTTCTGCTGGGGCAGGGCAGGGGGGGGGGGGGCTCAACCTGTCCCACCGCACACATGCACAGGGTGTTCACACACACAGGTGCACACACACACACACACACACACTGGCACGCACTGATAACATATTGTACATATGTGAACATGTGCTCGCACACGTGAAGGTGTACTGTACATTTGTTCCACGCGCACACAAGTGTGCACACACACACACACACACACACACATATATTACTGTACTGAAGGAAATACTCCTCTCCTTTACATCACATTTCTTGCAATGGGTTTTTACATTAGACAGTGATAGAGAGATGAAACTACATTTGGAATATATAGGTTGGTGTATTTTTTTCTATTTAGGTTATTTTTTCCCCATCTTGCAATCTTCCATGGCTCTGAGGGCCACATTAATCACTTGACTGCGTCGAGGTGACCCAGAATGGAGGCCTGTGACTGTGTCCCTCCCCTCGGAGTGCTGGCCTGGGCTGTGGGCCGCACACCTTGGGCCTGTGTGTGTCTGGCTGTGGCTGCAGCCGCTCTGGCCGGCCTCCTGGTCTGTCCGCAGCTGCCCCTGCCTCTACCTGGGGCCCCCGCGGGGCCACGATGACCCCGCTCTCCCCCCCTGTCCTGGACACACATTAAAGGACCTGGGGGAGGCGGCTTACCAAGGGGGGGTTTGGGTGGGGTGGGGGGGGTTCCAGGAGGTCTGGAGCGTCTATGGAGGGGGGGGGGGGGCGTGAAGGACAAGGGTGGGCTGTGTGGAGCGGCTGGAGGCTTAGCTAAGGGGCCTCCTGGACTGGCAGACGTTCAGTGTTGTTGTGGAATGTTGTGGGGGGGGTTCAGCTGGCAGCGTACCCTCACGCGGGGGAGGGGGTCCGGGTCGGTGAGGCCGGAGTGGCACAGCAGTGCCTGGGAGTCGCCACGGGGCAGAAACTGGCTTGACTGACGACAGTGTGTGTGCGTGTGTGTGTGTGTGTGTGTGTGTGTGTGTGTGTGTGTGTGTGTGTGAGCGAGAGAGGTGAGCACCATGTGGGACACTCTGCCGTGTGTAGTGAGTGTGTGAAAGTGCATGCTTTAGTGAACAGACCACACCTACAAAAGTCCACTTTGACATGATGGACATCTGACCTGACTCACCCTGGGCGCATTAAGGATCTCTTAAACCTCTCTTATGACCGTTTTCCATCACACTTTACCACCTCAACTTGACTCAAATCACTCTAATCGATTCGCTTTTGTTGTTTTCACTTCGTTTACCACCGCACATAGTGAACTTAAACTGCCAACTGAATATACGGAGGAGGTTACCAACAGTATACATTGATGCAGGAGAGCTTAAAAGGTTAAAAGGGCTACTTCACATAAAATGCATCGATATGACCCCGGGCGTTTGTGCCAAGGCAGGTGCAGGGAGTGGGGCTGGGCGTGCCTGTCTGACTCCTGGAGGAACGGTGGAAAACTCGCCGAAATGGAGCCGTGTGGTGAAACATGGCCAAACTCGGAAGAATCATGCCGAGGGCCAGCCTGCCCGCGAAGCGTTCAAACAGCGTGCTGGAAAACCTGAACGGAGGGTGTCCAAGCCTATTGTTGGTACTCGTGCGCAAGGGAATATAAGAGTGGTTCAGACGAAGTTGGTAAGTGTTTTTGCTACCAAATTCTCACCGGACCTTGATGCAGAGACGCTGTCTAACTATTTGGCTGCTCAACTTGACCGTGTCGTTAACTGTGAACGTATTGTCACTGCGAGCAACAGATATAGCTCGTTTAAAGTGTGTGTTGAGTGCAATGAAGTTGCGGACATGTACAACCCAGAACTCTGGCCTGAAGGCTCTGTTGTGAGGCGATATTATGAGCCACGCAAAGCGGGAGAGACGGGAGCTAGCACAGCTAGGCCGATCTCTGCTTCACTAGGTGCAAGAGCACCGAACGGGGTCACCCTGCCCAGTTAAACTTTATGCGGGTTGGATCATACAACTGCCGCGGGCTACGCCTGGGCAACAACGCAGGAGACAGAGCCCGACGTATAGTAGTTGACAACCTGCTGAAAAACTGTGATATTTTATGTTTACAAGAAACTTTTTTATCTAAACAGGACTTGGGAAATTTGAACTCTTTTAATGACAATTTCCATGGGGCTGGTGAGTCCACTACTGACCTATCTATGGGGATAGTGAGAGGAAGGATAGCAGGGGGCGTGGCCATCCTTTGGCACAAAAAGATGGACTCTGCGATCAATGTCATTAGGCTAGAAGCTGACTGGTGTATCGCTATACAGATAAAAATGAATAACAAAGAGGCTACTATCCTCAATGTATACACACCGTATGAGTCACAACAAAATGAAGACGAATACCTGAATCGTCTAGCTTTTATAAATTCTTTTATTTCTGATAATCATTCCACAAGTATCTATGTAGTCGGTGACATGAATGCTGATCTATCAGACAAAAGTTCCTTGTTTGCAAAGCATATGCTGCAGTTTTGTGATGATAACAATCTTATATTATCCAGCCAAAAGCTCCTACCTGCAGATAGTTATTCTTACATAAGTGAGGCCTGGCACTCTACATCATGGCTTGACCACTGCATTAGCACTGCTGATGCTCATGCTATTCTAAGATCTATGGAGATTGTGTATGAGGCATCTATGTCTGATCATGTTCCGTTTGTCATGTCACTTGATTGTGACAGTCTCCCAGAGATGTCTCAGGAGGTTAATAGTGCCTGTAAGGCTAAACTGGATTGGTCTAAACTCACAGATGAGGATGTGATGTTATACTACGGGAGAACTGATGTCCTTCTAAGTAATGTATATCTACCCAGAGATGCAATTATGTGTCCTGATGTGAATTGTAACAAAAGCTCTCACTGTAAGGACATCTGTCACATGTATAATTGTATTGTGGGAGCTGTGTATGAAGCTAGTAGGCCATGCTTTACTCACTCTGATAAAAGACACAGCATTAAGCCAGGGTGGAATAAACATGTGGCTGCTCATCATGCTGAAGCTAAGAATGCCTTTAAGGAGTGGGTCCTGGCAGGTAGGCCCAGAGAGGGGCCTGTCCTGGATCACAAAAAGCGTACTAACGCTCAATATAAATATGCAGTTCGGTATATCAGCAAACACGAACAAGTAATGAGAGCGGACTCTATGGCTGAAAAGCTCCTTGGTAACGATGCTACTGGCTTCTGGAAGGAGGTGAGAGCTCTGAACAGAGGCAGTACATCGTTACCATGTACCATAGAAGGAGTCTCGGGAGCCGACAACATAGCTGATTTGTGGAGACAACATTATTCTGAGCTATTCAATTGTGTTAAAAGTGACCCCTACAAAGTGGGCAACATTGCCAACAGTGACACAGTGGGAACAACAGCCAATGAGGTCTATCAAGCTATTACACAGCTAGCTGATAACAAAGCTAGCGGCTTAGATCAGATCACTGCAGAGCACCTCAAACTTGCAAGTCCGAGGGTCGCTGCCCTTCTCGCCATCTGTTTTACTGGCCTTATGAATCATGGTCTGCTGCCGGACTCCATGTTGTCTGTTACTCTGGTGCCTGTCATCAAGGACAAAGCGGGCAAGGTGGGGAGCTTGGATAATTACAGACCAATTGCTCTAGCTAGTGTGTTATCCAAAGTCCTGGAAAGAATTTTATTAGACAGATTATGTTTTTATTTTGGTACCACAGACAACCAGTTTGGCTTCAAGGCTAAGCATGGTACTGATTTATGTATCTATGCCCTGAAGGAAACTGTTGAAATGTATAGAAGACAGAATTCCTCTGTGTTAATTGGTTTTATTGATGCCTCTAAAGCTTTTGATCGAGTCAACCATCATAAGCTGTTCATAAAACTGAGTCAAAGAGGAGTGCCTAACAGTATAATTAGGGTCCTGGCATATTGGTATGCCAACCAGAGCATGCAGGTCAAATGGGGTAATGCAGTCTCTGGACCTTTCGGTGTTGGTAATGGGGTTCGCCAGGGGGGGCTACTCTCACCAGCCCTCTTTAATGTGTACATGAACGATTTATCTGACCAGCTAAGAGGCTGTAAAACAGGATGTATGATTGGTAACACCCTGGTAAACCATCTTATGTATGCCGATGATCTGGCTATTTTCTCTCCTAGCAGTGCTGGGTTCCAACAGATGTTGAATATATGCTCTGAGTATGGTGTCCAATTTGATGTGAAATACAATTCTAAAAAGAGCATTGTCATGATCTGTAAAACAAAAGGGGACAAAGATCTAATCTTCCCATCATTTTACCTCTCAGGGCAAGTTCTATCTGTCTGCTGTAAAGCTAAGTATCTGGGACATGTCATCACAGATCAAATGTCTGATGATGATGACTTGTATAGACAGCGCCGCATGTTATATGCACAAGCTAACATGTTGGTTAGGAAATTCCACTGGTGCTCAGACAATGTCAAGATCAGCCTGTTTAGAGCGTACTGTACTCCTCTCTACACTGCTCCCTTGTGGATAAAGTTTAAAAAGGCTAGCATCCATAAGCTTAAGGTTGCCTATAATGACTGCATGCGTATATTGCTTAAAAAGCCAAGGTGGTACAGTGCAAGTGAACTGTTTTGTAGTGCAGGCGTCAATACGTTTCATGCCCTGTTGAGGAATCTGATGTACAAATTTATATGCCGACTGAATGGTTCTCAGAATTCCATTATTGTGCTGCTGTCAAATCCTGTTTTTAGTGCGGTGAGATACCAGTCACCTATGTGGAAACACTGGTATTGTTGCCTTTTTTAATTTTTGTTGTATGTGTTTTGTAATGGACCATGAGTCTGCATAATAAAAGTTGATTGATTGATTGATTGATATTATTTAACCCTTTCCTTCACTATGGTACAGTTTTTACCTTAAGTATTGAGTCATGCTGTTTCAATTTGCTTTCAGTTATATTTCTTTATAGTGAATCACTTATAGTGTGGTTTGTCTCATACCACTGACCGTACATAGTATCTGCATCAGCGTTTGACACTTCACTCCAGTAGATAATATCTGTAAATATTGTAAATGTATATTATTATTGGATTGTCCCTAGATATCCTGTACATCTAATGAGACAGAATGTAAATATTATACATTATAAAGTGTGATGAAAATTTGATTAGATGAACCACTTGTGTTAAAATAAAGTTAACGAAAACTATGATGAAAATTATTTGCAACCTTTTATTATTATATAATTTTATTATTAACAACCTTTAGTTAGTTAATCAGACTGCTGAGATTTCTGTGAAAGTTGCGGCTCACACTGAAAAAACTCGAACACAGGCAAGGAGAGCGCATAGAAATGTAATTCAGTAGCTTTGTCCATCAGTCTAATACTGTATATATTTCCTCCAGGAGTATATGAATTTGGAAATTCTAGAGAAATGGTTAAATAATGCATTACAAACCCATTCGATTTCAGTCGACTAAATCTACTGTAGATTTAGTCGACTAAAATCTTAACGCTATTTAGTCAACTAAAACTAGACTAAAACTAAAACAATTCACATGACTAAAATATGACTAAAAACTAAATAGCATTTTAGTCAAAAGACTGACTAAAACTAAATCAAAATGTGCTATCAAAATTAACAATGAAATACAGATACAGTATCAGCAGCAACTGTAAACTGCAGAACTTATATTATGAGATCCAACACTCTGACCTAATCAATCCTCTCCCCCACAGATCCCCCCAGGTCGCAGTGCCATCGTAACGGAGGTGGTTCAGTGGTAACGCTCCTTGGCCACCTTGATACTGAGGTGAGTGGAATCAGGTCAAAGGTCAACATTAACCCTACAGTAACTAAAACACTCTGGTCAGGCAGAGGAGCACCTTCAGGTCAGAGGTCGCTGCTCTACGGAGCGCTTCCATAGGTCCCTCCTATCAGCCACCATCAGCGAGGCAGGATGGGCGGACCACATCTGGCGCGTGGAGTGGGAGGCAAACACCTCCAGACTCCATGATTTCATCCCGGCCGCCGGTCCTTCCCCTCCCGGGATGGACTTACCCAGACCGGCGTGGGTGAGGCTTAATCGCCTCCGGACCGGCGTCGGACGCTTCCGCTCATCGATGCACAGATGGGGCTTGGTATCCTGTGCGGCGTGCGAGTGTGGCGCCGAGGAACAAACCGCAGATCATGTCATCCAGGTCTGTCCGATATACCGGACACCCAACGGAATGCGTGGCCTGACGGTTTTGGATGACGAAACGGTGACATGGCTCCTGGAGGTGTGCCCGGATATATAGCCCGGGTGACCCCTCACCCAGGCTTGGGGTTGTAAAAGGATAGCCCCTCGGCCCCGAGCCTGGGGGGAGAGGACAGAACACCGAACCCGCACGACGAAGAAGAAGAAGAAGAAGATCCACCATCAGACTGTTCAATGTACTGTATCCTCTGACTGGCCCACTATGGACCTGAGCAAGTTTGGAGGGGGGTTAAGACTCCTAAGTTATTTATGGATATTGTTATGAAGGCTCAAAAGTTAGTATAATCTGTTCATAATGTGTTAATCTGAGTCATTAGAGTCATTAAATTTAGTATAAAAATAAATCAAATTAGTAGGATCATTTCACAAAATTTCACAAAAGAATGTATGCCATGTACTCATATTTTCATGACATATAGGCTATTATTGGTGCTATACAAACCGGCTTTGCCTCTGGGTTCTGAAGGGAGAGGGCCTGACTCAGCAGATGCTGTATACGCCCACGGTCTGATAGACCAGGCACAAACAACCACCGGTAGGGCGGCTAAACGATAGCCTACACCAGAAATCTCAAACGGTCCCTTACACCAACAAAATGCATTCATGGGCGGAGGAGGTCTGTGCTCTCTGATCAGTCTTCCTAGTATGTTTATTTGTTCATATTAAAGTGGATTATTATAATTCTGTACCCCTGCCCCAGTATTAGTTCATTGCCCACTTAATTGTTAAGGCTAGAAGGGCTGCTGGGAAATGGTGGCCAGCCCCTTAGAGTTAAATTAAGTTAAGTTAATTTAGTTATTTAATTTAGTATATAATATAGGATTAGTTTAATTTAGGATTGTACAGCCCCCCTAGTTTGTTGCCCCGGTTACAGATATACACTTGTTTATTGTTGTTTATTGTATTGCACTGTTATATAATATCTTGGAAATGATTTTTGTATATGTTGTGTACTTATAGCAAATTTGTCTAAATGTAAATTTGTATTCAGTCCTGACTGTGCCTTTTTATTGTTCTTACTGCTGTAATACGAATCTATCTATCTATCTATCTATCTATCTATCTATCTATCTATCTATCTATCTATCTATCTATCCATCTATCTATCTATCTATCTATCTATCTATCTATCTATCTGTAGTTACTTATACTGCATATGTGTCTGTCTGTCTGTCTGTCTGTCTCTGTATGATCTCAAATAAGAACTTGAACTTGTTCTTTCTCTGTCTGTCTGTCTGTCTGTCTGTCTGTCTGTCTGTCTGTCTGTCTGTCTGTCTGTCTGTCTGTCTGTATTTCTGAGGCTACTCTACTTAGCCAGGGAGACACAGGAAGTGTTTAACCCTGCGTGGTTGAAGAGTTCACAGCTGTACACCTGCCTTCAAATCAAATCACATCAAACTTTATTTGTATAGTGCATTTAACACAATGTGCTTTACAGAGGTTGGGGGGGCAGAGGTGTGTCCAGAGGGAAGCAAATAACCAGTTTCACCCAGGGGCCAGAAAAGTGAGCTGTAAAAATTCTTCCCTGACCTCTCTCAACGAGACGATCGAGCAAGCTCCTGGAAAATGTTTGCCTTATATTCTTTTCATTCAAACCTTTATTTTTGCTCGAGAGGCACTGAGGTTGCCCTCATTTACAGTGACGACTGTAAATGTATGTCTATTCTTACTGCCTGTATGGGTTGATAGGAGAGAGGTCAGAGGTCAGAGACGGCAGTCAGACAGGCGGAGTGGATGCCTGTGAGGAGAGTTTAATTCCAGTAGTAGGAGTTAATCCTTGTGTATGTTTTTCCCAGAACCCATCGTCTTCCTTTTACAGTCTTGCTAATTCCAACCATGTTGGAATACAGTATGTGAATGCACTGTAGGTATTTGAATGTTTGGATTTGTGTGTGTGTGTGTGTGCGTGCGTGTGCGTGTGGGTGAGACAAGGGCACGTCTGGCCAGAGCCAGTGGAACAGAAGGGGTCCGGCCTCCATTGCGGTGGGGCCTTTTCCTTTTCAAGCTGTCCCTGCCCACCACCCCCCCCCCCCCCCTCCCCTCCCTCCACGCCCCCCCACACACGCCGCCCCCCCACGCACGCCGCCCCATGCCCCACACGCCTCCCCCCAGACCAGCCCAATCTGAACCTCACAGGTCAGTCAGCCGCAGCTGGCGTCCCCTCTGTTCTAACCCCACGTTTACCTCTACAGCGTAAAAACACTCACGCTCCCTCGCGTCTAGCAAAGGTTCAAACATCCACTGCTTCTGCCACGAGATGGACGATGACTGATTCATCTCAATGATTCAGCTGTGAGATAGAGACAGATTTTGTGTCAGTATGTCTATGTTTATCTTGACTAGAGGAAGCCCTTTATCATAACACCTTGGCTGAGGGACAGATGAAAATTAGCCTTTTGGCTAATTCTAGCGTATTTACATTTTGCTGTTGATTAATATGCGTCGTCCCTTCCCAAATGAACTAAACAGAAACTTAGTTTGCCTCATTATTCGAAGAGGACAAACTTTTTCCCCGCAGCGCCTGAACGGGAACTAAATCCACAGCAGCTGAGGTGTACTGAAGGTATTTGGATAAGTGTGAAGCGTTTGGGCCCAGCACTCCCTGCCAGCCCAGGGCTGATACAGCTGTTACCTGCATGAGGCATTTGGAGCGGACAGAGCCTCCTCCTGCCAGCGGTGCCACAAACATCTCCAGGCGCCTTCCAATGCGCACAAACACACACACACACACACACACACACACACACACACACTTCTGCCACTTCCAGCTGCATGCTGTCATTCCAACGGGCGCCATCAGAGCTCATCTCAGATCGGTCCTCTACTCAATGGTGCATCCTGGGATGGGGGGGAGGAGCCATATGTCAAGGTGAGGCTGGGGTGATGGCATGGAGGCAGACCGTGCCTGGAGCTCACATGGGGAAGATTCCTCAATATCACCCTACTGCCGCCCTGCTGGTACAGGAAGTGTAACTACGTTATTCTCGCTATAGGAGAGTGATGGAGAGAGAACTAGCACCCGAATAATGATGAGGCGTTTTAAAACTTCAGTACAAAGTTGAAAAATCAATGCTCTATTGATTATCTGCCTCTGCTTTATTCCACACAGGCTTCCTCTTAATCTGACTGTTTCATTTCCAGACCCTGGGAATCTCTCCGCTGCCAATCCTGGCCCCGGCACAGCCCTGGCATAGCACTGGCACAGCCCAACCAACAGCTGCCAGTCTCAGGGGAGGGGGGACATGTACGGAGGGGGGACATGTACGGAGCGCTATGCTATCTCTGGCTCCCAGCTGCCTTGCCACCGCTGTGGGACGCCCCTCTCTAAAGTCAACACCGCTCTCTCAGGCTCTCCGTCCTCCTCAGCACAGCTGGAATGACCCCTAGACTCCCAGGGAACGGAACTGTGTGTTTTGAAATTGTACTGTTGTCTTAGGGAGGTTGTTGGTTTAGTTGCTGTGCTGGGGGCCCTGGTGGTCTGGGGCCCTGGTGGTCTGGGGCCCTGGGGGGTCTGGGGGGCCCTGAGGCCCTGGGGGGTCTGAGACAGAGGGGTCTCCGCTGGGTTTCGGTGTGGGAGCACATCTGGGAGCACAGACGCTGTTTGGTTTGTTCTGGATTACAGTACATCTGCAAACCTCCACCCGATACGCGCGTATATAGTCACAAACACATACACAGTCACAGTCACACACACACACACACACACACACACACACACACACACATGCATGTTCTTGTAATCTGTAGTTTTTTTTCTTTGGTCTCCCTCGGGGAATTCTCACAGTCTTCCCTTGGAGCCTGGGAGAAATCCTCACTCGCACACCACACACACACACACACACACACACACACACACACACACACACACAGTGTGTACAGTAGGACTAGGGTGTACCTAACACAATACGGACCCAGGTTCGATCTCCACTTTGGTCACATGGGCTCACGAAGAGCGTTAAGTTGATGACATGAACATATGTCCGTAGTGTTTACATCTCACAGATGAGGCGTGTATAGAAGTCACAGGTGTAGCTGCAGAGCAGTGGGCGGTAGGGGGGTGGGCATGGGTCGTCCATGGAGATTCGGTGGTGTTGTCCATATGGCACAAACTCTGTGGCGGGCCTCTTGGAACAGAGTTGTAGTCGGGTCCCCCAGGACCGGAGCTGGCCTGGGAAAACCCCTTAATGACAGGGATCGAACCCTGGTAAATGGTAAATGGACTGCACTTATATAGCGCTTTTCCACCTTAGTGGCACTCAAAGCGCTTTACAATGGCCTCTCATTCACCCATTCACACACCAATGGCGGTAGCTGCCATGCAAGGTGCTAACCTGCTCATTGGGAGCAATTTGGGTTTAGGTGTCTTGATCAAGCACACTTCGACATGTGGACAGTTGGAGCTGGGATTCGAACCACTGACCCTTCGATCACTGAACGACCCGCTCTACCAACTGAGCTACAGCCGCTCCATAGGCCCCTGGTCTCACTCGCTAACCACAAGCGTCTACCATTACACCAAAAGAGCATCCGTGTGATGAAATGTGGGTCTACTATTCTCAGATGATCATGGTTCCGAACCTCCTCCACTACATTTGCAGGCCGTCATGTTTTGATGAGTCCATCTTTGAGCATATGTGCAGAATGAGAGGTAATACCTCCACAAGATGTCAAAAGAAATCCATGTATGAATTGTCGCCATACATTTTTACAGGCAATGTGTTCAATTCATACAGCACAGATGCATCTTAATGTGGATCCATATAAACAAACCATATCAGTTTAATTCATATTGTAATCATTGCCAGTAAAGTATATGATCTAAATAAGTAATAACGATCCTCCCTCTTTAGCACCTATCACATTTTAGATTGCTATTCTTGCACTTTGCCTTCAGCACTAGATTCTGCTCTTAGTCACTTGTTTTAGAAAGAAGATGCACTTATGAGTTCTGGCAAGTAGTAGTACATTGGCTTTTCCTGCGTTAAATGCAATTATTGTTAGTCGCTTTGGATAAAAGCGCCTGCTAAATGACTAATGTAATGTCAATTCTGTTTTCCTCTGGCTGTAGACTTATTTATTCAGTTGTTTTTGTCTATAAAAAGAAAACATGATTCAGATCATCTCTGAAACCTCTACACTGATATGTGACCTGCATTTTTACAGCGATTAGTGTAGCTAGACTATTTGGTTGACATGACCTTTGACCCTTTAGGAATGTCACGCTCTCCTGTCCAGTTGTTGTTTGTGTCCCTGGTTTCAGGCAGATAGTGTCCACGGCTGGGAACCTCATGGTCCCAGGAACGTCAGGAATGGAACGTTCCATCACCATCTGTGAGGCCGCTCTAAGCCTTGTGGAGCTCCACACATGGAGCTTACCCTGTTAAACCCTGGCAGATGCCACCACGGTGGGCACCCTGGCACACACATTCACACACACACACACACACACACACACACACACACACACACACACACACCCAGCACGTCAGCTATGCAGATGATCCTGCTAATTGTGCCCCTCTGCTTTGTGATTTGAACATGTTGTGTTTTTCAGGGGAAATGCTGTCCACTCTTCCTGTTCATGTCGTGTGGCTTAACAGTTGCTAAAACCGCTCCACTGACTCCATCCATGATATCAATCTGGGGATGAAGTCCTGGGTTGAGCTCCACCTTGGAGTCATAAAAGTACGCTGTCCTTGTCAATGGAGCTCCAGCTCGTCTAAACGCTGGAATCAGCGGATGTTCACATGAAAGACTGCCTGTCGCCCACGTCCCCTCCCGACAATACACCCCCACTCTGAAGAGACACCAACCACTCACATCAACTGGAGCCACACACACATACACACACACACTGATGGATGATTTGTTGGGGGAGGAAACCTAAAAATAAATAAAAAAGTGTGGGAGGAGAGGGGGGGGGGGGGCCCTGGGTGAGGGGCAATTTACCGCTCCCGAATAATGAGCATGGAGCTCCATTCATTTAGCCTGGGGCTTACAGCAGGAACATCTGGGCTGCTTGGCAGGCCGGCCAGGGCGCGCGCTGTTGGAAGGTCTTCTATAGAAGGTCCAGATGCAGGGAGGGGAGCCTGGGCAGAAGCTCTGCAGATGGAGGCGCTGGAACAGATGATCTGGTGGGCAGAGCCGCTGCTGCTGGCACACGTAGCATGTCCCCAACAGCTGGCACAGGTTAGGCATTCCTGGGAATTCATACCACAAGGCGAATGTTAGCACTGGCTGAGGTTGTGGCTATGGCGTACACACACACACACACTGTACAGAAATGCATAAAAACACACACACAAACATTCATACAATACATAATGCAACTGCACAGACATGTAGAAAAGGACGAAGCCAGAAACACACATGTACCTGTAAACAGAGGAGGCACAATAAAGACACACACACACACACACACACACACACTAGCAGGGTAGGTGTAATCAATCAGAGTGTAGAAGGAGACAGAATGGCTGTGGTTAAAACACTCCTCTCCTCTTTCACATTCTCCATATGGTGCCATTTCTCCTAATTCACCACTGCTGGGGCTGGTGAGCCCTTCTTGGCTGCGATACATCTTTTATGGTACCATCAATGTGCCCATCAATCACGAGCTACAGTAGAGCTCCATTTAAACTGATGCAGTAGGGGAGATCCTCAAGTGGATCCGGGTCCCCCACTCACCCAGAACTATGACCAAGAAGATGTCTTTCTTGCCCAATGGCATCACTTGGTCAAGACTCAATCAGCAGAGCTAGCCTACCTGTACCTATTCACAAGAGCATGGTTTCAAACCCCCTCTACTAAACGTGTGTGTGCGTGTGTGTGTGTGTGTGTGTGTGTGTGTGTGTGTGTATGTGTGTGTTTGCTGAGGAACAGAGGCCTATTTTTTCCTCTCCCAGATGTATGTGTGTGTGTGTGTGTGTGTGTGTGTGTGTGTGTGTGTGTGTGTGTGTGTGTGAGTGTGTGCGTGTGCGTGCGCACGCTGCTGACTGGGTCTCCAGCCAGTCCAGAGCTGTGCAGTGCTGGCCACTGCTCACTGATGGACATCTGGAAGGCAAATTGGTTAATGGTGCCTCCAAGCCAAGAGGTAGTCAGCCATCTCCTCCTCCAGCTATGTGAGAGCTGCCTCTGCATCTGTCCTCCCCTCCCCCCCTCTGGGCTAGAATACGGAAGGAGCGGAGAGGAGGGGGAAGGAGAGGAGAGAAGAACAGAGGAGAAGACAGGAGAGGAGAGGGTAGGAGAGACGGAGACAAGGGACAGCTCTGGACGCTGACACACCCAGGAAGCGCGTGAGAAGTGAGGACACTGTTCTGTCGCCTCGTCTTAGGCCGGCTATAAAGTCTACCTTGACTTTCTGCCCATTACACAAGCACCTCTGTTACAATTTCATCCACTTGTCAATAGATGGCGTACAGTATATATAACAGAGAAGTGATGTCTCTGCTAAGTTTGTAAAGGGCCCAGAGGGTGCAGATTTGGCATGGGACGCTGGCTGCCTCCTGTCCAGATGTCAGCACTAGACAACAGCTGTGGGAGGGAATTAGCTGGGGGGGGGTGCAATATCTGGACTACCTTCATACTGAGGAATTGACACACATCCTCTCTCCCTCTCTCTCTCTCTCTCCTTCTCTCTCTCTCTCTATCTCTCTCTCTCTCTCTCTCTCTCTCTCTCTCTCTCTCACACACACACACACACACACACACACAATAGCACTGTTTCATTATCTCCAGAGAAGATACAGTACACTGTATGGACAAAGGTTTTGGGACACCTACATTACACCTACAGGAGCTTCTTATGACATCCCATTCTAAATTCATAGGCATTAAATATGGAGTTGGTCCCCCCTTTGCAGCTATAACAGCTTCCACTCTTCTGGGAAGGCTTTCTACAAGATTTTGGAGTGTGTCTGTGGGATTTTTTGTCCATTCATCCAGAAGAGCATTTGTGAGGTCAGACACTGATGTCCTGTAGGTGTAATGTCTACTGTAGGTGTCCCAATACTTTTGCTCATATAGAGTATATACACCAAGTCTATATCACGATAGAGAGCCTCTTATCTCAACGTCATCAGGGGACTAAGTCATCCGTTCTGGAGCGATTACAGATCTGCAATACGACAAGCTGTAGTCCCATATGATACCCGTGCTGTACACCACATGATAGATGCATGGCTATTATCATGCAAGGTGCTTGATTGATAGACGTAGATCCTAATGTTTCCTAAGCATTCTGGAGATGATCCCGCACCCCACGCCCCCCGCCATCTGTAGATAAACTAGTTAAGCACACAGTTGTATCCCCTAATGTCTACCCCACCAGATAGACCCCCCCCCCCACCCCCCCGCATCTCCCCAGACAGATGCTGCACCTCTAAGAGGCCCAGAGACTCAGCAGCTGTTCATCGGCCAATCAGGCGGCTTCTTTTGCTATTGATAGCTCATTAATAATTGAAGCCCTGTGATGTTGTCTGTGATGTGGGTGCTGGCTAGTCGGCTCCCCCAAGAACTGCCCCCTGAAACTCGACTATCTTCAGCGCTCAAGAAAGCCTTGCAAGCCACAAACACAAGTTTCCCTGACACACAAGTCCATGTCAACATCAAACGTCAATGAAAAAGTCCCTTTATTAAAGATCATCATAAAATAGGCTTAATTGAAGTCTGTGGAACCAGCCCAAGACGTGAGAGTCACAGTTGTCGTGTCCTTCCTGTGTCCCCTGGGTGATCCATGACATAACTAACTCTGTGACGGTGTGTGTCCATGATAAAGACAGACAGATGAGTCCATATGGACCTGCCATGTTTAATGTTCATAGTTATGGGCCAGGATGATTATAGTCCACACTCCTGCTGGTTGTCTGTAAGAACAGGGGCCACTGACACTCTCTCTGTCTCTCTCTCTCTCCCTCCCTCTCTCTCTCTCTCTCTCTCTCTCTCATCTCATCAGAGACGACAGAGTATCAACATCTGTCTGGACGACCACCGCCTGCACCTCTCTGCTCGCAGAGTTACTTAATCAGGACAAGATTGTTGTGTTGTGTTTGGAGTCCAAAGCAACCATGCGGCACTGTAAACATTCCTAATTTATTGCTGTACTATAAAGCCAGATATCAATGTGTAGAAATAAAACTGTTCTCTCTTGCTAGACCTTTGATGGCTCCAAGTCAGCTTCCTTATGATGGAAGGTGGAGGTTTAATATATATATATATATATATATAAAATCTAAAACATTTTCAAGCTGTAGTTGGGAAACTAAGAGTCGCCGACACCCTGTGACAAACAAAACGTAATACCTACTCCCAAAAAACAACAACTTGAAGAACATTCAATTCCCACACATCTCTCATTTTGATACAGGTTCTGTAGCCATGAAGGATTTTTACTGAAATCTAAAGGACGCATAATGTCACAAAAAAACATCCTCAGCCTCTTTTCCCCTTAAGATAACGTCACAATTTCCCTCACTATTGTGCCGTTTTCCCCAGGGAATAAGTATATCTACTACTATACCAAACAAACGAACACATTTCCTGAGCTACCACAGGCAAACAGTAGTAGTACAGCCAGAAAGCTGAGGAACCCAACATGGAATCCACAGTGACCTCAAGAGGAAGGAATGAAGAAGGCCAGCCTGAAAGTAGCATATCATGTATTTCTCTCTCTCTCTCATTCTCTCTCTCTCTCTCTCTCTCTCTCTCTCTCATTCTCTCTCTCTCACTCTTAGATGTCAGGGCAATTATGACACCTGACAGTAGGCTATATACATCTAAAAATACAAAGGTTAGTAATTTTATCCACAGTGAAAGAGGGAGGCAATGGGGAGAGGGAATTAATAAGTATCTCTCTTTTTAGTGTTGTAAATGATTGCATACTTCCAGAATATTTCTCGGATCAAGCCTTGCTGTGCTAAATCAAAGCGTTATCAGCCTTAGTTGATTTTATGTTGTCATTGTCCTCACAGCCCCACTCTGTTATAGCGCACAGACATCTATGGGCAACGGAGGTAGGGAACTGTCTTTTTTTTTTTTTTAACGGTAAGGCAGTTTTGAGGTAGCCTAAATATTATTTCCAACATCAGGCACGCAGTGTTTGGCACAACGCTAGCATCTGTCAGCTGGAAAACAATTTGGGGATCAAAGGGGGAGAGAGGTAGAAAGGTTTATGTATCACGTGGGATTGGAGGGATGCAACACACACATAGTTGCAGGTTCGACAGAGAAAACGGGGCTTCTGGAATAAGGAGCTTGTCACACAAACACAACTTCCATATCTCAGCTCCCTTGAACCAATAAACACTGTTTCAGCACCTACAACTGGGCGATGATTCAATCAAAATAGTGACTTTTTGCATTCGCCTATTGTTTAGGTAGACTACTTTTCAGATAAAGTAGGCTATAGCCTAAACTGTGGACACTTTTCATTCAATGGGCACTTATTAATTCAATCAATTAATTTAAGGTGGGTGACAAAGTGATTATAAAATCGTAATAGGCCTACGGTTAATATCCAGAGCAATCTATGTTCCTAACAGAACAAGGACCGTATTGTATCTGCAGAGTTGGTGGCACTAATTGGTCACACAAAGAGGTCATTATTTGCATAATGCATTAAAAGATGTAATTTCGTTATGATCCCATCGCATAGAGTGTGAATACATTTACATGTGGAGCCGGTTTCGTTTTGGAATGTATTAGTGACGCCAATTAGTTTACTGGGACGAAAGTAGCCTAATAATACATTTCCTGCCAGTCCGGATACGCTATTGCCTTGACCGCACAGAGCGAACGCATCTGTTATGATATTCGCATAAGTAAACTTTTATGGCAAAATAAACCAGTTGATCTAGTCAGCCTGTTGATTCTCATGTGTCCTAGATATGAGGTCCTGTTGACTGCATTCTGGCACACAGCACGTATTTTTCGTTGCTTACAAAAACTAATTAATGGACAGAAATATAATAGTTTCATCATCCACACAGAGGACGGTTGAAACAGGTCCTCTGTCGATCCATAGATAGCCTTCGGCCTACTTAAAGAACTCTATAGGCTATAAGATCGGGGCTTTAGTAGGCTAGTTGTCAGTTTGGATCAAACTAATCACGATTAATGGCACCGCATAGAAAATACTTGTTAAAGATAATACCTGTTGATAAAATATTGTTGATAAAATCTGTTTTCTATAGGCTATTTCATGCAGCCTACTGTAGCCTATATATAGCATTGGACTAAGCCATGCAGACTTGGTCAGTTTGAAGTAGCCTATTTCACCATATGCTTCCTCTAGCCTATGAAAACAATGACGGAAAATGAATAATTCTTGGCTTAAACATCATGACTCATCCAGCCTTCATAGCTCTCAATCCACCCATTTAATACTGAGAAATTATGAAGGTGGTGTGGCCGAGTATGCACCTGTCCTCCCTTCCTCCCCTGGCTGATGCATGACTACAGTACCCACCTAACACCGCGCTCTCTCTCGCTCACTCCGTGGGCTGCGCCAGTCTGCTCGGGGAACCAGTTCGCCTGGCCTTTTTTCTGCCTTCTCACTGTTGCCTGGTGTCAACCTACGCCGAGAAGAGATATCCCTCCCTCTTCCCCCTTCAGCGACTGCTTCCAATTTGCCTTCACGTTTCTTATCACAAGCACTATTGGCTTTTGCGCTGCCAGTCAGACGCGTCCTCTGTCCTGGAGTTGAGTAGCAACAGCTCGGGAAACATCTGGCTGCCGCAGCTCCTCGCCCCGTCTTTCCTGCCACTGCAGGTTGTTATGGAAATTTGTTGAAAGTCGATCTAGTTTATTTTTCAACCGAGTGGATTTGACGAAGGAAGCAGGAAGACATTGGAGCTTGTTGTCTGTAAGTGCCTTTAATTCCAGAGTCCGATTAAGGGAGATGAAAGGAGATCAACACGGGGGTGGGCTGTGAAGGGGAAAAAGTAGCAACTAACAATCCTTTCTCGCCGACTGTTGTCTAAACATATAGTTGCTATGTAGCTAAGCTCCCCCGAGACCATGTTTCAGTGGCTCACATAGCATCTGGGCCTGGTCTGGGAGAGAATTACACAGCAGGTTGATCGGATACTTTTTTGTTAGCCATGCCTACCTAGCTTGACTGCGTGGGTCAGTGTGTAAGCTAGCTTAGCTACAAGACTATTGTAGTCGCGCCCGTCTTGCTAATGTTGTGTCTCAGTCTTTAAAACATCGTCTGGCGTTGTGTTTGTGCTTCCCTACAAAGGCTGACACATGATAGTTCAGTTGCATGGATAGCAATCATTAGATGGGAGCTTGCCTCTCCTGAAGTTGATCAAACTAGTGGCTAATTATGACAGCTGTTTCTTGCTGATTTCTCATTTTGCGGGATAATGGACATCTGTAAACGGAGATGCCAGTAGTCTCTAAGAGCATTCATGTAGCCTAATCAAATTAGAAATAGGAAGTGATCAAGCCTCAGTGTATTATTGACTAATTAGTACGCGGCGTGCTCTGTGCGGCTAATGGTGCTGTGGCGACAATCTCCCTGGGTTTGGCAACATTGTGAACTCAAATTAAAGTTGATGCTATAGCCTACTTTGTCAAACCACATTTCACACCCCCTTACCTTCTAAAAGGATAAGCGATTAATTGATTTGAAATTAATTTCAAGTAGGCTAAAGTTTGTAAATATTTCTCATATAGGGAATTACTCCGGTTTTAATCCTATTTCAAGAACAAAAAGAATACATTGTTAAATAGTAGCCTAGCCTGCTTATACACCGTTCAGAGATCTTGAATAATATAAGGTAGGCTACATGTCGTTTTTGTGATGATAAACTGACAAGGCCGAGCCACCGATGGGCTATAGCCTATTAAAATCCAATAGGATCAAAAACAACAACTCCAATCTCACGAAATAGCTCCTTTCACAAAAGAAAGCAGAAGCTAGTCGCCTAAGTTTTAGCCGGCCCATTAAAGTCTAGTATAGCCTATCCTTTGTTTAGAATTTCACTCATGAGCTCTATGATTGTTTCCATTGTGCCTTATTTCATTTTTCCCCCCCTGCCAGTTGTCCGAAGGGCTAGGGAAAATGAATGAGGGTAATGGCGAGGGTACTGAACCGTAAAGAAGTCGAAAACAATATCAGCTGCGTGGATCTGTCAGTTGCAAATGTGCTGCGCTGTGCTTTGTTTATGGTTACTGGAAGGAGCGCAGCCAACGAGAGGGGGGGGACAAAAAAAAAACTTGTGGGTATTTAAATTCACAGCGCAGGAAACTAGGTTAGAAAGAAATGTCGGTTTTCACACAGACCTATTTTCTAAACTTCTTCTTTCCCCGAGTTCAGAGGTAGTGCTTGTGGGGCTGTTGGCCAGTCGTCGCCCCCCCCCCCCAACTGAAGCACCTCACTACACTTACCCCCCTTTTAGAGTGAAGAGAAAGAAACAAAGTTGTATAAAAGGCGAGGCTGGTGGCAAGAGCGTAGAGGAGTAGCATATGGCGGTAAAGGGAGCACAGCTGGAGGTAGCAGTTCCATCTGAACATGATGTCAGAGCAGCTGACAGGCTGCCATCCCCCAGTCTTTTATTCTAAGGCACAGCCTGGGAGTTAGTATGTGTGCGGATCTGTGTGCAGGAGGAGGTATCTCATTCCCCTCCAACATCTCCTCCACTCTGCATCTGTCCCTCACAGTTTGAGTTTTTTCTCTCCTACCCACTCATTGATTCTGAGAGCCGCAGCCAGACAAGCTATTCTACTACCACGGACTTAATCAAGTTGATGCATACTGCAGGTACTGTGCTTGTGCGAGAGGCAGAGTGTGTGCGTCTGTGTGTGGGGAGAGAGGGTAGGGACCAGTGGAGTGGTTTAGTTTGGGATGCCCGGCTAGACCAGAGTTGTTCCCGTGTCAGCCACCTCTACTCTGGCATGGTTGTTGTAGGATATTGGATACTTGTGTGGAGTTACTTGTACTTGTGAATCCAGGGTTGGTGTTGGTGTGTAGCCTCTGTTCTCAAGAAGAGGTTTCCAGGCTTTTAGATTGATTGCTGTAGAGGTAGGTTAAATTATTTGGTTTATTGTAAACAGCTAAGTTGTTTTTGATT
This sequence comes from Borostomias antarcticus, assembly GCF_949987555.1. Taxonomy (NCBI): domain Eukaryota; kingdom Metazoa; phylum Chordata; class Actinopteri; order Stomiiformes; family Stomiidae; genus Borostomias; species Borostomias antarcticus. The sequence continues at coordinate 4,680,815 of NC_140235.1, forward strand.
GAATTATTGGCTCCTTGATTTAAGTTGAATGTAGAAATTTAGTTTTGGAAATTTTAACAAAATATAGTGTTATGTAATCTTAGTTGAAACTAATGTTATTTAATTCATATTTGTCTTTATTTTCAGGAAGGCCTAGGGTCCTATGTTTATGTTTTGATCAGAATTTCACGTCAGACTGATAATAACACTTTTACATTTTTACAAAAATTTTACTGTGGACAGATTTTGTTGTGGACGTTGAGTCAAGAGGGAGAAAACAGTGATTTTTATTGACAATAATTGACTTTTTTTTATTTTAAATAAATCTAATTGACTATGAAATGACTTGAAAGCCCATGTGTTCTTTCCCCTGGGCATGGGCTGAGTTTTTCCCTGGCTGTTAGTGGTGACTAATTTAGAACTTGCAGATTTGAGCAGCCTGAATTGGCTAGACAGCTGTAATCGCACTCCTCCTAGTCCTAATCTCTTTATCAGGCCAGCAGCTGCCATATGTCCGTGGTCAGCTGGATCAGATGTTGGTAAGCCTCCTTCTCCCTGGCCCTCACTGTCCTCATAGACCCCTAATTTGATCGCTGCTACCTTGTGAGCTGCCCTACAATCTTTATTTTTAGCCATCTTAAGGATTAGGATTGATGTAGACTACAGGGCACTTAAAGTGATTGTATTGTAAATCTTCTGGGCTGACGCTTTGGGACGGATGTGCAGTTTCTCGAAAGATTGAGGAAGGGGGGGTGGAGGGGTGTGTGTGTGTGTGTGGGGGGGGTAGCATGGAGTGGTGGTGCTGGGGGGGTAGGCTGGGGGGTGGGACATCCTTGTCCCCATAAGCCCCCTCATTAGGGCAGTCTGAGCGGGGCTGAGGGGAGCCGTAGCAGCACACACACGCACACACACATACATACACACACACACACACTCACACACACTTGTTTAGTCTCATTCAAATGAGTTAATTTAACCGCTCTGGTTAATGCTGGGAGAGAGACTCACATATTTTCTCAGGCAGGAAAAATCAACTTCATTAACAGGTGTGATTTTATTTTCATTACATTCACATTTCCACGGACACTTTTTAATGTAGAACTTGTTTATTTTTTAAAAACCTCTTCTGAATAGCAGCAGGAGTTGTATTAAAATGAAAAATACAAATTTCTTGTAAAGGAGAAGGCTTGTTTAGCAGCCGTGCTTCTGCGGCTGATTGGTCGTCCTCTGGTCGTCTTATGTCCTGGTAGGAGGAGGTGACTAGCTTGTGTACGTGAGGACTGTTTGTGTACCTGAAAGCCTGTTACCTAAAGGGGCTGGCCGGGCCAAAGTGGGTTATTAAAAATAACCAGGAACCTGGAGGTGAGCAGGGAGCGAGAGTTCCAGGCAGGGAGGAAATCAGACTGAACAGGAGAGTCTGCTCTGGCTGGTAGAAGTCATTGAAACACACTGTTGTAAAATCACCTGGAGACACTAAGGTTTAAGGAATCTAGATGATTTCGTGTCCCGGGTGTAAATTAGGCTACTGCAGGCTAACGGATAGTTTTTTGTCGGAGATATTCGGAATATGTTTTTGAGGAAATTCTCACTGAGAAATTTTAAAATATAATTTCTCAGTGCTGTTAATATTAGTGGCATTTTAATGAAGAAAAAGTGGTCAGTTTTGATGATTTAATGTCTGGTAATAATATGGATATAGTTGTATCAGTTAGTCACGCATAGGGAGACGACGAGAGCGAGAGAGGAAGAACGAGAGAGAGAGAATGAGTGGATTCAATACACACTAGAAATCTATTTTGCATGTCTAAAACCACCAGTCTTTTTTTTTTCTCCCACATCTCCCAACACGTGTGTGATGCAGCCTCTAACCCGTGTTGGGTACGTGTGTGTGTGTGTGTGTGTTCGGCTACAGTGCTTGGCTCTCAACGGCGCGCGCTGTGCTGTGTGTTCCAGGTTATGAGGACGGCAGGATGGAGTTCCCAGACCACAGCAGACATTTGCTCCAGTGTCTGAGTGAGCAACGGCACCAGGGCTTCCTGTGCGACTCCACGGTCCTGGTTGGCGACGCCCAGTTCCGCGCTCACCGCGCCGTCCTGGCGTCATGCAGCATGTACTTCCACCTCTTCTACAAGGACCAGCTGGACAAGAGGGACGTGGTTCACCTCAACAACGACATCGTGACGGCACCTGCCTTCGCCCTGCTGCTGGAGTTTATGTACGAAGGCAAGCTGCAGTTCAAGGCCCTGCCGGTAGAGGACGTGCTGGCGGCCGCCAGCTACCTGCACATGTACGACATCGTCAAGGTGTGTAAGAAGAGGCTGAAGCGGAAGACGGCCACCGAGGTCGACAGCGCCCCCCGCCGCGACGAGGACGCCGCCTCCTCCTGCTCGGACAAGGCCGAGAGCCTGTCGGAGGCCACCGCCGACCTGCTGCCCAGCGACGACGACGACCCGGAGGTCAAGCGGGAAGCGGGCACCCCGTTGTGGATGCGGCTGCCGTCGGACCGCGCCGGCACCCCCGCCGCCGCCACCAGCCCCGGCGAGACAAAGGCCCAGGGGGGCGAGGGCGCCAAGCTCCAGTCCCCCGCCGGCAGCCCCGGGAGCTCCGCCGGCTCCCTGCGCTCCCACAGGTCGCTGGGGCCGCGCCGGGTCTCGTCGGACGCCGACTGCGTCCTGGACCTGTCGGTGAAGCCCGTCGCTAACCCGTACCTGAGCGCCGCCGGCGCCGCCACGCCGGACAGCCTTCACGGCGGGCTGGTGCAGGTGAAGGTGGAGAGGAGCGCCGGCTCGGACGACGATGAGACGGGCGGCGGAGACTACGACATGGAGCACAGCGGCGCCAAGGTCACGCCGCCCCGGAGCAACGGCGGGCTGAACCACCACGGGGCCGGGGTGGGGGCGGGGCTGGGGCTGGCCGCCCAGCGGCGCCTGGGGCTTGAGGCCCACCTGTCGGCGCTCCGCGAGGCATCGCTCGCCGGGGAGCTGGAGCGCGAGGACAAGACGGGGGACGAGGACGACGTGCTGGGGACGGAGAGCGAGCGGGCGCAGGCCGAGGCGGCCAGCATCGACAGCTCCCTGCTGCCCTACGTGTCCAGCATGCTGAGCGCGCCCCACACGCAGATCTTCATGTGCCCGCTGTGCAACAAGGTCTTCCCCAGCCCGCACATCCTCCAGATCCACCTCAGCAGCCACTTCCGCGAGCAGGAGGGTGTGAGGGCCAAGCCCGCCGGCGACGTCAACGTGCCCACCTGCTCCATCTGCGGCAAGACCTTCTCCTGCATGTACACGCTGAAGCGCCACGAGAGGACTCACTCCGGGGAGAAGCCCTACACCTGTACCACCTGCGGGAAGAGCTTCCAGTACTCCCACAACCTGAGCCGGCACGCCGTGGTGCACACGCGCGAGAAGCCGCACGCCTGCAAGTGGTGCGAGAGGCGCTTCACGCAGTCCGGCGACCTCTACCGGCACATCCGCAAGTTCCACTGTGAACTGGTCAACTCGCTCTCGGTGAAGAGCGAGGCCCTGAACCTGCCCAACGTCAGAGACTGGGCCATAGAGGACAGCTCCCAGGAACTGTGGAAGTAGAGAGAGTGGGGGGGGGGGGGGGGGCAGGCGACTGGCCAGGGCCCCCCCAGGGGAGAGGCTAGCCCCGCTGGGCCTCGGAGGTAAGGGAGGCCAGGGGAAGGACCGGTGGGGGGGGGGGGGTGACCATAGGAGAGGAAGGACAGGAGGAGGATATCTGGGGTCTGAATCAGTCATGTTTCTTGTACGTACTATGTTGCAAATCTTGTTAAATTGCACTTTAATAGCACATGAAAATGTTACTACTGATTTTTATCCGGTCCTTGGATTTATTTTATTCTATTTTATTTGGTTTTTTATTCTACTCTATTCTATTTTATTTGTTTATTTCCTTTTTCATGTCTAAAAAAAAACAACAACTATGGGTATCGGTATCCAGTAGTTGCGTCGTTGTAGTTCTCGTCTTGTGTACCATACACAGAAGTCTATACACTCCTTTATGGAAGCCAGACGCATCTTCATAGACGACCATATGAAGATTTCAGGTAATACACTGAAGTGACAAACTATTAGATCACACTAAACGGGTACTGTGATCCTATTCTTCTCAGTACGTGTGTATGAAGATGTGTGTATTCTAGTGCACTACTCTTAGCTAATTTCAACCTGATTTGCGTGTGTGTGCGTGTGTGTGTGCGCACGCATGTGCGCGCGTGTGTGTTTCTTAATTTTGGCGTATCTCTCGAGGTGTGCTCTGGTCGCTCGGAGTCTCGCCTCGTTAAGCTCTTTGACTTGATGCGAAACTTGACTGATGAAAGACGATCGGCACTCATGCAATGTACAGCTTCCCCTTTTCTCACCTCCATTGAAGTATTTTCTAAAATCCTTTATGAATGATTAATATAGAATTTTCCTAATGCTCTAGCTGCAGTCTTTAAACATCCCTTGTTGAAAACGTATTTATTTGAAGTTGGTTGTATGATATAGTTTACCGTAATGATTTATTTTGGAAAAAACGGGATCTGTTGTTGCATGAAGTCCAACCTGTATATTTGAAATGTGAATTGCTGTATTACTGTACACTGTAATTGATCAAATATATAACAGACTATGTGAATACCCGAGGGTGCAGTCTGTTGAAAAACTGAATTTTACAGCTATGGAAAATGCATGAATATGATTTGTCTCACATTTTGTTGTTGTTTTGCATTGGGGGTTGGTGTATTTTTGAATGAACTTGTTCGATTCCTAAGTAAGGTATGATTTCTTTTTTTTAAGCTCCTCTGAGGGTCTATGCGGAGTCCTCTGGAATGTTCCGGGAGCCGGGGCTGTTTGTTTAAACGAGCTGATCGTCCCCGGGTGAGAGGGATGGGCAGTGGAAGGTTCTAGACTGAATGAGCTGGTAGTTAGGGAGCGGTTGAATGGCAGCGGTGAGACTAGCCAACCGACAAACTAACCCGCCAACCAATCTACTGAAGATCTCCGTCCACTTAGCACTTCCTCTTCTCCCCTCTTCTCTCTCTCCTCTCCTCCTCACACCTCCTCTCCTCCTCACTCCTCCTCTCCACTCTTCTCCACTCCAGGAGTTCAGGTTCCCCTACTGCTGTGTGTCAATCTCTGGCTCTCTCCGAGTTACATGTGGGGTAATTTATTTATTTATATTTCCATTGGGCACTTGCTCCTGAATGTGCGTGTGTGTGTGTGTGGGGGGGGGGGGGGGGGTTTGTGAGAGTGTGCGTCTGTGACACTGCTGACTCTGGCGTTCGAGAGGGAGAGAGAGGTTCTCGTGCTCCTGTGTGCGTGTGCTCATGTCCACCTGAAGGCTGTGTCTGTCCGTCCGTCCGTCTGTCTGTCCGTCCGTCTGTCCGTCCAGTGGTCTGAAGCGGAGAAGTCAGAACTGCTGCAGCCCTGTGCTGCTGTCTGTCTCTCTCTCTCTCTCTCTCTCTCTCTCATCTCTCTCTCCATCTCTCCCTCCCACATCCTGACTGATCCTTGTTGAGCTTGTTTAGCCTTTGTATTAGGGTGTGCGTCTGTGTGTGTGTCTGTCTATGAGTGTGTGTGTGTGCGTGTGTGTGTGTCTATGTGTGTGTGTGTGCGTGTGTGTGTGTGTGTCCACGTCCGCGTGCACCTGTGTTTTCTACTGAAAGCGTAATCCTTACTTTTGACGGAGAGGAATTGGCATGCCTGACTGCACCTTTAAAGCTTAATGAAATAAGATGTTTTGCTGAAAAGATGCCTTTATGAAAATTATAGGAAAAATGATTAAGGAACCATTGATATTATAACATTCATGAAGAGTTGTAATCAGTCATGAAATTATTGAATTTATTTAAATTAAATCTTCTATCATAATTTCATGTGATTGGACATGTGACTTTTTTTGTATTTGAATGTAAGATCAAGGGGCGAGTAAATGGACTTTGGGTTTTCAATTTCTTTTTTTTATCCTATGAAAAAGGAGCTACAATTAGTACATTCTGTGTTCTGTGTGGAAAAATCGATAGCAAATGCACATTGTTGTGAGAGCTGTCAAACAAAAGCCAACGCTGAACTTTCCCCAAAACTCGTTAGTGGGGGTCCCTCTGTCATTAGGGGGCTTTACCCGCTTAGCCACAATGGCTGGGGTGGGGGGGAAGGGGGTTGTTTGGGGGTGAGAGGGGCCGGGATGACGCCCCCATCAGCTGGTGACCGCCCTGCGCCTCGCAAGCGCGCTCTGCATCGCGGTGGCATTGGTGCGCCCTGATGACAGAACCCATCTCTGTTCACCCGTCAAAAACTTCAGCATCATGTGGGATGATTCCTCTGTGGGATGATTCCTCTGTTCTATATCACAATTATTGCTGGCTTTGTTTTTTTTATTGTACTTGACCGCCTTAAACTACTGTTAACAGCTCGTTGTAACTGGAACACTGAGAGTGTGCATAACTGGATGGACTGTTTATTTCAACTGCAGAGGAAGCTGTGAAACGTCCTGTCTTTAAGCATCTCCATTTACATAAATATATCTGTGCTTACTTGAAAACAAGGAGGATTTAGTTGGGGGGAAAAACATTCAAATGTCATAGACGATATATAGAGGGAGGGGAGCCGGGAAAATAAAAGAAATAAATCTGTTGGAAAAGACAATCACTGTCTGAAAAAAGAAGCAGATTTTGATTCAAATATATTTGCTTCCCTGTGAGATTTGGGTTCTTTTACGATTTGTTCTTTTTATGGATTTAGACATTTAGCTTTGACAATCATAGTATGTTTTATTTTCTCAAGGGGAGTAAATTCTAAGGCTGTTTAGTTTTGTACTTTTTGGTGTGCCGTTGTTGACATTTTTAAATTGTGTGCAAACTGCAATAAATTATAAGAACATTGAAGTTCAACCTCCACGTGAATCTGTGTGTTTTGTAATATTCCACATAAAGACTTAATGATCTAGAAACCTTAGATTTTTCATCTTATCACACACATTCAGCGAAGAGGATGCACATTTAGATAGACACAGTACAATTGTTTATTTTCTTAAACATCACTCATACCTCCTGTACATGTGTCCCAGCTGTGGTTAATTTTCTTTTGCTATTAATTCACCAAGATCTCACTCTGCACTGAATGAATCAACTCTCACTATAGCAATACTAACAACTGTTGATATTATACAGCTCATACAAATCTTGAAATGAAAAGCAATCAACCAATCAGATTGCTTTATAATAGTGTAGGTTTTCCATATGAGCATAGGTTCCGAGCACTGTGGTATTTCATCATTCTACATCCCAGATGAACTAAGGTGTTGTTTGTCTTGTTGGCTCAGTGAAGCATGTTTGATGTAAATCCGCCCAGCAGGTCAGCATTGTCAGGAGCTCCAGCAGGCCGGTGAGGGAGGCTGGCATGCCCTCCCTCACTGACATGTGATGTGGTGGGATGGTGCGGCTCTAGATTGGGCTCTGCTTGGGCACAGGATGGTGCCCTGCGTGGCCGGTGGTTGTGTGGGTGTGTGTGTGTGTGTGTGTGTGTGTGTGTGTGTCCATCCATATGTGTGTGTTGTGCTGATAGATCTGGCTGTGGCGTGGGCTGGACCTGAGAAAATGTGCAGCAGCTTGTCGAGAACCACCCCACACAACATACGCACACACACACACACACACACACACACACACACACTGCCTCCTGCCAAAGCTCCTCAAGTACAGTTCTCCAGAAAACAAATCAGCTTTAGATAATGTCTTGCTGCTCTGCAAACCTGGCCTTGCAGATGCATTAAGGCTGACCACTTTGAAGACAGTGAGCGTTATTCATCAGGGCATGGCTACAGATGGTCATGAGCTGTAAGCCTGCAGCCCCACCCCCTCCCAACACACACGCACACAGACACACTCACACGCCCCCCCCCCCCTCCTCCGAACACACCCCCACCCACTCTATCACAACTAGCCCCCTCCCACCTCATCGCTGAGACATTGTCCTCGGTTTCAGAAGATGATGTGATATTGTTTAGGAAACTTGGCCATGAGGACAATTATTTACAGGCATAATGCTGAACACTGAACCGTGGTTGAACATGTTAAGACATTGTAACATTGTCTGTCTGTAGGTTTCATAGAATATCTGCAACTATTGATCAGGAGAGAGATCAACAGATATTGGTAACTGTTGCTGGGCTGTTGTAATACTTTATTGATTATACCACATTTAAACCTTGCAATTCATATATTAGATTCATTATGCATAAACTCTTTAAAAATGACTACAAATTCTGTTAAAACTCTATAATAATAAAAAACTTAATGGAAGAGTTAATGACCCTATTAAGAAACTCTGAATATATTGTTTAAATCAAATACATTACCGCTCTATTGTTTGATATTATTAAGGATAATTAGTGATGAGCTAGTCTACTTTGCTGCGCACGGCGGGGCCATGGAAGTGAACATCTGCTTCCTGAAGACTAGATGTGCCTCGGAAGAGGCCGTGTGGGCTGGCGCTGAATTTAGGTCATTAATTTGTATCTGTCCTTTGTTTACTTAAGGAACGGGGACAAAGGGGCAGCTGCAGAAACATTTGGCTGCGCCGAGGGCGAGTGCGCGCTCAACATGTTGGAGCCAGAGACCAGCCTGGGCTGCTATCAGGGGCCGCGACGCTGAAGTTAACGCGAGAGGGAGGGAGGGACGAGGTCCGAGGCCCGAGGCCCGGACAGACCAGAGGACACGCTCCTTACAAGGCCGGGGGCGGCTGGGTGGACGGTTAAGCCTGGTGGCTGGTGGTAGCGGAGTAGGTCTCCTGTGTTAAGAGTCAGGATTGGTCCTGGTCTTTGGCAACAGCACATAGACTGATGGGGACATTCAAATGTGTTGGGGGACATAGTTAGCGTTTAGCATCCTGTTGCTGTGAACTCAGTGTCATTTGTTTTAGACGTCCCTCCCTGCTTGTGTCACACGACTAGAATTCAGTCAAAATCAATGTTGAACTGCCCAGAGTCTGAGCTTGACTGTTCCTTCTTTTGTCTGCATTTTAGCCTGTTCACACAAGAATATGAACTGATCCAACCAGACCGCAGTAACAGTCATAGAAAGCCATAAACTTGTTGATTCCCGTTCTCTTTGTGCTCTGCCGTGGAATTCCGGTGGAGTGAATGCATCAGGGATAAGCCTGCGTCCTACAAGGACAGAGTTTAGGCCTAGAGAAGGTGACACAAACAGGCGTGAGGGGACGAATCTGTCTGTCTGTCTGTCTGTCTCTCTCTCTCTCTCTCTCTCTCTCTCTCTCTCTCTCTCTCTCTCTTGTCTGTGTGTTTAAAAGGCTGCCTTTGTCAAGCTCCCGGCGAACAGAGACAGAAGGCAAGCAACAGGCGCCCCGTCTCAACCCAGACAATACAGTGGTGCTGGTCGTGGGCAAGCGGACGGGGAGGAAGGGGGGAGGAGGAGGAGGAGGAGGGGGGGGGGGGGGCGTGGGGGACCCAGGGAGCAAGCCACACTGCACTCCTGAACAAAAGAGGACGCAACTCGAACTTGAATGCCTGTGTCTCTGTTAGAGGGGCCCAGACACACACACACACACACACACACATACACACACACGTAGGCCTATAGTCTCCAGTGTTTTTTTTATTGGTGTGTGGGGTGGGGTGTGGGGGGGGGGTAGGAGAGGGGGTTGTATTGGATGAGTTTAGACGCTGAGTTTAGACAGCGCAATGCTTTTTGCGTGACTCTTCGATGAAGAGGGAGAAATCCTGCTGCTCCAGGAGAGGCCAGCCCACGGACTGCTAATCTGAGGCAGCCTGGGGATTTATGATTAGCACTCAATGAAATTGTAACTAGATTAAGGCACTCACTATGCTACCGTTGACCGCGTTAAGTCATGTGGTAGTATTACAGTGGCCTATTAGGGTAGCCTATGACGTGACAGTCTCCCGTTGTCTTATAAGTGCAATTCTAATACACAGTGAGCAGCGTTTTCGTTTACTATTATGTTAGGCCGTGTCACTTGGCCCCCTACCGTGTCTCTCTCTCTCTCTCTCTCTCTCTCTCTCTCTCGCTCTCTCTGGGCCAGCCAGTTGTGGGTCGGTCCAGTAAGTGGGTGTAGGCTGGCCGTGTTCTGGCGGGTTGAGATAAGTGATGTTCAGGGTGTGAGGTGTTGATAGGGGCGGGGCCGATAGGACCCGCATGACGACCTCTCACAACTCTCATCTGGGGATATCGCTGTGGTGACCTTAGAGAGTTCCCCACACACACATACACTCACGCACACACACACACACGCACGCACACACAGACACACACACACACACACACACACACACACACACACACACACACTCCTTTCACTACTCCTAATCCGTTCATCTGATAGTGTTCAGTTGGGGAATTTAAGGGGTACTTGTTGTCTCTATGATGTGAAAATCCTACCCCGAAGAAGCAATCTTATATTTCAGCCGTTGCTGCACCAGTTGATCGATTATTATTAGTAGTATTATTCCATTATTACTAATAAGAACATGTCTTTGTGACAGAGCGGCAGAACAAACGGCCATCTTGCTTAGCTGGTGACTTACAGTTTTTAAATGATCGATCAGTACTATAAGCGAGCCATTGCGCCATGTGTCGCACTTCAAGTGTGTGTTGTGCTTGTGGCAGACTTGCAGGGGACTTGGACACACTGCCACCAGAGAGACCCCCTGCTAGGGCCAGCCTGCTCCAGACCTCTTCTGCACCTGCCTGCTGCAGAGGTGTGACTCAGCAGGCTACTCACGCATGGCGAGAGCTGTGTGTGTGTGTGTGTGTGTGTGTGCGCGTGTGTGTGTGTGTGCGTGTGTGTGTGTGTGTGTGCGTGCGTCTGTCTGCTTGTCTGTCTGTATCTGTCTCTCTGTATCTGTCTGTCTGCCTGGTTTTGTCTGTATCTGTCTGTCTCTCTGTATCTGTCTGTCTGCCTGGTTTTGTCTGTATCCGTCTGTCTTCCTGGTTCTGTCTGTATCTGTCTGTCTGCCTGGTTCTGTCTGTCTCTCTGTATCTCTCTGTCTGCCTGGTTCTGTCTGTCTCTCTGTATCTGTCTGCCTGGTTCTGTCTGTCTCTCTGTATCTGTCTGTCTGGTTCTGTCTGTCTGCCTGGTTCTGTCTGTCTCTCTGTATCTGTCTGCCTGGTTCTGTCTGTCTGCCTGGTTCTGTCTGTCTCTCTGTATCTGTCTGTCTGCCTGGTTCTGTCTGTGTGTGGGCGAGCGGAGCCAGCTGCAGATGATGGCGTTTGACCATGACCTTCTGTTACAGAGTCTGTGGATATGGCTGCATACTTCTGCTTCAGTACAATAGAAATGTGCCAGCGAACATTGAGTAGGAGAGAGAGAGGAGAATAATAGTGTGTGTGTGTGTGTGTGTGTGTGTGTTTGTGTGTGTGTGACTGTGTGTGTGTGTGTGTGTGTGTGTGTGTGTGTGTGTGTGTGTGTGGTTCAGGGATGGTTCAGCGCAAGAACAGGAGTGTGTCAGTGTTCTCTCACCCTATGATGCCAACCTCTCCTCTCCCTTCCCGCTCTGGCCTAGCAGGCCCCATCTGTCGCTCTCCCTCCCTCCCTCCCTCCCTCTCTCCCTCCCTCTCTCCTTCACTCCCTCTCTCCTTCTCTCCTTGCTTCCCTGCCTCTTTGCTTCCATGCTTATCTTACCATCTCACCCTATCTCACCTGCTTCCCTCTTTTTGTCCATCCTTGTCCTAACTCTGTGTGCATGTGATTGTCTGCCTGCCTGTCTGTCTGTCTGTCTGTCTGTCTGTCTGTCTGTCTGTCTGTCTGTCTGACTGGCTGGATGGCTGACTGGCTGGCTGTCTGACTGGCTGTCTGACTGGCTGTCTGTCTGACTGTCTGTCTGCCTGTCTGACTGGCTGGCTGGCTGACTGGCTGTCTGTCTGTCTGTCTGTCTGTCTGTCTGTCTGTCTGTCTGTCTGTCTGTCTGTCTGTCTGTCTAACTGGCTGGCTGGCTGGCTAGCAGCTGTGCTGGTTAACGATGGGGCTCTCCTAGACCACATCTGCACTGTGCATTATCATTAGAGCTCCCACATCTCCAGGATCGCTGACAAAGTGAACAATACCAACAATCACCCCCATCAGCTGCAACCATATGGGCACCACACTCCGACTGCAGGGGAGGGGGGGGCAGAGAGGCAATTGTACTAGCATCTGTTTGGCAGAACTCAGAAGCTACGTTTCAAGATGAATTCGCCGTGCAAAGAAAGTTTTTTATTTCTCCCACCTACCAACACCCCCCCCTCCTCCTCTCTCCCGCCCCTCTCTCTATCTCTCTCTCTCTCTTCTCTCTCTCTCCCTCCCTCCCTCTTTCTTGGACAGTAAAATGTATTGCTAGGTATTCTCCTGTCGGCTGCATCTTGCAATTACCAGCGGCACCTTATTCCTCTATCTTAATGGGCTCTGTGGGGGGGGGTTGGTCTGGCCAGATGGCACTACAAGGTGCGCCTCCTCTCTCCTCCCCACTCCTTCCCTCTCTCCTCCTCTCCCTCCCAGACTTTGAATCCAGCTGGAGAAAGTTTTCTCACAATCAGCATCCAAATCCTCTACCCCTATGACTATAATTAGCTTGTAACCGCGGTCTACAGTGTGTGTAGATTCGGTCTTTTCGATTGAAAACCTCGTCTGTTCTTCTCATCCGTTCGGCGGGCGGGAACAGAGAGCCAGCCAGGGACTTGAAGAGGAGCTGGGTGTCACCTTCAGACAGTCACTGTACGTCGGGGGGGCTTCATGTACGACAATAGAAGTCGACAGAGACAGACAGCGAGGAGAATTGGCACGCTATCAGACGGATCTATATGAATGTGATACTTGAATGGCCGCCTGGGCTTTTGAAATGCCTGCGATTGAGCAGCGCTCGCCGTGGAAGCAGATGTTGGGGTGGGTCTGACCGTGTTGGTCTGGAGGAGGAGATTTATCGGCGCGATCGTCTCTGCTTCTGTCAACATCCATCCCGCTTCCAAATCCTTGACATTTCTCAGGGGGGGGATCCAGAGTGTTCCTGGGGACGAGTGTTTTCTTGGTGCCCTCTGTCTCGTGTCAGCTGTTTGTCCTGTGTTTTTTTTCCCTGTGACAGAGAGCCATGCAGTCTTCACACACACACACACACACACACACACACACACACACACGCCGGCGCTGGCTCGAACAGGGCTGCGCCTCCTGGGCAAATATTTAAAGTCAAAACAGGCGGAGCTCCATAAAGAGCTGGGTGGTGTGGCTACATCTGTCGGGGGGGAGGGGGCCCCGGCAGCTGCCAAAACGAGTCTGGACACTGCTGACGCCAACACCTGTCCACGCTGAAGACACGGGCCCAACAAATGTCCAACCGCAGCCTCGCGCACACACACTGACACACACATGGTCATTTCTGTCCAGAGACAATCATCACTGAGTCACATTAATCAGAGGGCAAGAAGGATGATACAACACCAGTGGATTTATTACAATGATATCAATAACATAAAATGAATGGGATCTTCTATCATTGTTTTTGTTTGGGTTTTTACTTGTTAACTGGGCATTGTTTTGTTGACTTGTTGACCGTGTGATCAACTGTATTGTTTATTCGATTGTCCTCAAGATCTGAAATGTGCCTTGGAGAGGCTAGGGGTCATCATATCTCTCAGCATGTGTGTGACCGCCGGACTACCTGTACCAACGAAGGTGTCCAGCGCACACTGCTCTCCCTGTCCGTCGCTCAAATCACTCTCAAAAGCCAAAACACGAACTACAGTAGGAGCGAGCCTCATCTTGACTCAGTCACAGAGCAGTATTTTTTCTCCAGCCTGTCTGTTGCCCTCGTGTTGTCCGAGTCTGGGACACGGGCTGCTGTTGACCCCTCCCTCCCTCCCTCCCTCCCTCCCTCCGTCCCTCCCTCCCTCCCTCCCTCCCTCCCTCCCTCCCTCCCTCCTTCACTCCTCCACCCCCCCTTCAAAAGTTCACCAACCCTCACCCTCGCAGCCCCTCAGCCCACCCTCATAAATGCCCCCTCCAGCCCACCCCAGCCCTACCCTGCCCCCCCGCCCCCTCCTCCTCCTCTGGCCGGCCTCCATCTGCTGTCTCCCTACCCCCACCCAGGCCGGGTGAGTGTGTGTGTGTGTGTGTGTGAGGGGTGGGGTCAGGAGGCCAGGCAGGCGTTGGCCCAGGCCGCCCCCCTCGTCCAACAGCTGCTGGGCTTCTCAGACCGGGGCTGGGCTGGGCTGAGGGTGCGGGGCGTGGGGTGGGGGGGGGCGTGGGGAGGGAGGGGGGGAGACAGCAGCTAACAGCCACAGCAGCAGCAGTCACACATCTGCTGTAATAAGGCCCTTTACGGAGGGGTCGGCCCGGGGGCCTGGAGAAGGCTGGGGAGGGATCATCTCACACCCAGAGGGGGGGGGGGGGGGGTTACAGGGGTGGGCGGGAACCCAGAGGCTCCTCCCACCTTGTCTTGTGGTCGACCCCGGTGACGGTTCATGGCAATTTCACGGCGTTTAGCGTTTTAGTTCGTCCCAAGCAGGTAAGCAGAGCACACAGCAGCTACCCAGCAGCTCTTCCATAACACAGTGTGTGTGAGCTCACTCCTGTGAACGTCGGCAGAACGAGTGGGCTGACAACCTTGAGCCAAACACTGGCTCTATCTGTTCGATTAAGAGCACATCTTCGTTTCTATAGAGCCCTTTGTGGCCTTTGCGATGAAACCGTGCGTCTGTGGGTTTCTGTCCGTGTGTGTGCGCAGTAGATAGTGTTTATTGCGTTATGGCGAATGTGTGTGTGTGCGATCACGTAAGCGTGTGTCCTCTGAGAGCTCATTTGGATGTCTATTAGTCAGCTTCCTCCTCCAGAACAATGAGGAGGCTGCAGCAGGACAAAGAAGCTTCACTCAGGGATTCAAATCTGAGGACAGGTGGAAGAGTTGAGGGAGGCAGGCTGTGGCCACATCACTGGGACACACACACACACACACACACACACATACACCGGACAGACCAGCAGCAGGCTGGGGGCGGCGAGGCCCTCTGATGTGGTTTATCTCTCATGTGTTCTCCTACTCACACAATACAGGAGAGCTTCCAGCCAGAGGCAGATGTCAGTCCACTGGGGCGGCTGTGGTGATGAAGTCACTGTCTGTTCGTCTCTGACGGCAGTTAATGCACAAGCAGATCATTCCAAACCCACACATGGTATTTAGCCGGGTGGAAGCCTGTGGTAGTGTATCCCCTCTGCCCGAAGCAGACTACTACTTTCAAAGGAATCGGACATTTGTGTTTCATCATCTGTCTCCTAAGCACCTGACGGGTCCAAAGTTGATGCGGTTTCATTCAGATGTAGTCAAATGTGGGAGGAAGCTGTGCGGAGAGGGACGGGGACCAGGTGGTCCTGTGGTTGGAGAGGGAGGGAGGATGAAAAGGAGGTGGGAAGGAGGCAAGGGAGCCCCCCTCCTCATCCTCCTCCTCCATAAAGTAACTTTGAATGTGTCGACTACAGGGCAAATAGGTTGGGGTTTAAATCCTGACATGTCCTCTCCCTCACCCCCCTCTTGGTAAGGTTTTCTAAACTTTACACATCTATCCAATAAAGAGATGAGATAAAAAAAAGAAAATAAGTCATTTACGATTTTGAGGGATTTGCTTCATTCTTCAGGGTAGAAATGCGGTGAATTTGGAGCAGCGCAAGTCTCCAGTCGTCCTCCTCAGGTATGTGTCTTATGGACCAATGCTACGAAATCTGGTGAAATGTTGTGATCATACACAGCTGACTGGCGCTCTCTAGTGGACACGCAGCGAACTACACAAGTGATTCTGAGGTATCAAACATTTGCCCCTTTTAAATATCAACAACAGACAAGAATCCCGACATCATACAATGATCATGAGGACTAAAATGAAAAATCATGAATCAAGGGTCAGAGACAGATTGTCATTTTTTATTTTCTGTTGAAATCTTGCTCTGGTGTGTATTTCCCATTGATTGATATTAAAATTATCTTTTAAATTTTCTATTACAAAGAGAAACACCAGGACTGTACAAACAATATTTGTGGAACATGCACACACACGCACGCACAAACACACACACACACACACACACACATCCAGCACCCACGCCAGAAGCCAAGCATATTCACCACCTAAATACAGAACGGCTACAATAAGACCAAGAGAATATGGTTGTGTTGTTCTGTACATACATTTATAGATGAGGTTAATACAGCAGCAGGTACAACACAGAACTCAAAAAGCACAGAGCCTCAACAGAGAAACGACCCACATATTTGTGCAAATATGCGTTCATCGGCACAATCATGTTACAATCAGAACTGATTCTCAAAAAGTTGGAGCTGACGTTTATGACAGACTGTTTTTTTGTTTTAACAGGGCACAAACCATGAAGAAGGCTGATGTTTTGTTTGTTTAATAGTACAGCCACACTGACATTTAACAAGATGAGTAAGGCTTCAATCAGAGATGCAGCACTGTGGACATTCAGCCAGAAAACATCTGGTGCTTTTGAACTGATAGAAGTTAATTTGAACCTCCCTTCAAACCGCCTTACAACACACTGGCTCAACTTGTTCTTCATCAGGATCTTGGAATCAGAAGCACTTTGTCAATTTGTTGTTGTCAGTTCCACATCGCTGATCTTTATTTAAAACACGGATACAAACGTCATGAAGAGAACACAGACAGATGAATCTTTTACTGGTCTGGAACACATTAGCTAGTTTTAAGAAGGGGGCGGGGGGGACACGGCCTCGTCCATCCCGGGGCCTCGGAGAGGTGAGGGAGGGAGAGAAACGGAGCTACGGGGAGCCGTTTTTAAACTGGTTCAGTTCAGAGAGTAACGGTACTATTGTGTCTGCTTCCATGACCGGACTATCCGCTCGCTTTCAAAGCTGTGTGGTGGACTTTAGTGGAGTTAAGCTAAGGGCTGGTGGTTACCGTGGACAAATACACACTTTGGGGAAAGTATTCTCCACACTTCTGGGGGGAAGAAAAATAGAAGCAGCGTTTAAAGATATCCCTTTAGTTTCATCACCAGTGCAAAAATCTCTGTGACAGAAAAGCAGACCTCAAAAAATAAAAGTAGTTTATAGTTAGTTTGATTCACATATCCTGTCCTATATGATTTGGCTACAGGAAACATTCCACTGCAACAGTATATTAAGTTTACTGTAAGGCTGACGACTGCTTTCTTTGGTGATGACTGATTGTAACGCTATGTCAGTGTTTAATAGGTACTTCATGGAGCCAACTCAGGAAGTAGTGTCGGGAATGAGAGCAGGACACACAAGTAAACTCCTAGGACAACAGTCTCTTCCTGGGCACACGGTCTAGAAGGTTCTCTGTACATAGAAACAGAGTACAAACAGTCCAGCACTCACGGACCTATCACAAGGGATTATTTATTATTGTATTATTATCTATTATTAGTTGAAGGTGAGGAAAGCTGTAAGGCTGAAACTAGGGATGCACGGATATGAACATTTTGGCCGATACCGATAACAGATATTAACATTGCTATTATTTAGCCTGGAGATAAATTCCAAAACAAGGGAGATGCAGTTGTAGATCTAGCTGTTCTAGAGTGAGCTGTCACTGAGAGTCTGGTGCTGCATAGACAGTTACACTGATGACACACGAAGGCCTTGAAACAATACAAAATATAGAACATACAGAAATAAAAACAGTTGTGATCTATTGGAAGTCCTGAGACTAGAAGCTAGTCATGGTTGAAGAACAGGTGATATGGCTGTGGGCTCCTGAGCAGACCCGGCCCAATGACAATTTAGAAGAGCAATAGAGCTTACCTGCCGGTAACAACGTTGCCGACTTACGGGATGAGTCCCGTAAATCAAACCCCGCCCGGCTGGCACTAAATGGAACACTCCCGTATTTGAAAGGATCTCAAATACTACCTAATCACGGTCAGCGCTTGTCCCGTGCGAGGCAGACAGAACAGAATGATACAAACTGGCACAACGCGTTACTGTGACAAAACAAGCAAGAGAATCCTGACCGATGACTGACCAGCCGAAACCGCTGCGTCTATAAGCCCGCGGTAAACTCGCTTTTAACTACGCGTCCGCCGCACGTTTCCCGCCTTCCTCTGGAGCGCAGGAAGTAGCGCGCCGCGAGACACGCGCGTCGCTACGCGTCGATAAACAGGAAGTATCTGGCGGGCATTAGTGGTGCTGAACGCATACCTGATGGGAGAGGTCAAAACATTTCCGTCTGTACTAGTGGGAGTTACAGGGAATGGCACACGCCTGGGTCACAGAGTCAACACGTATGGAGGGGGCGGGGCTAAACGGCGCTCCGTAGACTAGGTGGAGACTAGTCCATGGAGGCACACAGGGTCGGTGTGTGAGGGTGTGTTTAGCAGGGGGCGGGGCAGGAGAGAGGCTCGATGGAGGTAGGGAGAAAAGCCATTTTTTGACGGACGAGGGGAGCTTCAGACACACAGACAGGGGAGACCTGAAGAACCAGAGAGATGAGCTAGAGAGTCCGGGGTCAGGGGCTCGTCTGGGGGTTGGACACCGGAGAGGGGGACCTGGGGAGGAGAGCCTGAGGCGGGGGCCCGGGGGGGGGGGGGGGGGGGGTTGTAGAGGGCAGGTAGGTACTGTAGGTGGCGCTGTGCTCCTTTCTGCCCGCCTTTAAAAGAGCTGGATCATGGACTCCCGGGACTTGCCCACTCCGATCCACTTGACTGTGGGGAGGAGACGGAAGAGGGAGGAGGGGTCAGTGAAGGATAAAACACAGCTTCCTAAAGTAAGTAGCCTTGAGAAGCGATGGTTCTTGAGCCTAGTGGCCCATAGCGCAGGAGCCTATCCTGATTCCTTAGCGTGAGGCAGCTTGATGTACAAGTTCACTCCCTGGACATGACGATAGTGTCGCAGGGACTTGACCCCCAATCCAACCCTTGATGCTGAGTTCCAAACAGGGAGGCATTGGGTACTAATAATGCGCTATACAAATAAAGCTTTGATTTGATATGATACTATTTTTTATAGTCTTTGGTATGACTCGGCCGGGGATCGAACCCCCAACCTCCCGATCTCTGGGTGGATACTCTAACCACAAGGCCACTGAGCTGGTAACACTGGTTCATATAGTAACACATATAGTATTACACCACCACCACGACAACAGGGAAGAAGAGGAGGAGTTGTCGGATTTCTCTAACAGAGAAGAAGGTGTGGAAGATGGGGATGAAGAGGAGGAGGGGAGGAAGAGGATGAAGAGGGGAAGTAGGTGGAGAAGAGGGGGAGGACAAGAAAGAGGAGGAGAAAGAGGAGGGGTAGACAGTGGAGGAAGAGAAGAGAAAGCCTCTGACCTGGCACGCCCAGGTGCTCCTCGATGTAGTGGACATATTTCTGGGCGTTCTCCGGAAGCTCCTGGAATGTCCTGGCGGCCGACGTGTCGCTCTTCCAGCCCGGCAGCGTCTCGTATTGCACCTCCACCCTCTGGAGCACCTCCTGATTGGCTAAGGGGAGAAAAGGGGGCGGAGAAACCACAGTGAGGCGCTGCTAGACTATTGGCTATCGTACCCGTTCTGAGATTGATGGACAGGAATGATAGAAATGCTCAAGCGCACAAGCAATCATCCCTGTAGACCCGCCTACCTGGGAAATGAGGTATCGTTTGGTTGTCCACGGTGTAGGACACGCCCACTTTGATCTCAGGGAAGACATCCAGAATGTCTAGTTTGGTGAGAGCTAACCTGGAAGGGGGGAGAGGAGAGAACAGCGCACAGTTTCACACACACACACACACACACACACACACACACACACACACACAAAGTAAACAACACACACAGGTTGAGTGTGTGCCCACACGGCTGCACACACACCCACCAACGCCCACCTACACAATAAGCTGTCATAGCTAAGTAGTGCTAGCTGTGGAAATAGCTGAGAGACTCACGCAGTGAAGCCGTTGATCATGTGGGCGTATTTGACGGGCACCAGGTCCAGCCAACCACATCGCCTTTTCCGGCCTGTGGTCACGCCCACTTCCTTCCCCCTGGTCTGCAGGAGTTCCCCTATTTCCTGCGAGGAGGAAAGAGACATGAAACAGGTCGTCTACCATTAAAATAATATGCAAAGTGCTGCACTGCCAAATGCTGTCCACTAGATGGTGATGTTGGACAACTCTGGGACAGAGAGAAGGCCTGAGTCTCTAGTGCTGACAGCTCTGACACTTAAAATTACATTTCCATCTTAATCATTTAGCAGACGGTTTGATCCAACGCCACTTACTAGAAGCACATTTGTCTAGAGTAAAAATTACATTTCCATCTTAATCATTTAGCAGACCGTTTGATCCAACGCCACTTACTAGAAGCACATTTGTCTAGAGTAAGAGAACTAATTGTGTAATTTTTCCCCCCCATCTTTTTTTACTTCTGACTAGACTTCCCATTGGATTTCCTCAAAGCGGAGAGAGTTTCAGAGACAGGAAGTGTGTCTTACGTTTGTCTGCTCGGAGGGGAACGCTCCGATGCCCACCCGGGTGGTGTAGGCCTTGACCACTCCGTACACTTCACCCACGTTTTGGGGGGGCATGCCCAGACCCGTACACACACCACCCACCGTACAGTTAGACGAAGTCACGAATGGATAGGTCCCTGAAACACACACACACACACGCACACGCACACACACACACACCACACACACACGCACACACAAGTATGTCACCCTGAGGAACTTCCCTAATAACCATTATCATAACAGAACAGCCTGTATATTTAAAGAGCTGGTAATATAAGTAGGGACAAATGCTTGGGTCTTACACTGGCATCTCAGCTATCCAAACCTCCGCCCCACGTCCCTGTCTGCTCCGTCAGACAGACTCACAGTCGGATGAATGTGTGTGTGTGTGTGTGTGTGTGTGTGTGTGTGTGTGTGCGCGTGTGTGTGTGTGTGTGCGTGCATGCCAGTGTATAAACCAGGCTCATCGAAGGTTAAAGCTGCAGTATGTAAGAAAGCTGTCAGCTATCCAAACCTCCACCCCACCTCCCTGTCTGCTCCCTGTCAGACAGACTCGGAGTCAGACGGATGTGTGTGTGTGTGTGTGTGTGTGTGTGCGCGCGCGCGCGTAAGTGCCTGTCAGTGTATAAACCAGGCTCATCTAAGTTTAAAGTTGCTGTATGTAAGAAAGCTACAGTATATATGATTCTCGTTTAAATATTGCTATATTGCTATACAGGGGTGTCATGCAACCTAAAAAACCGGGGGGCCACGAGATAGCAAGGCGTTATTAGCGCGCGCAGCGAAATTTTAGTGTTTTTTTGTGCATTTTTGCAGTTTAAAATCAGGACACAGCGCACTACCAGTTGCCACTCAAGCGGTGTGTGAAATTAAACTTACCGGTAGTGTTCTTTCAAGGACTTTCAAAATAAAAGTAAGGTAAAACAAATCTAGCCTACTTTTTTTACTCACTTGTCCAAATGATATACTGTATACTGAAGTATGAAGTATATTGAATCTGATATACTGAATAGCCTAATATTTGGTGGACCTGTTCATCAGTTAAGGACAATCTTAATCTAAATGTATGCAAGCAGACCATGAAAACGTGTTTATCTGAGACGAGGCGAGGGGGGGGCTTCCAGGTCCAGTGTTAATTTGGAAGAAAGCAAATCCACCGGGAACGAGGGTGTTTGGCTTTTTGAAAGAGGTTATGGTGGGTTTTCGAGGTGGTCTATGACATAATTAATAATACATTCAGCTCAGTAGAGAAAATAATCATAGCTCCGCATTGTAAAATGTAATGGTAAACAAACAATAACAGAAATGTGAAGGAACCCCCCCCCCCCCCAAATCTGAGGGGGCACGGGCCCCCTCAAGTTCTATAGACATAACGCCTCTGTTGCTATAACTAATAGATAGAGAGGGATACGTGTTTTTGTCGTAAATGAGGCTCTATGTCCAAAATTCCGAACTACCCCTTTAAGCCTCGGTTACACTCCCAAACAGACACGTTGGGCGAACAGCTGTGGACACCGTGGACATGTGGGGGTTCTGTTTATACTTCTACTGTCGGCTTGGAGGACATGGCAGTTGGTGCTCTCATTGCGTAGAGGGCGGACGGACAAGTATGTGCGGTACACCGAAAATGGGAGCCTGCGCGTGCGCACTCTCTCTGATGATGAAATCTACATCACACAGACCCTCGCACGCCCTCAGGTACTCACGGGTGTGGAAAGTATAACCAGGCCTTTGGAGGTGTGGCCACACCTTATTTGGGAGTGTGGGCGTACCCCAAACCCACAAACAGATTGAATTCACCCTAACAGGTGGAATTTTCCCTCCCTGTCTGCTAGCTTGTAGCTACCTCGCGGCTCCTAGCGCAAAAGTGACATACTGTAGCTTTAACTTTCAAGACCAGTTAAACAGGCATTCAGCTCCGGGCAGGGGGGTGGGGTCAGGTCGAGTCATCCATATCCTACAAGTTACAACTGGCACGGAACATTCTCCATTCTTTCAGACTTGGACCCTTTCCAGGACCAGCCCATGTCCCCTACGTTTGGAGCTGAAAGGATTGGATAGGCGTGAGTAAGATTAGTAGCCTATGGTGAAGCTACCATGACTAGGACCCCGTCTCTTACACCTATGCAGAGAGTGTCAGATCTACACGCACGTCTAGGGGCTGTTCCTGGACAGGTATGGTAGTTTTATGAACAGCAGAGGTCTGATAGTATCAAACTCTCTCCTATTCTCTCTCCTACCACTGCAGCATTGAAAGACAACATGATGACCTTGATATCATACATTAGCAATCCTCAACTGCAGCTCAAGCTCTGCCTGAGAACCAATCAGTGAGGTTGTTCTTTACGGGGCCAATCGGTGAGGGTGATGGTGACATTGGTCGTGCATTGTGAGGGGGTGTTTTCTGGTGATCTAACCGCCCCACCCTTCTCTGAAGCGAATGCCCCTCCTGTGCAGTCCTCCTCATAGATTTAAAAGCATAGCATGGGTGTAATCGTGTGCTCTCACACCAACCCGATGCTTATAAATCCGTGTACCGAAGTGCACACACAGCTCAGGGAACGGGAGGGGTGGAGAGGCGGGGTGTGAACACAGAGCGGTTTTAGCTGTGGCCCTAAACTGCCCTTGACCGTCGAATCTGCCTCACCAGACAGCGCGTGGTCTGACTGTCCAGCAGGCTGGTTAGAGGTCATCAATGTGCTAGCTTGCTCGGTCGTTCGACCGCTACTGTCGGCCTCGCAAACAGAGCGTGTAGTATTGTAGTATAGTACTGCATCGTTGGGATTAATACCGCGCACAAGTTAAGTAGCGGAAGGGAGAGTTCTCAGACGACTTCTCTGGAATATGTAGAGAGTGGGTCGTATGCCCACCTCCCTTGTTCTCTGTAAAGCGCATTGTGTTGCCTCTGGGTATGAAATGCGCTATACAAATAAAGCTTTGATTGATTGATTGATTGATTGACTGACCGAAGTCGATGTCGAGCAGCGCGGCGTTGGCTCCCTCCACCAGGATCTTCTTGGGGGGTCCGTGTAAGGCCTCGTACATGAAATGGACCCCGTCTCTCACCATGGGCTTTATCCTCTTCTCGTAGTCCTGCGCAGGGAGACAAACCAAGCGCTCACGTACTCCGCCTCAGCCCGGTTGACCCTAATGAACATCCATCCATGTAACTGATAAGTACCACACTCCCCCATTCGCTCGTGCTGTGAGCACTGTGGGTGGCGATAACCGCCCCCCTGACCAATAGGAACACTCGGCACATCACTAATAATGCTCTATAGGATAAGGTGCAATCTATTTGGACCACATGGTCTTCGTCAGACTGTAGGCCGAAGGCTGCGACTCACCTTCAGTTTACCCAGCTCCCCGTCAATGTCAATCTCCAGGGTGGGGTACATGGCCTTGTACTGCTGGGCCAGCACCTTATACCTACAATCCAGACACGGTCAAGACACCTTTGACCCCGCCCCTCTATAGCCTACCAGAGCTGTGTGTCAATACTCTCAATTAGGGATGAGACGATATGGATTTTTGCATTACGGTACGGTTTACGGTATTTCACGGTATACGGCATTTCACCTCCCCAACACACATAAAAAAAAACAAGTATTTTACCTTGAAGGAACTACAGTGCAACACATGATGGAAAAAACACACTATTGTAATTAAGCTCAGTTTATTAATAGCAAGCTTATATTAAATTACAAAATGAACTGTTGCAAGCAACTTGAAATGTGAAGTTTCAGTGGCGCATTATTGCGTAATACCGTAAACGTAATACCGTAAACACAGGGAATGTCACGGTTCTAATACCGTGAACATTTTATACCGCGGTTCACGGTTTTACGGTATACCGTCTCATCCCTACTCTCAAAAGAGAAGATTAGAAGTAGAGAACACTCTAGAATATTGTGAAAAAAGGTATGCAAAAAAAACTGCAGGCACACCCATCCACACGAGGCTATGTATATGTACGCTATGTCAACGTCACCGTCACCGTCGGTAGAACAAACAAGGCCTTAAGTGGCAGCCGATGTGCCCGGGGGTTTTGACTGGAACACAAGTATGCAGATACGCTCGCACACCCGCCACATTCGGCACGCGGTCGACCTCACCTGTCGGAGAAGTCTTTGAAGTCGGAGAGCAGGTCACATATTCGCAGGCCGCTGCGCGCCGCCTTGGCTGAGTACACCGGGCCAATCCCCTTCTTGGTTGTTCCCAGGCTGGGCGGGGGGCATAAAGGAAAGTAAGCAATCAGCTACGTCGACGCCGAATACGCGCGTCTGTCCGCGCGCGTACCTGCGCGTACCCCTGTCAGAGTGTAGGCAAATGTGTGTGTGTGTGTGTGTGTGTGTGTCAGGGGAAGGGGCGTGTCATCATCTGACAAAACCACGCTGAGCTTGTGAAGAAAGCGTCAAGTGGCTCCCGTGCCCCACCCAACTTAAGAACACCCCCTACCCCCCCCCCCCCCCCCCCCCCATCAGCGATGGCACGGCTTAAAGAAACAGGAGTTGGTGAGCGCATATCGTTCATGGACGCCATGGGGAGTTTAGATATGGTGAGGTGGGCTGAGGGCAGTCCAGTGAGGCTGAATGATCTGAGCTGGAGGTTTCTATAGGTGGGGGGGGGGGGGCAGGACCCCTCTCCAGGGCGGGGTGGGGGGGGCAGGACCCCTCTCCAGGGCGGGGTGGGGGGGGCAGGACCCCTCTCCGGGGCGGGGTGTGGGGGGGGGGGGGGCAGGACCCCTCTCCAGGGCGGGGTGGGGGGGTAGAACCCCTCTCCAGGGAGGGGTGGGGGGGGGGCAGGACCCCTCTCCAGGGCGGGGTGGGGCGTGAGGAGAGGGAAGCGGGGGTCTTACTTCTTGCCCGCTTGCTCCTGTCTCTGCTGCTCCTGCACCCCGTCAACCGCTTGGTGGAAATCAAACACTGTGGGAGGAGGAGGAGAAGGGCACACTCACAAACCTGAACACCTCTGGCTAACTACCTCACTAACTACCTCACTAACTACCGCACTAACTACCTCACCAACTACCTCACTAACTACCTCCCTAACTACCTCCCTAACTATCTCACTAACTCACTCACTAACTACCTCCCTAACTACCTAACTAACTACCTAACTAACTACCTCACTAACTAACTCACTAACTAACTAACTCACTAACTCACTAACTCACTAACTCACTAACTCACTAACTCACTAACTCACTAACTCACTAACTCACACTCACAAACCTGAACACCCCTGGCTAACTACCTTACTAAGTACCTCACTAATTAACTAACTAACTAACTCACACTCACAAACCTGAACACCCCTGGCTCTGGCTAACTACCTCACTAACTAACTAACTCACACTCACAAACCTGAGCACCTCTGGCTCTGGCTAATGACCTCCCTCATTTACACTCACAAACCTGAACACTTCAGTCCTTACTAGCAAACTAACTGGCAAACTAGCTAACTTACTTGTGTCCTCTGCTCTGCTCCACTGTCTCTCTTCACTCTACCACACTAAAACTAAGCTTTAGCAGACCTGGCAACCCAAGGGCCCTGACCAGAGGCAAGCCTTGTTCTCTTCAGCTGGGACACTCCGGACAGGACTAAGCAAAGAGAGAGAGAGAGAGAGAGAGAGAGGGAGGGAGGAAGGGAGGAAGGGAGGGAAGTCTGAGGATGGGGAAGTGTGACGCCTTACCAATGTGAGCTCTGTCGGAAATGATCAGCCTCTTGTCCCAGCCCTCCAGAGCTGCACACACGGAGAAAGAGCAAGAGAGAGGGGGGGGGAGAGAGGGGGGGGAGAGAGAGAGGGAGGGAGAGAGAGAGAGGGAGGGAGAGAGAGAGGGAGAGAGAGAGGGAGGGAGGGAGAGAGAGGGAGAGAGAGAGAGGGGGGAGAGGGGGGGAGAGAGGGAGAGGGAGGGAGAGAGAGAGAGAGAGGGAGAGAGAGAGAGAGAGGGAGGGAGAGAGAGGGAGAGAGAGAGGGAAAGAGAGAGGGGGAGGAAGAGGGGGAGGAAGAGGGAGAGAGAGAGAGGGAGAGAGAGGGAGAGAGAGGGAGGGAGAGAGAGAGGGGGGGGAGAGAGAGGGAGAGAGAGAGAGAGGGGGAAAGGGGGGGGAGAGAGGGAGAGAGAGAGAGGGAGAGAGAGAGGGAGGGAGAGAGAGACTTTAGATAAATTCAAAGACATTAATTACAACTACGTTAATCA
Source organism: Borostomias antarcticus (assembly GCF_949987555.1). NCBI lineage: Eukaryota > Metazoa > Chordata > Actinopteri > Stomiiformes > Stomiidae > Borostomias > Borostomias antarcticus. The sequence goes on from NC_140235.1 coordinate 4,707,484, forward strand.
ATAATCAATTAATCCAAGCCACACCCACTTTTGCCCTTGCGTACATTCTTCTCGGCCTCCTCGAACAGGCCTGGCAGGTGGATGACCACTCCGTTACCTAGGCGATACCACAGGACAGACAGAGATGAGATGAGTGCACACTAGTGAGGATAAACTCTTCACAGAATTTGTTCTCAGGCGCCCGGGGCTCAAAAAGCTTTTCTGAGCTCCCGAGCCGGGGCACGGTGACTTGGCTGACGGATAAGGTTCTGCGTCTACGGAGCGATCGATAACGAACGCCGGCAATCAAACCGGAGAGAAACCCTCTTAACCTTTTCTGTTGCATCGACCGAGGTGTGAGAAAATGTCAGTGACATTATTTCATGACAACGGCGCTGATCAAGTGACCCGGGTTTCAGGCCACGCTACTGAGCGCCGCGCACCAACACGCCAAACCCGTTTGAACACTTCAAAAGAAGACCGCTATCACTCGAGTTACTCAAAAGCCAAGAGCCGCCTTTCTGCATAGCTTTAACCGTGAACGACGGGTCAAAAGACAGGTTAGACCGGCCTTTCCGGGATCTAATCAGAGGCGCATTCCGGAGAATTCTAACAGGCCTGGAGGGCCTGCGAATACGACAAGGTTAATGTTCCCGTCTGAGGCGTCCTGGGCCAGGAGGCGGACGTGCTCGACAGTCTGCCAGGGAGGAGCGCACTGCTACCACGCATTAGCTAATCAAGTTGCTGCAGATGAATCTGCTTTATGGCACTATAACTCCTCCGACTCGGGGCCGGTCACTCTCGTAGGTGCGTGTGTGTGTGTGTGTGAGTGTGTGTGTGTGTTACTCACCGATGAAGGCGGTGACTTTAGGGTTGATGATGCCGCTGGGGAGCAGGTGGAAGTCGTACTCCACAGAGTCCACAACCACGGTGTGGCCTGCATTGTTCCCCCCCTGTGTACACACACACACACACACACACACACACACGCAAACGCACACAAAGAGAGAGAGAGAGACCGATTTAAAGGTCGAACATGCGGAAGTGGAGCCTTTCCTGCTCCACTCCAAATCTATAACATGGAAATAAACCATCCTTTTATAGCCGGAAAAGCTATTTTTAAAAGTTATATTTACACCCAAAAGTGTAAAGCCTTCAAATGGAGAGGCCAAGCTACCTGTGTGTTGATCAACACGTTTGGAAACCTTTTCTTATTGACTAGTTATCTGTAAAACTCCTTGGGCAACTGCCTGACCCTAACAACTATTGACCCTAACAACTATTGACCCTAACAACTATTGACCCTAACCCAACTAATGACCCCTGACCCTAATCGGCAGAGAAAGTACATCACCAGACAAGAACAATGGAAACAAATTAGACAAACAAACCACATCTATCGGCTCTACGCGGAAGAGTAGGCTAAAAGTTGGAGAGAGCTGAGGGGCAGTAGGACCCAGGGGGAACATTCAGTGCCCTGAACATCACAGCTGCTGCAACTGTGAATCTGTTCCCTCAGTGCCACATTAGAGAGACGACCGCCAGGACAAATAGCAGCTTTGTACACTGTTGTTATTTAGGCTAGTTGCACAACCTCTTATCCAGAGCGCCTTACAATCAGTGCATTTAACTGTAGCCAGTGAGGCGACGCGATAGGACAGGAACCTCCCTTGGCATTCCTGAATCATGATTGGAGGAAAAGTGGATCCTTTCATCTCAACACTTAGGCTAGTTATTTTTTATGCACCTCAAACTGTACACTACTTACTGTAGCTAGAATGATGCTAAACGCACACACACACACTTCATTCAACGTGTTAGACTTCCCCCAACAGATATATATGGATCGGGGTGTGTGTGTGTGTGTGTGTGTGTGTGTGTGTATGTGTATGTGTGTGTGTGTGTGTGTGTGTGTGTGTGTGTGTGTGTGTATGCGGGGAGTCTGGGGCCTTTAGCCCGCCTGGCCAGGCTTCAAGCTATGTGCTTGAGCTCAAAACAAATTGTTTTGGACCAATCAGCGTCCTATGAGGAACTACAGATGTGGTTTAGACGTGACAACAGAGAGAAGGAACTGTTCCTTCCAAAACAACAATGGTGGCTCCTACTGTAAATAGGGTAGTGTAGATGCTACTATAGCACCAGTTATATCTGAACTGGAGAGTATTTCTTAATTGAAAGAAGAGCAAAAAACGTCACTGAAGGATTTTCTCCATGGAAAAGATGTTTTGGCTCTTTCTGCGTCATATGTTTTGTTGATCTGATTGGTGTAAGTTAGCCCATGATAGACGATGATAGATAATTCATCCAATCACGTGCGATGTGTATTTTTTGTGCCTGCCCTTTCTCCAGTTTCCAAGGACGACTTCCCAGACGGTTCTGTGTAACGAACCATCTGGCGCGTCAGGTTATGGGGCCTTGGACCTTTAGGAAATAAATCAACGTATGTTTGCCGGAGACATCTCCCAGCAAGGAGCTGGACAGGGCTATTCCTGGACATGGCAGCCCTTGGTGCCCCCGCCATTGGGGGTGGGAACATGCCTCTCCTTTTTAGATTAATTTACAATGTTCCCTCCACCCCCCCGCCCCCCCCCCCACACACACACACACCCGTACCATCTAGACCCAGCTGCAGTCCCACCAAGCAGCTGTTACAAGGTACAGTAGCCTGACTGACCGAATGGGAGCCCCCAGGGTATGGGAGGTAGCAACACAGGGCCACTGACACAACCTTGTCCATTCTCCATTCAACAAAAAGCAAGGGAATCATGACTACCGACCCCAGGGTCACTTTCCCAGAATTCCCAGCGGAGGAGGCTCCGGCTATTTAATCAGTGAGAGTTACGGCCCCTTTAGAACTCTTTCCAAGGCATAGTTTCCATTTGTCACCTCACAGTGCCTGGCGTGGCCCGGCCCATTTGGCCAGCGACCGCTGGTAGATATTATTACAGCTGTAAAGCCATTTACTACATGGCGGTAATAGTTCACTCAATGGGACACCATCAAAATGGACGGCGTCGTTATGCAGACAATAACCCGGAACATTCTATGAAATCTGCTGACGGGACCTCCGGTCACAGGACAGGACAAAAGCTTTGGACCGCCTCCAGAGTTCCCCACCTAGAGCTGGCCCCGGCCACCGACCTGATCACGGGCCCTGGGGGACAGAATCGGCCCGGCCCTTGGTCCTCGGGGGACGAAAGGTTTCATTCTTGTATTCATGCCGAAGAGAAGAGACCGGGGGGAGAGCCATTCAGGTCACCGGAGATACAGTAGGATGCACTTTGTGCTCCAAACTCACTCTACTTCTCTTGTTCCTCCGGTCGTCACACTGTTCTCTCAGCTGCCGCCCTCTAACGCATCCTCAACTTTCATTCCGTTGATTGTGAACAACCTATATTTACCAGATCAGTCACTTGACACGAGCATTTACACAATAAAAGGTCTTTAGTTGTTCGCTACGGGAAAAGCAAACTTCACCATAGCAACAGTAGCTCGAAACACAGCAGTGGAGTTCCAGGTAAAGCATTCACTAGAGAGGACTGAGCCTCACCCATTAACTTGTTAGGCTTTTACAGATCGCCCAAGACATCAGAGAGTATCTGGAAGGAGGACTGGACTGGTATCGACCAGGACAAGGTGGTACTGTAGGAGCTCCATCTGATAGGCTAGGCAGAAATGTGGTGATCCACCTGTCCGGTGCATTCAGGTCCAAGCAAGTCGTGTCAGGTGTGTGTGGTGGGTGGGTGGGTGGAAGAGCTTGCGTGTAGAGGTTAGTAGTGGTCTCTGGACAGGGTCATAGCCCTGTGTAAGTGAGAAGCTGCAGTGTCCCAGGGGTTAGAGGCCTCCTCAGCCCTGGAGGTGCCGACAGAAACCCAGCACTGCCCGACACCGGACCCTCCAAAGACTGGGGCCTACTGATCTGTCCTCTCCACTCCATACCTGGGACAGAAACTTCTACAGAAACTCCAGTGCCAATAGCCTACTGCATCAGACCGTGTCAGTAGCATGTGGCTATTTTGAATGGTTGAATTCTGTAGAAAATGCTGTAGTCCTCTCCTTAAGGTAATCTATGATCTAACATGATAGGATAGGTGATGTTTCTATACTGTTGTTCCCAGTCTACGCATCTCAGATCAGTGATTTCTCCAGGGAAGGAAGGACTTTTGAGGATCTGAACCAAACCAATGTGTGATTGTGTAGGCTGGGCCAGGCCTCCAAGAGTTTGACTACTCAAGCTACAGTACCACTATAAGATATGATGTGTTTAAGGCTAAGGGAGTCAATATCAATCATGTTTATTATGTACAAGATAGAAGTGCCATGTACGATAAAACGGTGTGAATGACCTTTCAATGTTATCTGATAGGTCATTAAGAACACGCCTCTAGTCATATGACTGTGATTAGTCGCATAA
>NC_140235.1:4716876-4744376 GCF_949987555.1 Borostomias antarcticus
GTCCGTACTGTCCTCCTAATATGTAATGAGGGTTATAGGCGCCCTTAAGACTGGTATTTCTGATGTCACATTACAGTTTGTCTATTTTGGACAACGAGAAGACAATAATTGAAGTGTTCTGATACCTGTGTAATAACAGTGGTATTGCATTACTTGGTATAGTTTTTTGTATTGACCTGTTGAAGTTGTTTATGAACTACACATGATCTAATTCTGTGCATAATGGCCACATATGGTTTCTTTTGTAGAAGCTCACCAGACATGTTCTTTCAGGTAAAGTCGACAACATGAATAAAATGCATGTGTGAAAGACTGAAGGGACAGATGAATGAATGAATGAATGAATGAATGAATGAATGAATGAATGAATGAATGAATGAATGAATGAATGAATGAATGAATGCCTGTGTCTTTGTCACATATATGAAGCCCATTCCTTACTGGATTATATCAGACACCTTTTTTGTTTAATCACAATAAAACCCAAACTGTTATTATAATGAATGGTTCTTAAAGAGTGTTTTGTTGGACCTATGGTGTGTGTGTTTGTATTTCAGACAGTGCGAATGTGGATCATTGACCCAGGGCAAGCAGACCAGGCTGAAATCAACACCACAGCACTGGTGCCTTCAACGGTGAGACTAGTGTGATGGGGGGGGTCTATTATCGGTGACAATATGGTATGGTAAATGACTTCAAGTCAAGTCACTTTATTGTCACCTCACTCTACACAAGTGCACTGTGAGTGAAATTCTGAAGTGCAAGTTATCCTTCAATGTGAAGTTACAGTATTGAGTAGAAAAGTAAGAACATTTTGGGGAAAAAAACAAAAAACACAAAAATACAAAAACAAACATATCAGGCAATATTCATGTAATACACTCAGACATGATGGTACATTGGACATAATAGACTAACTATATACAGATGGATATATTCTGACTTTGTCAGAATCCAGACAGGACCTCCCGACAAATGGTCTAAGGCTCAGACAGCTAACACAATCATACTTATTGAAGCCAGTCAGTTACATCCTTTATCACTGTCTCTCTTTTGACCCGCAGCAATCTAAGTATGTGACCAAGCATTTCTTCAACTTGGGCCAGTACCCAGAGATCAAGCTTAACTCCACTCACACAGTCGTGGGCCATTTCAAGAAAGATTGGTGGGTTTGTAGCTTGATGTCTTCTTGTGATATAAGCCTACAGTATAGGGTGGGTTATAGGGTCATAGGGTCAGAGCTTGTTAGTAAACACAACTGTTCTGGATCACAGGTACTGGGAGGCGTTCATCCCCGGCAACAAAAAATACTGCAACTTCTACATCCACGCTCAGCCAGTCAGCTTCCAGCATCGCTTTGTCATATCCAGCCAGCACACCTTCTATTGGTCAGAGCCGGAGGGGCCCTTCAGCGGACGAGAAGTGGCCCTGCGACTGGCCCCCGGACGCCTCTTGTCCCTTATCTGGGGCACCTGCGAGATGCACCACGGCCTCCTGTTATCAGACACCGGTAGCTACCTAACAAAGGATGCCTTCAGGAGCTACAGGGAGCTGAGGGTGGACCCGGGGGTGCTGCCTGTCCCCCCCGAGGGCTACTTCACCGTGGAGAGTGCCGCCCTGCTGGAGGACGGCATCTTATTCCTGATAGACGGCACCCTCTACTGGTGGGACAACCAGGAGCGAGTGCTCAGCTCCCACCCCAGCCTGCCCAACAATGCTGTGAAGGGGATGTTCCAGAGGACCTGCTGCGTTGACTACTATCCCATCAAGGCTAGTCCACTTACCGCTAGCTGGGCTAGTCCACTTACCGCTAGCTGGGCTAGTCCACTTACCGCTAGCTGGGCTAGTCCACTTACCGCTAGCTGGGCTAGTCCACTTACCGCTAGCTGGGCTAGTCCACTTACCGCTAGCTGCCTCTCTTGGATAGACAGGTGGACCTCTAGTGGATTCCTTCAGCTGTAATTGAGCATAAGGTCCATATGTCTATTCCGTGATGCTCACCCCTGTCAGAGTTCAAACACTAAAAGCATCCCATTCACACCATGTTTCTGTGTGTGTGTGTGTGTGTGTGTGTGTGTGTGTGTGTGTTCAGGACCGAGAGCTGAGCTCTCTGCTGGTATGGGAGGGTCACACGTTGTTCATGGGCTCCAAGCGCTTCCGAGGCGGCCAGCCCCGCTACCTGCAGACGGTGCTGACGTTGTCCCCTCCGACCACCATCCTGACGGCGTCCTTCGGCTCCCACCCGGCCTCGCTGGCCTGCCTGGTGATGTACGTCTCCCAGGACAGCGCGGCGCGGCCCGTCCTCATCACCTACAACCAGCTGGAGCCCGGCTGGACCACCAGGTGACTTAGCCTTGACTCGAACCCTTTGGTGACACGAGGAGCAGAAGTGAAAGAGAACGGTGCCCCAGTGGCACAAGCACACGGTAGCCCTAGACGGTGACTTCCAACCAATAACCAGTCAGTCTTCGGATGCACACTGTTACGTTAGCATAAGCTAACAAGCAGCTAACCTAGGGTGGATGTAATTAGTCCCATTTGCTATTCATTGTGGGCGAAACAGACACTCATCGAAAGCAAAAGAAAGACCAGTCTCTAGGGCCTGATTGTATAAGACAATCAAGATATTGCAGGAGGTGGACTGCATCGACGCCAAGAGTTACAAAGATGTGATGTCAGTCCTTTAATAGTACAAAAAGTCCTTTAATAGTGTGATGTTGTTATTAAAGGTTTCACTGACAATGACTGGGATGTACAGTCAGTTTACTTACTCTCTAGGCAAAAGAAGACTAGTTATTGTACGTCGGCTTGGATAAAAGTGTCTACTAAATCAACAGACCATTAGAATTCAACAGCTACTGTGTAGCTGCAGAGATAATTACTCACAGTCTAATGGTCTTATCAGACGTGTATAAACTAATAATAGCTGACCGCTTGTAGCACCTTCATGACGGAGTTCAGGGAGGAGGACATCCCCACGGGCCCTTTCAGCATGCGCTTCGTGGACTCGGCTCTGGACGCGCTACTGCTCTGGAACCACCACACCGTCCTCTACAGCTTCAGGAAAGACAACGAGTGGGGGGAGCTGAAACCCCCCAATGCCACCGACGTTGGACAGGCCTCCCATGGCAGCAAGATACACCAGGTGTCCCTGGGTAATGTAGTCCTCTCCGCCACTAGCCATGCCCATTGCCCGATTTTTTTTATTTGAAGTTGAACTTATGAGTCGTGTGTGTGTGTGTGGGGGGGGGGGGGGGGGGTATGTGGGGTTGTGTTCTCCACTCCTCAGACTACAAGTGGAACCTCCTGGTAAAAATGGAGAACAACATGCTGTTCTACAGTAAGGTGGGCATGCGTGAGGTGGTTCCTTTACACACCTGGGTCAGGCGGGACCAGCGCATGGTGCTCTACCTCAACCAGCAGGACAACTTCGTCATGGTTACCGTGACGGCGGAGGGGACATTGGAGGTCAACAGGTGCCCAGAGGTGGAAGGGTCAAAACAAAATGTCCTGTTAGATGACTCAGCAAGGGCAATAAAATACTATAACATGTTGTTTCAACCAGTAAACACGAATGCGAAAGCCACTTTGAATGAGATTTTTTTTTCCACTTTCTCTTGGTAAATGTTTGCAGTTTGAAGTGTATTTGTTTAAAATAGGGACAGTGCATATTAATAAACATTTAAAGAAATCAATAAATGTAAATATGCCAGATTTAGACACCAGGCTAATTTTCATCTGTAGTCCCTTGTCAGGTTGATGGCAGATATTTGACAATAACCGGTATCATTCCCTGTTCAGGTACCCTCTGCCGATGGAGACTGGGAGTGCCATGTGGGGGACGCACCATGAATGCCCCTTCATCTCCTTCCAGCACAGCATGGCCGTGCTGGCATACTATCTGGACAAAGGTGACCGCATGGAGTTCTGGGCCCAGGTGGTCTACCCGGAGGGCAAGGGAGTCCACGTGATGCTGCTGAACAACAAGGAGCGCCTGCTGCAAATCTCCCAGAAGTCCCTCATCGAGAGCGTGCACAAAGTGGACACGGTCAACACGGTGAGGCCGACACGGAACCCGGAATGTTCTACAGCCTGATCCTAGAACATCACAGTGGATCCTGAACTTAGGACCTCGGTTTTAATAATATATCACCAGATCTACTAAAGCAATACAGCAGTGTTGTCTCAAGGGAACCATAAAGGTTGTTCTGTGTTTCAGACGATCAACATATTGCAGCAGGTGGACTACAGCAACGCCAAGAGTTACGAAGATCTGATGTCAGTGCTTTATCTAGTCTCCTGTTCTTAAAGTCGCACTGAAACGGATGTTTGAGATCATCTAACTTCCGTAGTTGGACGTATTTCCGACGCAAACAAGCTATGAGGGCGGGACATATGTTTAGAGGAATTTGATTGGAACATTGACAAGTGGACGGGTTTTAAGAACTTTAGACAGATTCGATAGAAGGATAGCGTTGATTGACGGGTGGATGTCGTGTGATTATTGGCCTAAAATCTAAGGTACCTGATGTCGTGATTGCACGTGACCTACCGTTTTCCAGGGAGTAAGAAATTATATACTTTGATATAAGATTACAACAAAAGTAGAATTTTGTAATTTTTTTGGCATACATCGTTGAATAGGTGAACACTATGACCAATTATGTGAACCAAAATGGGACAGAATGCTTTTTTTATTTCATTGCGACTTTAAGGCATTTGCCAGTGGTAGTAGCAGGAGGATGCCATACAACACTACAGGAACTGCCATGTGTTCAGATGTACAGTACAGTCTGCTGTATCTGAGTACAGAACCTCTGTTTCCTTCGTTTGTCTCCTAGAAAAAAGACCAGCGGTATCATGACCCTGGAGCTGCTTCCCAACCAGATAGGCAACACCTGTCAGCTCCCCAGGAACAGGGTAACGTCATCATCAGTTCGAGAGGTGTCCTATCGAGCTGTGGTTGCGTCCGGCGCTGTATTTGAACATAGTCCAGTCAGGTGCCATGTTGTATCTTCAGTCCTCTCCCAATCCACCCTTTCTCCTGAAGTGCGCACTTACAGTAAACGCATGAGGTGCATTAGCATGCGGTTGGTAATGGATGCTTTTGTTGCGCAGAGGCACACATTTGAATTCCTCTCTATTTGCGTCTCTCTCCAACTCTTATGCTGTTCACAGATATCCCATTTTCATGTGGGCTGCCCGCCGAATAGACACATCCACGTTTCAAGGTAGAATCAGAAAACACAACTAATATGAAACAAACGGTTGCTCGGTTTTATGCAAAGGAGATGCAATTTTTTTTTTTTAATCTTTGAATTGACTGTCATTATCTGAATTATGACTGTTAAGTGTTTTTAATCCCATGATTACTGTTCTTGTGTTGGATATCAGGCCTTGGGGAATGCCTTGTGAGATGCACAGCCTCACCAACTACACCATCTCAAGGTTAGCAAGAACTTAAAGACTCTAACTCCTGTATCTCTGGTGCACTCCTGTGTCTCCTGGATCAGTGAAAACTGAGCATGTATCGCCTGTACATGTGCAGTATCAGCTCACATACGCGTCGGTCACTCCCTTATATTTCAGTTCCTGTGTGTGTGTTTGTGTGTGTGTGTGTGTGTGTGTGTGTGTGCGTCATGTGTGTCCTCTTACTCCAGGTCTGTGCTGAGGAACCCACCACAGAAGGATCTGGTGAGTAGCACTTCACACATTTTGCTGGCTAGTGGCCATGCACCTCGTGCTAGTACCGCCATGCACCGGAACGTTCCACCGTTGTTGTTCTTGGAGGTTGTTGGCTGTGATGTTGTTGATGATGTTAGTTTTCAGATGAACATCAAACGTTAATGATTGACATGAGGCAGAAATATCCCTTAACGTCGTCCTGGCAACGGCATTGTCGGTAAGGATTTGTTGATCGCTGTTTCAGGTTGTGGATTACGACTGGGAGAAGTTTGGATGTCTTCTCAAAATGCACTACAAAACTGCCTTCCACCCAGACTTAGACCTGTAAGTCCGCTAGTGGGGCCTAGATGGAAACTCTCCATAAAACTATTGTATTCTTATAGGGTGGGAACATTTTTCAAGCATTTTCCTTGTGTCTGAACTTAGGTACGATGGGGAAAAGTTTGTCAGGAGTGTTGATGCCAACTTCATCATCTGGGAGAGGTTTGGGCGGAGGGACTATTCTTTTAACGCAACCATGCGCCAGGTACAGGGCCTGATCAGATCAGTGAATCTGTGTGTGTTTGTGCATGCGTTTGCGGGTGTGCATGTGTCTGTGTACATGTGTGTCTGTGTGCATATGTGTGCACATTATTGAATTAACTCTCTGCGGTGACCTTGTGACCTGCAGGTGGCTTGTCTGCGTGAGGCACAGACCTGGAGGTCCATGCTGTCCAGGGGCAAGAGGCGGGAGGAGGCCTGGGGACCAGAGGTACACCATCTCTCCTCTCTCTCTCTCTCTCTCTCTCTTGCCTGGAGGAGGCATGGGAAGCAGAGGTACACCATCTCTCTCTCTCTCTCTCTCTCTCTCTCTCTCTCTCTCTCTTGCCTGGAGGAGGCATGGGAAGCAGAGGTACACCATCTCTCCTCTCTCTCTCTCTCTCTCTCTCTCTCTCTTTTGTCTGGAGGAGGCCTGGGGACTAGAAGTACACCATCTCTCCCTCTCTCTCTCTCTCTCTCTCTCTCTCTCTCTATTTCTCTCTCTCTGCCTCTATTGACTGGAGGAGGCCTGGGGACCAGAGGTACACCATCTCTCTCTATCTCTCTCTCTCTCTCTCTCGCCTGGAGGAGGCATGGGGACCGGAGGTACACCATCTCTCTCTCTCTCTCTCTCTCTCTCTCTCGCCAGGAGGAGGCCTGGGGACCAGTGGTACACCATCTCTCTCTCTCTCTCTCTCTCTCTCTCTGCCTCTATTGACTGGAGGAGGCCTGGGGACCAGTGGTACACCATCTCTCTCTCTCTCTTGCTTCACTAGGTTTTATTGACGCCTCTAAGGCTTTTGATAGGGTAAACCACCATAAACTGTTTTTAAAATCGAGTCAAAGGGGGGTGCCTAATACCATAACTAGGCTTCTGTCATTCTGGTACTCCAATCAGAGTATGCAGATCAAATGGGGGAGTGCTCTCTGCTCTCTGCTCCTTTTGGCGTTGGGAACGTTGAGTTCGCCAGGGAGGGATTCTTTCTCCAGTCCTCTTTAATGTTTATATGGATGATCTCTCTGACCAACTCAGAGGTTGTAATACTGGATGTATGATTGGTAACACTGTGGTCAACCATCTCATGTATGCCGACGACCTAGCTATTATTTCTCTAAGTAGTGCAGGGTTTCAACAACTGCTGAATATTTGTTCTTATTATGGTGTGAAGTTTGATGTGAAATACCAAAAAGCTAAAAAGAGTGTGGTTCTGATCTGTAGGGGGATAAGGCCTCAGATTCCCATCCTTCTACCTGTCAGAGGAAATGTTGTCTGTTAGCAGAAAAACGAAGTACTTGGGTCATATCATTACGGATCTAATGTTAGATGATGATGACATGTATAGACAGCGCCGCATGTTGTATGCACAGGCTAATATGCTGGCTAGGAGATTTTACTGCTGTTCCGATTATGTGAAGTTCAATCTTTTTAGAACTTTTTGTACCCCGTTGTATACTGCCCCCTTGTGGATGAAGTTTAAAAAGGGGAGCTTTCACAAACTACGGGTTGCCTACAATGACTGTTTCAGAATCTTTTTGAACAAGCCCAGGTGGAGCAGTGAGAGTGAACTGTTCAGCACGGCAAGAATTAGCACCTTTGAGGCTCTGCTTAGGAACTTGATGTATAAATTCTCTTGCCGCTTAAATGGGTCACAGAATGAAGTCATCCAGCTGCTGACTAACCCCAAGTTTAGCGCTGTAAGATACGGTTCCCACTTCTGGACATATTGGTACCAGTGCCTTCTACTCTAAACCCTTCTTTGTATCCCTGTCTTGTATTTATATTGTTGTATGTGTTTTTTATATGGACCAGTGTCCAATTAATAAAGGTGATTGATTGATTGACTATCTTTCTTTTTCTCTCAGCTGTTGTACTGCAACTGACAAATCAAGTCAGGTTTTTGACGAACTATTTCAATGAATAATATAGTAGGGGACTAACACAGTATGCTAAAGTGTACTGTGTGTTTGTCAATGTTGGTATCTCCCACCAGAACTACCAAAGCTGTTTCAAGGTGATCCCTGGAAAGCTCGGCAACCTGGACCAGCCCTATGAGATCATGAACCGGACCTCCAACAACCACCTGACCTTTTCACAGGTGGACAGCGCCATCTACGTGTTCCATGTGAAAATACTGGACCCCAATTACAGGTGAACACCTTGCCTTTTTGTCCTTAAACCTGCTTAGTTTACTTTATTGGGACTGTCTTGGTTTTAAAGTGACGGATATCTCTTCTGTCCTCAGCTTCTGTGACCTGCACACTGTGTTCGCCATCCAGACCTTCGGCATCACTATTCCGTAAACTATTTTTACTGGATTTTCCACACCACACAAATAAGATGATCTTAATATAACGAACTGGGGGGATTGGAAGCTTCTTTAATTAAACTGTTAATCCCATACTGTGATTACGAAACATACAATTCAATAAGATATAAAACAGAGTGTAATTGATGATACAAAATATGAAAAACAGACCGTTTAAGATGATCTCAATATAATATAACGAACTGGGGGGATTGGAAGCTTCTTTAATTAAACTGTTAATCCCATACTGTGATTACAAAACATACAATTCAATAAGATATAAAACAGAGTGTAATTGATGATACAAAATAGGAAAAAAAGACTGTTGTAATTTTCACTTTCAATGCCATTGTGCAAGTCAATGATTGCTCTGTGCTCTGCTTGCTTTACTGGTAACTGATTTCTGTGTCTTCCTTCCTTGCAGGAAATATCAACATCTAACTGTGTATGTGGCCTTAATGTTCACCTGTCTCTCTCTCTGCATACTGGCCTACAGTTACTGTCGCTATGTCACAATCTTCCAGAAACTCCAAGCAGCCAGAAAGCTTAAATACGAATAAGTATTATGTACATATATGTGATATTCTATACAATGTTTAAACTGTCTTACAGTGTTTCATAAGTTTAATTGATTATTTTTGTGATGCAGCCACAGTATATCAATGTTGGACTTTGATAGAGGGGCTTTTGTTTCTCTTGTGGATTTCATGCAGTTAAATAAAATGTCTGCCTGGACTGTTCAACTAGGCTATTCTTTTTGTTAGTATAGACTTTATCTAGTGAGTGACTCAGTAGTCTTGTCTAAGGGGAGGAGAGCATGTCTCTGCATAGCTGGGTGCTTGGCTGACGTGGATGGCGACACACCACCTCAATCTCAACCTGGACAAGACTGAGCTGCTGTTCCTCCTGGGGAAGGACTGCCCACATCTTGACCTGGCCATCACCACTGACGACACAGTGATGACGCCAACTCGGCCTGCGAGGAATCTGGGTGTGCCCCTGGATGACTAACTCGTTCTTGGCACATATCCGTTACACTCTTGCAGACTCCAGCTCTACAGCATGACAAAACGGCGCAGGTGCTCATCCAGGCTCTTGTCATCTCCCGCCGGGACTACTGCAACTCCCTCCTCGCTGGGGCCCCAGTGTCCGTCATTAAACCCCTGGAACTTGTCCAGAAAGCTGCTGCTCGCCTGGTGTTCAACCACCCCAAGTTCTCCCACACATCTTACCTTCTCCACTCACTACACTGGCTCCCTGTAGCAGCTCACATCCAGTTTAAAACGCTGGTACTAGCCTACAGGGCAATGAAAGGAACAGCTCCCTCCAGGTCATGGTCAAGCCCTACACCCCCTCCTGACCACTACGCTCTGCTTCCTCGGGGCGACTGATTGCCCCGTCACTCAAAGGCCCCTGCAGTCGATCGACGTGGTCAAAGCTCTTTTCTGTCCTGGCCCCACAGTGGTGGAATGAACTGACATCAGGACAACAGAGTCGCTGCCCATCTTTCACCACCAGCTCAAAACTCACCACTTCAAGTAGTATTACCATAGATCCTCCCTCTTAATCAGTCATAGCATTTGCTACTCTTGCACTTTGCCTTTAGCACTAGAGTACTGTATGCTCTTAGTCATTTGTTTAGAAAGGAGATACACGTATGGGTTCTGGTGGGTGAGTAGTAGTACACCGACATCCCAATGCAATTATTGTAAGTCGCTTTGGATAAAAGCGTCTGCTAAATAATGTAATGTAAAAGCACTGACCAACTGTAGTGATTACGCTTTGTCCAACAGATGGCGATGGTGCGCACTTTATTAATTCAGCGAACACAATAAAACTACATTTCCCATGAACCTTTGGCTTCCGGGTAGGTCCATTCGTTTTGCGTAAAAACTACCAAGACTACGGCGGGGGATGTTATGCCAAGTATGCAAGTATTATCTTCTCTTTATGGAAGATGGGTCGTTTGTCAGTGCGGGGTTCAACCAGAGCCGCCTTGGGTTCAGTCTAGCTCATCAACCCTGTGGATAACTGGCTCAACGCGATCTGTGTCAACCTTGGTGTCGACTCGGTTCACCTCGGGGCCGTCACGGGATCATAAACAAGCTTCCCACATCGCACACCGGCGTATCCCCGTTGTAGTAAAATACCTCACCGCTACCTCTGTTGGGATTTTTTTTTATATCTGTAAAATTATAATTACTCTACCGGGAACATTCGCTAAACGAAATAAATGTGGTGGTGCGATTTCACGCCGAAAAGACTCACTTTCGCCCAAGAGTCTAACATAATTTAACAATACTAGCGAGCTATTTATCCAAAAGCAACGACGAGGTAACCCCGGACTGGAGAGCTGGCTGGCTGGTCCAGCTGTTTGCATGGGGGGGTTTTGACAAAGCGCTCGGATGCGAGACTCCCGTGGTGAACTGTCTTTTGAACGGAATGCGTTTTCGGTCTCTTTGCATAAGTGAACTGGCGAGCTAGTGGGAAATTAAATATAAAACTAGCCAACAAAGCTCGCCCACTGGCCAAAAACCCTCGAGTGGAACCACAGGCTGGGGGTGGGCTTGCTAGCAGAGAAGCTATCTGGAGCTGCGAGAGTGCATAAGAACCCGAGCCTAGAGGGAGGCTTCCTGATGCCAGTGATGGCAAACGAGCCGATCATTTTAAACGTCTATGATATGGTAAGTTGTTAGGTGTTATTGATAAACATGTAGAGGATATGTCGTGGTATGAACAAGCTAACGTAGCTTGTAGCTAGCTGGCTTGCTTATGACAGCTGGGTTAACGGTTATGGAAAAATCCAACAGTTACCCGTTATTATTAGGAAGCAAGCAAGTCCGTGGATAGCACATAGATGGATATCTAACATTATTATGCACATTCTGCAACGTTTAGCTGACGGTACATCGTCAGAAGTTAGTTCGATTGTCTATCAGTAGCTCATTAGTGTCATAAAGTCTATTTTAAGGTGCCTGCACTCTGCCCTAACCAACACCAATGTTGGATTGTGTTTGTTGGTAACTAACTGGGAGTTAAGGTGGATCGGATCTCCAGGAGTGCGATGGGGTGTGTGTGGATCACTGGATCTAGGCAACTGTCCACAAAACACAGAACAGCAGCATACCTGGTGGCAAGGCTTCTCCCATGAAACATGATGTGAAAAGAGCAGTGTTTGGATCAGCACTGACTGCACACCCTACTGTTTAGGGGTCAGGTTTGGTTCTGCAGGCTCAGATGGGCTTCATTCATCTCATTTCAGGGTCGAAGCAGCAAGGATCAATAGATCAATCACATTATCTGTTTGAATCATTCTGAAAGTCTTCAGGAAGGGCTGGGAAGTGATAGCTTTTTTCCTTTCCCAACTCTCATGCTGTGGTTATGTCACCTAGACTATATATATATATATATATATATATATATATATATACATACTATAGTCTAGTGTATATATATATATATATATATATATATATATATATATATATATATATATATATATATATATATACATAGGCTAAATATCTTGTTGTTTTGTTGTTTGCATGCATTGCATACATTCTGCCCAATACTGTTGGATGCAAATAGCTTGGTTGTAGTTTGCTTGCCAATTTACTGTATGTAGGCCGTGTCATTATTATAATTAGTGGTATTCGTGTGGAGAATGTATCATAATTTGAGAATCTAGGCCTATGTAAATCAGTCATGTAAGTACGCTTAATCCATTATCCCTCAAGGTTTGATTTGATTTTCAACTTAACTGCTGAGTCTAGAGGTCCAGAGCTTCGTTGGTGTACAGGTTCTGTGGTATTGGATTCTGCTCAGTGAGCTGTCATGGTTGCTGATGGACTGGCCCTCTGTCTGGATGTCCATTGCCAGGGGCTACTAATCTGTCATGTTAGCCACAGAAAGCCCTGGCAGGAGAGGCCCTTCTTGCCTCTGCCCCCCCCCCCTTCTCTCCCTCCCTCTCTCTCTCTCTCTCTCTCTCTCTCTCTCTCTCTCTCTCTCTCTCTCTCTCTCTCTCTCGCCTGGCCGCCCATTAGGCATCCATCACTCCCAAGACAGAAATGGTCATCTCTCTCACATGAATGGCTGGATGGGCATTATCATACCTCCTCACATGGACTGTATCGCCCCGCCACAGCCGTGCTGTACAACACGCATCAAAGCCCTACACACACACACACTCTCACTCACTCCATTACTCATTCACTGCCAGAGACCGGACAAAGTGAAGGAAGAGCCCCAGAGTGGGGGGTAGTGATTCAGTTCTATTGATTTCTCTGTCTTAGTAAGAGCCGAGACTCCGTGTCCAGCTGAGGCAGACCGGTGCTTCTAGTCCCCAGGCAGGCTGCCTCCTCTCTAATGAGCCACGGGGAGCCCACCTGCCTCCCTTGTGCTCGTCCCGGGCGACGGGAATGAGAGAGATGTTAACGATGACAACGGTGTAGGTGATGAATGATTAGCAGCTGTGTTGTTTGAGGAGGGGGGGAGGGGGCAGGGGGACTCACTGACATCTCAGTAGTACAGCATTAAAGATCATTCAGAGATGTAATGAAAAGTTAGTGTGTTTTGAGAGAGAGAAGGATAAGGATCATTTGACTACTAAAGTGCTAGGCCAGTTTCTCACTCTTTCTCTCTCAGATCCTAGTGTTTCCTGTGGAATTGGAACCTGGTTACCAGAGAGCAAAGACAAGCTGAGGTGTGCTTGTGTTTGTATGGACGCATGATAGAAATGCATCAGCGTCCAGTGAAGCTGGAGACTCCCCCAGCATCAGTAACTAGCAGCCTATCTTCTTACATAAGTGGATTCCCAGGCAGAGCTCAGTGTGTGGGTGTCAAGTTAACCCAGGTTAATGATCTGAGGACCACCTGGAATGATGGGTATTGTAGTGCTAGGGCCAGGCAGGATGGGAGGAGATGAGATGGGATTAGGATTATCCTAACACCTACCGGCCTACAGCACAGGCAGTGTCAGTGAATTGGAAATTATCGTAGATTATATTTATTCAGGTTAGAGAACTGTATAGCTGCCTGGTCTCATGGCAGGCGAGAAACCAGTGAGATTCCGTTCTCATCACAAGCTTCATCTGAAAGCCTGGCTACGATCACTAAGGCTAGTGAGCTCACCAGCATTTTGAATTCTGATGAGGTGGTTCTTTCCCCTGGATAAACAGGAGGGGTCCACTCCAACTCTACTTAGCATCACATTAGCACCGCAGCTGTGCCGAGCAGCAACACAGCGAGAGCTGGGTCTCTCTCTTTCTGCCGGGGAGGATGTCTTTAATGAGCTTTGTCGTAATTAGGGACAGAGGGCTAAGAGTCTTATTACACACACCACCGAGGAGGAACGAGGAGAGGAGCTCCTGAGTCTCACCGTCTCTTGAGCGGCAGACAGCCTACCGAGGGTCGCAGAATTCCCGGGAATATTCACAAACGTCTCAAAATTGAATGGGAATTAATGGGTATTAACGGGAATAAACTGAAAATGTATGGGAAATAACAGGAATAAATTCTGATTTCCAGTTTATTCACGTTTATTCCTGCTAATTCCCATTATTTCCCATGGGAAGTTTGTGAATATTCCCCTACATAGTCAACCTCCACCAGATACAACAACACATGAGTGTAGTAGTAGTGGGTAGTACAGTATAATTTCACCTCTATGTGAAAGGAAGTGTAGCCTAACCACCATTACTTGACCTATGCGTACATAACCAAAACAATCTGCTTACAATAGATTGCATTGGACTGGCAACCCAGGCAGTAGCCCATAATCAATTCTGACTCAGTCGTGATTGATCGTCTTTCCCAGGCATGACCAGTGGCAGTCACAGGGAGAGGTGGAAAACCAGTTTGACCTTCATGGGTCATGTGATTTCAGGGAAACGCTAAGGATAGCTCTGGCTTGAGATTCTCGCTCTCCGTACAGAACCGTATTGTGCAACTAGAAAACACTATTTCAGCCATGTTGGTTCACACAGCAGACACTAAGGCTGGCACCACAGATCTGTATCTGTTGCCTATAATTGCAGTCGTGGCTGTGATGTCATCTCAACTAGCCTACTTGCTGTTTGAGCTGTGAGATCAGAATGTCTCACTCGTCTCTGTCAACCACAACCTGTTAAATATTAAGAGGTGGTAGTACCAGATCCCTTATGCCCAGTGCCAGGCCAACTACAACAATGTCAAGAACTGGACTGGTATTCTCTGTGTAAATGAAGCAGTGTGTGTATGAGAGAGAGAGAGTGTGTGTGAACGTGTGAGTGACGGTTGGTGCAGTAGTCTAATAATAACAATGATGACGATGATAACCTTTTATGTTTAATGTCACGGTGAAAGCACCAATCAAGCGCAGAGCAGCGAATACGCGAGGAGAGCTCCAATGAGCGCGCTTGTTTGATTTGCATGACAATGTCAAATTGAGGGTGGAGTAACTGGTGATTATGTGGCCGTTCTTGAAGCACTAACGGTCTTTTTTGAGATGCAAATAGCCTCCACCCCCAAGCATGGAGAACTAGCTAACACCCCCTCATCTGCTGCCAGGTCCACATGTGTGTGCTTTGTTTGGGCTTTTGGACATGGCAGTGCAGTGAGTTAACTGGATTTCATTTCCCATTATTGTTGGGGTGGTGTGCGTGCGTGCGTGCGTGCGTGCGTGCGTGCGTGCGTGCGTGTGTGTGTGTGTGTGTGTGTGTGTGTGTGTGTGTGTGTGTGTGTGTGTGTGTGTGTGTGTGTGTGTGTGTGTGTGTGTGTGTGTGTGTGTGTGTGTGTGTGTGTGTGTGTGTGTGTGTGTGTGTGTGTGTGTGTGAGAGAGAGAGACAGAGCTTTAGAGAACAGTGAAAAGAGACATTGAGGTGCCAAGCTTCCTCCTCATCCTTTCTCTCTCTGTCTCTCCCTCCCCCCCCTCTCTCTCTCCCCCCTCTCTCTCTCTCGTTCTGACAGTCCCATTATGACACATACGTACAGTATCCATTTCACACCAGCAAACTCTGCCCAGCAACAGACTGGCTAAGCGCGCCGCACCACAGACACCCTGTCTTACCTGATAGTGTCGACACATGCCTGACAGATGAGATGGGGTTGGGGGTTACGGAGGGAGGAGAAGGTGGGCGGTCTATGGGGTGGGGGGGGGGGGGCGTTCCTTCATGCCTCTATTCTGGAGAGTGTGGAGTTTCCATGGTTACGTGGAGATGAGAGAGGTCAGAGTGGAGGAGGGTTCACTGCCCAATCATCGTCCTTCCTGGCAGAAGGCCAAGCTGTGGTCAGTACCTATCAGCAGAGCGCAGTCTGAATAGCTTAGCATGACACAGCAGCCAGTGCTTGGCGCTGTATTTGCCCCCCTTCATCTATTCTATTCTACTCCTCTTTACTGTACTTACTGTAAACTGCTAATTCTCATTATTTCCCATGAGAAGTTTGTCTCCCCTACATAGTCTCCCTCCACCAGATACAACAACACATGAGTGTAGTAGTAGTGGGTAGTACAGTATAATGTCACCTCTATGTGAAAGGAAGTGTAGCCTAACCACCATTACTTGACCTATGCGTACATAACCAAAACAATCTGCTTACAATAGATTGCATTGGATTGGCAACCCAGGCAGTAGCCCATAATCAATTCTGACTCAGTCGTGATCGATCATCTTTCCCAGGCAGGACCAGTGGCAGTCACAGGGAGAGGTGGAAAACTTGTATATTCTACTTTTATGGTGACTGTGATGTGGTTCTCCCGTGCAGCGTGTTCTAATGGGGAACCGTGTGTGTGTCTGTCTCTCCTCTGCAGTACTGGATCAATGAGTTCACCACCTCTCTGGGTATCGGAGTCTTTCACTCAGGGATCGAGGTCTACGGGAGAGGTCAGCCTCCGACTCCACTCTCCCTACCCTGCCTGTGTGTGTGTGTGTGTGTGTGTGTGTGTGTGTGTGTGTGCGTGCGCGCATGCCCGTGTTTGTGTGTGTGTGCGTGTCTGACATCTGAATGTATTGATATGTGGGCTGTATAGTTACTGTTGTGTGTGTGTTCGTTCCCCCTCCAGAGTTTGCCTATGGAGGGCACCCGTACCCATTCTCAGGGATATTTGAGATAAGCCCAGGCGATGCCACAGAACTCGGGGAGACGTTCAAATTCAAGTGAGTATCACTGTTCTGAGACTCGCAGACAGCCATGCCTAGCTAGCCAGCTGACTGACTGACTGACTGACTGACTGACTCTTCTACTGCTACCAAACAACTCAAGCGCTGAACTCTGTGGATTAATAAAAATTTTAAAAAAACTAGACTAGTGTATAATTTACCATATTACACCTAGTATAGTTTTTTATGTACCAGGAAAAATCAACGTTGAAGCAGACTGTTGGAGTAGTGTGCTGTACTCAGGTATAGAACAGTTTGTCACACAACTTCTGAACAATAGCTACACGAACAGCTGACTCGGCATCTTACTCCACGTGTTCCGTTAAGCCTAGATACAGGAGCAGGTTTCAAAAGCCCAAATCACTCTGTGCGTGCTGTGTGTGTGTGTGTGTGCGTGCGTGCTGTGTGTGTGTGCGTGCGTGTGTGTGCATGCTGTGTGTGTGTGTGTGCGTGCTGTGTGTGCATGCTGTGTGTGTGTGTATGTGTGCGTGCTGTGTGCGTGCTGTGTGTGTGTGTGTGTGTGTGTGCGTGCTGTGTGTGTGTGTGTGTGTGTGTGCGTGCTGTGCGTGTTTCTGACAGAGCTCCTGTGTATCAGTGCTGCTCTAGTTGGTCTGACTCTGCCTGCAGGCTGAAGCCTCACTGCTCTGATGCTGATGATGAGAGCAGACTTCACCTAAACAAACCCTTAACATCTGGAGGACGAGGATCATTTATATGCTCCATTCCAGGACATACTTCTGTGTGTGTGTGTGTGTGCGTGTGTGTGTGTGTGTGTGTGTGTGTGTGTGTGTGTGTGTGTGTGTGTGTGTGTGTGTGTGTGTGTGGAGTGGGTGATCACAATGGTGTAACCTCTTAAACTCTTTTTATTTGTCCCTCCTCCCCTGCCCGTGCCTCCCCCCACCCTCCCCTCTCTGCCCCTCTCTCCCCCCCCCCCCCCGCCCCTCTCCCCCCCCCCCCCTCAGAGAAGCCATCGTCCTGGGGAGCACGGACTTCACGGAGGAGGACGTGGAGCGCATCGTGGAGGAGATGGGGAAGGAGTACAAGGGCAACGCCTACCACCTCATGCACAAGAACTGCAACCACTTCTCCTCAGCTCTGTCAGAGGTACAGCGCACGCACACACACACACACACACACACACACAGACTCACACACACACACACACCAGCGTTGACTCAGGTGTCTGGTGTCCTGATGCTGACCCTGCCTGAGGTGTGGCCGAGAGAGAACACAGACATACACACTCTCTCTCTCTCTCTCTCTCTCTCTCTCTCTCTCTCTCTCTCTCAAACAGAGAGCTAGAGCACCTGTCCCTGCGTTAGTCACTCTTTGCAATTGTGTGTGTGTGTGTGTGTGTGTGTGTGCGCGCGTGTGTGCGCAGCCCAAAAGCAGCTTTGTGATGTGTGAGTAATGAAGTAAGAGTATTACATACAGCATCTGTCCTGGAGACCAGGATTAGTACAGCGTGATACAAGCCCAGACAAGCCGGTACAGTTACCAACACACGCACACCCACACACACACGCACACACACACACGTACGTACGCACGCACTGCCTCAAAGGTGAACTCGGATTACCCATAGAGACCAGCGCTCCTCCCTGCAGGGTTCAGTCTCATGTTTATTAACGTAGCTAACCCTCCTTCCGAGAGATCTGAAGTGGATATTGCGGCCTGTCCGTCGGACCAGGAGTAAGCCCTCTCTCGTTAGGTAATTTCCGTTGAAGGGGGCCTTGTGTGTTTGACTGTAATTGTTTGAGAGAGGGGGAATTAGCCTATCTGTCAGTCATCTCGGAACATCTGCCTCCTCTCATTTTAAAACTTTGATCTTTATCTTCCGTCTTCACAATGAAACACCAAAGAGAGAGAGGTGTGTGCGTGTGTGTGAGCGAGTGTGTGAACAATGACTGTCTAAGTGTGGGTATGGGTGTGTATATCCGTGTCCGTGTGTGTGTGTGTATCCGTGTGCGTGCGTGTTTTGTCAGGAGGGCGGGGAGCAGCGGGGGGGGGGGGGGTGTGACTAATTCTCCCAAGGACCGGTCTTTGACGTGTGTCTGATGCAAAGCCCTCCCCTCCGTCTGAAAAGCAAACAAAGCCGATCCGACCTGACGAAGACGCCACACTCCCTCCGACACCGGGAGCTGCTTCTCCTCACAGCCGGTCTGGCTGCTTAGCTGCTCTCGCTACAGTAGAACGCCTCTTCCTGCTCAAGGTTCGGTGTCTTCCAGACAGCCGGCTCGGATAAGGAAGTGTCCCGTAGGGCTCAACACTTAGAAAGCGCTCAGCCCCCGAATTCCCATTCTCTCTGATCTCGTTCTTATCGTATTCTCCTTTGATCCAATTGAACGTCGGCTTAGATAATTGGGCCGTTCGAGGATTCGTCTCTCTGCGTACCCCCGCGTGGGTTATTGCTCAGTGACACACACACTCCTATAGGATGATGACTATATCCCCGTGCTGCTGCTTCAGAAACAGACTGGCCCTGCTGTCTCTCTCCCTCAGGGCCCGGCGTAGAGATCCAGTAGGAGGTTGGGCTGGGACTGAGGCGAGGGACTTCTTTATAGATTCTATATTCTTCTGCTGCTGTACTTGTCCACCGCTGAAACACCCAATTCCCTCCCACAGGGATTATTAAAGTATCTATCTATCTATCTATCTACAGTGGCTGTCTGTCTCTGTCTGTCTCTGTCTGTCTCTGTCTGTCTGTCTGTCTCTGTCTGTCTCTGTCTGTCTCTGTCTGTGTCTGTCTGTCTATCTAGGATATGGTGGCTGAGGCTGGAGATGTGATGTGTATAATGAGGCTGGGGTTTGGGCTGGGACTGAGGCTGGGACTGGGGCAGTGGTTGATTGTAGGGTTGGGGGGCTGAGGCTGGGGTTTGGGCTGGGGCTGAGGCTGGGACTGGGGCAGTGGTTGATTGTAGGGTTGGGGGGCAGAGGCTGGGGTTTGGGCTGGGACTGAGGCTGATTGTAGGGTTGGGGGGCTGAGGCTGGGGCTGGGGCTGGGACTGAGGCTGATTGTAGGGTTGGGGGGCTGAGGCTGGGGCTGGGACTGAGGCTGATTGTAGGGTTGGGGGGCTGGGGCTGGGACTGAGGCTGATTGTAGGGTTGGGGGGCTGAGGCTGGGGTTTGGGCTGGGGCTGATTGTAGGGTTGGGGGGCTGAGGCTGGGGCTGGGGCTGAGGCTGATTGTAGGGTTGGGGGGCTGAGGCTGGGGCTGGGACTGAGGCTGATTGTAGGGTTGGGGGGCAGAGGCTGGGGTTTGGGTTTGGGCTGAGGCTGGGGCTGGGGCTGAGGCTGATTGTAGGGTTGGGGGGCTGAGGCTGGGGCTGGGGCTGGGACTGAGGCTGATTGTAGGGTTGGGGGGCTGGGGCTGAGGCTGGGGCTGGGACTGAGGCTGATTGTAGGGTTGGGGGGCAGAGGCTGGTTCCTGTTCTCCCTCCATGGTTGTGTGGGAAGGGAACCCTGAGTCTGACACTTTAATGTCCTGCTCCGAGCCTGATCTGCTCCGCGGCCCGGATTAGAACCTGTTGTTGGCGCTACACAGGAGGGTTCTGAGAATGGATTAACTCATCAGCTACAACCCCCCCAGCTCTGAGAGAGAGAGAGAGAGAGAGAGAGAGAGACCCCAGCTCTGAGAGAGAGAGAGAGAGAGAGAGACCCCAGCTCTGAGAGAGAGAGAGAGAGAGAGAGAGACCCCAGCTCTGAGAGAGAGAGAGAGACCCCAGCTCTGAGAGAGAGAGAGAGAGAGAGAGAGAGAGAGAGACCCCAGCTCTGAGAGAGAGAGAGAGAGACCCCAGCTCTGAGAGAGAGAGAGGGAGAGAGAGAGGGAGAGAGACCCCAGCTCTGAGAGAGAGAGAGAGACCCCAGCTCTGAGAGAGAGAGAGAGAGAGAGAGAGAGACCCCAGCTCTGAGAGAGAGAGAGAGAGACCCCAGCTCTGAGAGAGAGAGAGGGAGAGAGAGAGGGAGAGAGACCCCAGCTCTGAGAGAGAGAGAGAGAGAGAGACCCCAGCTCTGAGAGAGAGAGAGAGGGAGAGAGAGACCCCAGCTCTGAGAGAGAGAGAGAGAGAGACCCCAGCTCTGAGAGAGAGAGAGAGACCCTAGCTCTGAGAGAGAGAGAGAGAGACCCCAGCTCTGAGAGAGAGAGAGAGACCCTAGCTCTGAGAGAGAGAGAGAGAGACCCCAGCTCTGAGAGAGAGAGAGAGAGAGAGGGAGAGAGACCCCAGCTCTGAGAGAGAGAGAGAGAGAGACCCCAGCTCTGAGAAAGAGAGAGAGAGAGACCCCAGCTCTGAGAGAGAGAGAGAGAGAGAGAGAGAGAGAGAGAGAGAGAGAGAGAGAGAGAGAGAGGGAGAGAGACCCCAGCTCTGAGAGAGAGAGAGAGAGAGAGACCCCAGCTCTGAGAGAGAGAGAGAGAGAGACCCCAGCTCTGAGAGAGAGGGAGAGAGACCCCAGCTCAGAGAGAGAGAGAGAGAGAGAGAGACCACAGCTCTGAGAGAGAGAGAGACCCCAGCTCTGAGAGAGAGAGAGACCCCAGCTCTGAGAGAGAGAGAGAGAGAGAGAGAGAGAGAGAGAGAGAGAGAGGAGAGAGACCCCAGCTCTGAGAGAGAGAGAGAGAGAGAGAGAGAGAGAGAGAGAGAGGGAGAGAGACCCCAGCTCTGAGAGAGAGAGAGACCCCAGCTCTGAGAGAGAGAGAGAGACCACAGCTCAGAGAGAGAGAGAGAGACTCTGCCTCCATCTTCTCAGCGTTAGTTTTCACACTTGGCTTGGTTCTAAGAGCCAGAGGCCTTCTCCATCCCCCCCTTACTTCCTCACACCCACACAAACGACACACATACACACACACACACCACACACACACCACACACACACACACCTTGGGGGAATTCCATCAGTCACAAGGCAAGGCACCGCGCTGCCTGAGATAAAAGGAAAACCAATGAGAAGCATTTGTTATGGTCACACAGAGAAGATTGTGCCGGCGAGGGAGAATTTGATTCGCGCCATACAGGAATTCCTAATCCAGAGGTGAACGTAAGAATCACAGGGTACCGGCGTGTCGGACATCAGCTGACAAAGACACCAAAGACGGGTTCCGGCTACAGGAGCGGCCCTGGGCCAGTGATGAATTGATAACGCGGTCGTCCGGGAACGCCTCCACGCTTTCAGACGGAAGATGTGAGGCGGAGTCTGCGTGTAAACCAATGAGGAGGGCCCTTCCTAGGAGGCAGCGTGCAGTCGAGCGCACCCCACCCACCTCCGGCTCTACATTACCCAGCAGGCCCGTGGGCTGACGGGTCACGCGCTGCAGCTGTCAGCAGAGCTGCTTCCAGGAAGACCCTAGACAGACGATGGTGTCCGGTGTCTCTCCCTCTCCCCCCCCTCTCTCTCTCTCTTCCTCGTTCCTCTCTGTATCCTCTCTCCCCTCCTCCACTTCATGCGCCTCACCTCTGTCCTACTGACTCTCAGATGAATGCGGTCTATTATAAGATTTTTGTCACTCTATTAGATGAAAGGGCTTTTGTATCGTCTTTCCCCTGAGCCCCTAGCCACCAGTGGACTTGTGTGGTGTCCCTCTAACTCTCTCTGTGTCTCTTCCTGTCCCTCCCGTCTGTCCCTGTCTCCTGTCCAGATCCTGTGCGGCAGGGAGATCCCTCGCTGGGTCAACCGGCTGGCCTACTTCAGCTCCTGCGTCCCCTTCCTGCAGAGCTGCCTGCCCAAGGAGTGGCTGACCCCGGCCGCCCTGCAGTCCAGCGTCAGCCAGGAGCTCCACGCCGGCGAGCTGGAGGAGGCCGAGGACGCCGCCGCCACCGCCTCGCTGGCGTCCATGCCCACCTGCTCCTCCAGCCCCTCGACGCTGCCGCGCCCTCCCCGGTACCAGCCCCGCCGGTAGGGCCGGCTCACGGGGGACACCAGCCTCCAGCTCCCTGCTCAGGGCTCGTCTTTCGGGGGGCGGGGGGGACTCAGGGCCAGACTGAGGATCACACCGGCCCCAGACTCCTGCCTTGTAGGAGGGGGCGGGGGGGACTCAGCCTGGGCATGTTGGAGCATAGCCCTGGGGGGGGCGGAGGAGGTCATGATGCCTCCCCCTCATCTTCAACCACAACTTCTGTCTGGTGCTCCACGAACTGACGGGGGGGCCCCCTGCCCCGCACCTGGGCCAATCTGCCAAGAGACCAGGCTGCCTACACCCCTTACTGTCCCAGACCCTAACATTTACCGTTAAGTGGGGGGGGGGGGGGGGGCTGCCAGACCAGGATAAAATACACAGATCAAATGCTTGAAAATATCTGAGGTGCACTTGGTTTATCTCAGTTTGCACTTTTGGGACTGTTCCATTGGTTTCATTGTACGGGGGGGGAACTAAATCAGGTGCACCCCAGGTACGTGACAGTATTTGAGCCACGTGTGCTACAGCCCCCTGCTCCCGAACGGACTTGCCATCCACCAGCTGTATCAAAGCCCCGCCCCCTAGCCACTGACTGACATACTGGGTGTCATGGCGATGGGCTTGGAGAACTGCTGTTATTCTTCCTTATATAAACACACCATTGAGGTTGTGTTTCGTTGTTTGTTGATTTTACTGACGTTGGCCTTCTTCTCTGACCTGTTCTGTTTAGTCTTATATACTCAGGACTCCAATAGGCTTAATATAATGTTCAGTGTCTCCCTCACACAACTTGTTTTTGCTTTTCTACTGCAGTCGTCACTCTATATAGCTTTTTCCTCAGAGTGTGTTTTTTAATCCTCTCTTTAGAAAAAGAGCTTTTGTTTACAGCCTGTGTGTGAGTGAGTGCGTCTCGGACTGTGTGTGCATTTTATGATTACCTTGAAGCTGCCACCTGGGCCAATCTCCACCTACTCCTCCCCCCCCCCCCCCCCACACACACACACTCCGCTGATGTCGACCCCCGTGACGGCTGTGCCTGATGATTTGTACTGTACCCGCTCATGGAGCTCTGCACTGTTTCCTGGACGGATGATCTGTCTGTCTGGTTTACCTGTCTGTCTGTCTGCCTCTCGCAGCCAGAGGAGTTCTCCTTACCCTGGACAACTGATTTCACATGTTTTACACATTTCTAGTGTCTTGGAACTGAAAGATTTGTATCCCATTTTAAAGTTATTAAAGAAAATCTATGACATACTGTGTCAGTCCCTGGACAGGATTGTTTATTGAGATGTTCCTGTATTGTGGCCATGTCTGACCTGCATTCCTAATGGATGATGGTTCTTTCTTCTTCCATCCTGTCGGTCTTTGTCCACCAGCTGAAGTGTGGCTCAGTGAGGACCTCTGGTGGCTGAATGAACTCACTGCCCCGAGGGACTGGGTTAGGAGAGACCATCTATTCTCAGTGGTCTGTGTAACCCACTCTAACATCTGTTTATTATTTAAAGTGTGCAAATTTAAGCATTCCAAACAAAGGTTGTGATTTATTCAAATAGTAACAAGAACCGTGAACATACTTAGTCCCCAGTCTCAGTCACGAGTGGGAAAACTTTTTGTTTCCACATGATTGTATTCAAACCTTTATTTATACTCGTAAAGCACTGAGGTTTCCCTCATTTACAGTATTGACAAGTTCACACAAATACACAAATAACAACACATACAATATACAATAATAATAATTAAAAACAGTTACAGGTCGAAGTACAAATGTTAAGAGCCATGGATTTAAACTCTGCGACTGAGAGAAGTACCTTCTAAGTCTGTAGTAAGTCTGTTGTAAAGTATTCCAGGTAAAAGGAGCATCATGGGAAAAAAGCAGCTCTACCAAGTTCAGAATGCACTCAAGGAACTCTAAAAACAAGCCGATCGTTTGATCGGGTCTGGTAGGTACCAAGGCTCCAGTCCAACTGAGATGAGATGTATAGTGGAGGTTTACCAATATTGACTTTGAAAATAAACAAATACCAGTGATGGTTTCTGTGTGACACATCAGTTCCAAAACGTAAACAACAGCGTTTGTTTAGCTACATATAGACTAGAGGAGTTTCGCTCAGCATAGACGGTAATCTCTGAGAATGTCCCACGTGGGAGTCCAATGCTCTGACCACTCTACTCTACTTGTGGAATTTAGGTAAGGGATAAAAAGGTTGGAGTGAAAGGATGAACCTGTGGAGGTTTGGGTTATATTCCCATAAAGTCATCCCCACCAGGTCTTGAAACCGGTCTCCCGGGTGGGAGTCCAATGCTCTGACCACTACTCTACTTGTGCAGTGAAGATTGGCGAGTTGATTTTGGTGTGCTGGGACTACTGCCTCTTGTGGTGCCAACAGAGATGCAGAGAGCCTCTAGTCTCTCTAGCCTGTAGTACCTACCAGTAGAGGCCTCTAGTCTCTCTAGCCTGTAGTACCTACCAGTAGAGGCCTCTAGTCTCTCTAGCCTGTAGTACCTACCAGTAGAGGCCTCTAGTCTCTCTAGCCTGTAGCACCTACCAGTAGAGGCCTCTAGTCTCTCTAGCCTGTAGTACCTACCAGTAGAGGCCTCTAGTCTCTCTAGCCTGTAGCACCTACCAGTAGAGGCCTCTAGTCTCTCTAGCCTGTAGTACCTACCAGTAGAGGCCTCTAGTCTCTCTAGCCTGTAGTACCTACCAGTAGAGGCCTCTAGTCTCTCTAGCCTGTAATACCTACCAGTAGAGGCCTCTAGTCTCTCTAGCCTGTAGCACCTACCGGTAGAGGCCTCTAGTCTCTCTAGCCTGCCGATGGCTCATGCTCCTCCTCTCTCTCTCTCTCCTCCTCCCTCTCTCTCTGGCTCCTCCTCCTCCTCTCTCTCTGGCTTCTCCTCCTCTCTCTCTGGCTCCTCCTCCTCCTCCTCTCTCTCTCTCTCCTCCTCCCTCTCTCTCTGGCTCATACTCCTCCTCTCTCTGGCTCATGCTCCTCCTCTCTCTGGCTCATGCTCCTCCTCTCTGGCTCCTCCAGACACTCCACTATACACCAATACTCTAGGGGAGAGCGGGGCGCATTGGAGCATTTTATGCCTTAAGCTTATTTATTTAAAAATGATTTCGGTTTTATTATGAATTTTGCTATGCATGTATACCTATATCTGTTGGCTACAAAAGGACATCAAAACGAGGTTTCCAGCACTTACCAGTTTCTTACAGTTTTGCCAAAAGTGGCGGATGTGAAAACGGTCCAACGTGCCTCATGGGTGAGCCGCGTTGGACCACGTAGTGTGGCACATTGGACCAATATTGTACATTGCCTTAAAACCCATGCAAATAAAATGATCTTCTTACAACTATATGTTATGTGCTACATACATGTTTTTTTCACTACCTGCATGCATTGTTTATACTGTTAGGTATTTATTATGTATAGGCCTAATAATGTCATGTTCTATACGATATTTGCTCATATATTTAGTATTTATTTTATCATAAGCCTATGTATATTCTCACAACAACAAGCCCATCTCCTGGAGTGACGTGGTCAGAGTCTTTGGAACACTGCAGGATCTTGACACACACACACTTGGTGGCTGATTCTGAAATTAAAAATGAGAATTACAGGGTCAAGTCACACACACACACACACAACCACAGACAAGTAAGGTAGTCAAACACGGTGAGGTCTAAAATAGGATACTCCACTCTATACATAACTACAGTACACAGGGTCCCATACTGGCCCTCCTTTTGTGCTATACAGTATTGGTTTACCTTGAGCATGTGGGAACCTTTTCTGGGGCCCAGGCCACAGACATACTGGACCAGACTCTGGGTGTAGGGGTGGGATATGGCTTGGTACACATCCATACCCACCTCATTGACCCGGTTGATGAACTTCAGGCATGTGTTTGACCATTTGAATATGAAGTACATTTCAGTCATGAAATAAGTTCCCATTTAAGCCAGAGAAAATGGATGAAATAAAACAGCAATTTTGCATTACCTAGTTATTTTTTAATGTGCACATTAGCCAGCAGCCAACTTGTAGTTGATATGAGTCGGTATTATTAGCTATGATATTATTATGGTATTAGAATAAAATCAATGACAATATCCCTGGTCACCACATCACTTCATGCAAGTAACATTAACGGTAATGTTACATAAACAATAAATTAATATTGAGATGAAGGGCCAATAATAAAGAAAACGACAGAGTTTGGCTAACGTGGGACACAGAAGTTTTGAAATAGCGCGCAAACCTGCGTTAGCCATTGAGAGAGTTGTGGACCAACTTGAAAGTATATAATTATTGAAACATCAGACATTCATGATACAACAATTAATGACCACTATTATGTTAATATTTACCTGTAAACGGGTCACCGATGCTGGTGAAGCTTTGTGGTGGCAATAGAATTATTCCTGGTCGGCTCCAATACAACAATACGAACACAACGCTTTTTGCGGAGCAACTCACCAGCGCGACTCTCAAGTAGTTTTGTCAAACGAGCCTTGTAAATCGTGACATCACAGAGCACCCTTGTGACGTCGTCCAGGAAGGGTATAAAATGGGGCCCGCGCCGCCCTGAGAGTCATTCGCTATTTAAACCATGCCGCGCAGACGCAGACGCAGTTCAGTTGCTTCTCGCTCAGTCCACAGGAGACGAAGGGTGCAGAGGATCAGAATTATCAGACGCAGACGTGCTGGCAGGAGACGCTAGAGTAGCATAGCTCTAGCGAGATGCTCCAATAAATAGTTGAGTTAAACAGAAAATTCTCTCTTCAGTCTCTCATTCATAGAACTCTAAGTAAATAGATATATCTAGATTCCCATAGATAGATAGGCTAGATAGTTAGATATATTAGGCCTACTATACTATACACAGATACTCCACTGTACACAGATACTCTACTATACACATGTTAAATGTTAACATCCTGCAAGTGATCTTATCTGTCATGTCC
>NC_140235.1:4749376-4761876 GCF_949987555.1 Borostomias antarcticus
GTAGCTAAGATTTATTTTTCTACAGAAATGCTGCGGCACCAACCCTGTGCTGTCCTTGCAGCAACCCGGAACCTTTGTTACGCGTCAATGTTCCCCTTTCATACGAACTTCAGCTAGTGTCGAACGTGATTACTAGTAGCTAGCTTGAACTAGCTAGCTAGTTAAATACGATGCTCCGTGTAATTTCTGTACAACAGGGTAGCTAACTAATCGTATAAAAATGGCAGATGAAGAGAATGACAAAGACAAGGTATGTAGACATATGCTGTGTCTCCGGATTTGCTCATTTAGCTAGCTAGCATTTAGCTGTAAAGTACAGACTTCAGAAGGTCAGCAGTAACTCATCATCTCATGATCTCAGTCATCTCATCATTGTGAAGTCTTCACTCTTAACATTAGTTTGAGGTATTAAACTGTCTTTGTTGAACAGCATGGAGAGAGACAAAACAGTATACAGAGTCGATGCAAAATCCCTGGAGTGCTCCACTTCAGTTTACACCCTAACTTAAACACAAGCACGTTTCTCAGCAGTGCAACAGTAATCGAAAGCAGATAGTGGTGTAACGTTTCATCAAGGTCATCAAGAAAAGAACTCAGAATATGATTACTTTGATTTCAGCAAGCATAGACATGTTCAATCTTTAAACTAGCGCATCAGCTATGTTCTTCCTGTCTGTCCTTTAGAGATCCAGATTTCCAAGCGTCATGAACATCAGGTCTGTCCCGTGTGCCAGAGAGGCCATCTTACACGGGGCTGGAGGATCCCTGGTCGCCGGGTTGCTACACTTCCTTGCCACCAGTGAGTTTGACTGTTCCAGCCTTTTTGTTGACTGTGTGTTATAAAGACAAGATCAAAGTTCTTGCATTTCAACACCAACATGCTCGCAGAATCACATGGTATTCTCATCCTAGTCTCCATCCCTTTCTGTCTTCTGCAGGTCGGGTCAGAAGGTCCTTCGATGTGGGCTTTGCAGGGTTCATGGTCACCACACTTGGGTCATGGTAGGTCCTCTGGTCAGCTGAATACTCCAATCTGGTGGTGACCTGTACATTAGCAAGGGGATTTTAACATGAGCACTCTTAGGATAGCCTACATGCAGTATATTCAGGCTGTGAAATATGCACATATATAGTGTACTGTTACTGTAAGGCCAAACCAATAATTCCTCAAGGAGGAATAGTACAGAGAGGAGCCAAGTACGGTTCATTGAAATGGAATAATACAGGATGTTTCTGTCGGGGCGGCTGTAGCTCAGTTGGTAGAGAGGGTCGTTCAGTGATCGAAGGGTCAGTGGTTCAAATCCCAGCCCCGACTATCCACATGTCGAAGTGTCCTTGAGCAAGACACCTAACCCCAAATTGCTCCCAATGAGCAGGTTAGTGCCTTGCATGGCAGCTACCGCCATTGGTGTGTGAATGGGTGAATGAGAGGCCATTGTAAAGCGCTTTGAGTACCGCTAAGCTGTAAAAGCGCTATATAAGTGCAGTCCATTTACCATTTACCACAATATTTGACCGTGCATCTCTGCTCCCCCCCTAAGGTTCTACTGCAGAATCAACAATGCGACAGTGCGAGTGCAGCAGAGACTGATCCAGGAAGGCATTAAGAACAAGGTCATGTATGAGGGCACCAGCCTGGACCCCACCAGGAAGCCTAGCGGAGACCAGCCTGGCCCCTCATGACCCAGGGGAGATACCAGAGCTGGTCCGCCCGTCAGACGCTCCCCCCCTGACCTCACTGTGGACTGCTGCGCACACATCCTCCATCCCAGTTCTCTCCACATGGCGCTGAAGTGTTCACTTGTTCACCTCTCCCCTTGTAAATGTATGGATTGGTGTGTGAACATGCAGTAGATCAGTAGCCTGGCGGAAGCAACCTTAGAGTCTGGGGGGCCTCTATGATGTTGTTGGCGTAGTGCGCCAATACTGTTGGGGCAAGCATGTGCTGTTCTTTACGTTGGTTCGTTTACCCACTTTCAAATTGAACGAACTTACGCTGTCCTTTCATTTAAAAATCAATGACGATCAGTGAACAAGTGTGTATTACCGGCAAAGGAAGAGACCTGTTCCTCAGTCTGCTATTGGTCTTTGTATTTATTGTCCTGTTATTGCCTGGATCATGCTATGGGACAGCTTCTCCCTGAGTGATTGTTTTTATATTGTAATGGTCTGTATCAATATTTCATTTTTGTCCACATTGTTGGAACTATTGTCAGTGATTATTTAACTAATTATTGATTTTGTGTTGAATAAATATTGACCAGCTTCACATCCCATGTCATGTCTTTGACAGCAAATACTGATGTTCAGTAGTTTCAACAGGTGACCACACGATGGCGCTATTAAACAGATCATTTTACTGTCAATGCCCATACTACCCTGCCCATGGCTTGTTCAAAGTTTGGACTCTATCTTAAAATACAGATATTCCATAATATTACATGAGGTGTACATTTCTAGTTGTATATGTTGAAATTGTAGGCCTATATTAGTTGCCAAATATCTTTTTTTAATCCTAATCTCTACTCACTTTACTAACACTGTTTCAAGAGACCACAGATAAAACATGAGAACAGAATGGTATTTACTCATCTTTATTTTAGAAACAATTCAACAATAATCACAGATATTTACATCAGGTTGGCTATTTTCTTTACCGGGAACATGTATTTTACAGGTTGTGTTTAATACAGCTGACAGTTCAGGATTATGAAATATTCAAACAAAATACTGTGATACAAATAAAATGCCTTGTTGCCAGATGCGTTACTAAACCTGTCAGTTTTCAGACAAGTGGTAAATGTGCTTGATGGCACTGCAGCCTACTGAACACATCCTGTGATGATAAGTATGTAGATCCAAACCCATCCTGAGAAACAGAACCCCCTCACCGTGTGAGATGATCCACCTTGCCCAGACCATCGTACCAGATCTCTTAGTAGAGACGTTCCTGTACGTTGTTCAGTGATGATCCCTGCCCTACATGCTTAAAGATCTACATGGTTGTCTATGGGGTTGGGTCTGTTAGGGGGGTCTGGACAAGGGCCTGGAGCTGTGTGTTCTGCCTTCTCCTGAGTATAGCCTGTCAGTGTGCTTCAGTCCTGGGGCTGGGTTTGGGCCCGGTCCCGGGTCTCATCCTGGATCTGGATCAGGGCCTGGGCCCGGCTCTGGTCGGGGGTCCTGTCCTTCCCTACAGGCTCCTCTGTGTCCCTGCTGCGCCGGCCCGGTGGCTCCGCGCCCCTGGAGCTGGTGATGGAGGCTACGCGGGCCAGCTGTGTGAGCGTCTCCTCGTAGGGCGGGGACAGGTAGACCATGAGGAACACGCCGTCGGCCACCTCCGGGTCGGAGTTGGAGCTGGGGAAGGCGTCTCTTCCGCGGCGGATGGAGGACAGGAGCTCCACGTTCCTCTCCGGGTCCTGCAGGTCGGCGAGGGAGATCACGCTGGCCACGCCCAGCTTCCTGCCGGGAAGGCACCGCCGACGCCACAACAAGAATCCCAGGAGGCTGAGGAAGAGGAGGGAGCCAGCCGCTATGACGACGTAGATGATGACCTCGGTGCTGGTGGCCTCTCCAGAAGTCAACTCGTTCCATTTTTCGTCCTGAAGAAGATATATCGACATACCAGTGTAGGCCATTATAACCTATTATTCACATACATAATTATCAAAACTGTAATTCCAAGAAGAAAATGTCTTTATTCTTCTCAAATACATAAAAATTTAAACTACACCAGACAACAAACCTGACAAAGACAACAAACACAAAATCCAAAGTTTTACTTGTGTTGTTAAACCGTAGTGACCCATAAAAAAGCACACTCCACTAAAATATATTAGGATGTTTGGAAGAATAACCATCAACTTACGGGGAGTTGTCTGTCGGTAGAGGGGAGCGGGGATGCACCCTCCACCCAGTCAATATAGTCTCTGCTTGCGGGGCCGAACCTCGTCCAGTCCAGCAACCGACGCATCCTGCGTGCCTACGGGGCCAACGGCGTAGGCTTGGCGTGGAAAGCAAGAGCACCGAGCGCCCAGTGCGGAGCGTTAAAATGGGTTGTCACTTGTTCCTCGACGGGGTGGCGCAAAAATGAGGGCACGGCCAGCGTGTGTACAGCAAGATCAGCACGGATGTCACACTGTCCAATCACAGCGAGAGAGCCACCAATCTCTCTTAAAACTGGACTTAGCAGCTGCCCTACTTAGTGATGAATGGTCAAGTGATTGTCGCGATGGATAAGGCGGATTTGATGTGAAGGTTTATGTGAAACCTAAATGTGTCCAATGCTATATTAATAACAACCCACCCTATAGTAGGCCTGGATATTACATTTTAGAATAATACAATTTTAAAGAACCATATTGATAACTGTCAATGTGTCAGTCGCCTAAACCAGAGTGGGTCATGTTCAGCTTTAGATAGGCATAGATTTATTCCCCCTTTATTATTTCTTTTTTATTTTTTATTTTTTAACAGTATATCGTAATTTGTATATTGCACTGCATTTTGTTGCACTATCCTTTGGTATTTTGTATTTGCACAGTTTTTAGTACTGTTTTGCACTGTCATATCTTTGGACCGTTCTGCACCCTGTCCTGTGTCGTCTACAACAGCAACAAATTCGTAGTATGTGTGAAGAATATACATGGCAATAAACAGATCTCGATTCTTGAGTTTTGATTATGTGCTGTGATGAAGGATGATATTTTTTTAAAATCCTGTTCAACATGTTTCGTTTTATATGATTTGCTTTTTGCATTGCGTGTCTGTTTTTTTCTATTTACATTTTAATCAGTGAGGCAAGATAAAGGTTCAAAGTTCCCCTGTCCATGCTAGGGACACCAGCTGGTGATTTGATCACCAACTGTTGCTTCCTTGACCTTCAAGCGTGAGATTCCAGGGAGTTCATAATGTGGATCAGCTGAATAGTTGATCCCCACCAGCATCTTACCAGGCTGGGCTGCAGCTGCTGGCAGGGTCTGGGGGAGCAGACGCTCACCAGGAAGAGGACCTACAGGTACATAACTACAGCTACCAACATGACACCTTTTTAAAGTCCATAAGGAGGGAATATAGTACTTTTATATTTTTTTGTTTTTGTTTTAAATCTTACTAGTGATTAAAGGACTAAGTCTTCAACAGGGATGGGTTGGGTTATCAGCTGGGTCACGTGGTCTTCAGGGCATGCTGCTGCTCCATTGAGCCTGAGGGGTGGCAGCCAAGTGGAGCAGAGCAGGCAGGTTGATCACTGGGTTGGGCATGGCACACATTCTGGCCATCCGCTGCATGGATTAGTTTGGGATGTAGTCCTGTATGTATTAGTTTGTGAGGTAGTCCTGTATGTATTTGTTTGTGAGGTAGTTTGTGAGGTAGTCCTTTATGTATTAATTTATGAGGTAGTCTTAGTTTGTGAGGTAGTCTTAGTTTGTGAGGTAGTCATGTATGTATTCGTTTATGAGGTAGTGTTAGTTTGTGGGGTAGTCCTGTATGTATTCGTTTGTGAGGTATAGTTTATGAGGTAGTCCTGTATGTATTGGTTTGTGAGGTAGTCCTGTATGTATTAATTTATGAGGTAGTGTTAGTTTGTGGGGTAGTCCTGTATGTATTCGTTTGTGAGGTATTAGTTTGTGAGGTAGACCTGTATGTATTGGTTTGTGAGGTAGTCCTGTGTGTATTAGTTTGTGAGGTAGGCTAGTCTTGTATGTATTAGTTTGTGAGGTAGGCTAGTCCTGTGTGTATTAGTTTGTGAGGTAGGCTAGTCCTGTATGTATTTGTTTGTGAGGTAGGCTAGTCCTGTATGTATTTGTTTGTGAGGTAGGCTAGTCCTGTGTGTATTAGTTTGTGAGGTAGGCTAGTCCTGTATGTATTAGTTTGTGAGGTAGTCCTGTATGTATTCATCCTGTATGTATTAGTTTGTGAGGTAGGCTAGTCTTGTATGTATTAGTTTGTGAGGTAGTCCTGTCGCTGCTCCTTGCGCTGGGCCAGGGCTGCCGTCTAGATACTTGGCTGCCATCACTCAGGCTCGTTGGGGCAGCAAACCCCCAAATTACAGGGCTTAGTAGCGACCACAATTAAGCTACGACATTGATCTGAACCGTCTTGGTGTACAGGCGAGTGTCAGGAGTTTAATCTTTAGTGACTACACATATAGGATAACCCATCTTCACCTGTAGCATGCAGAGAACCCCAGGTCAAGTGGCCTACCGGGTTTAGTACTTTTATATTTTTTTGTTTTTGTTTTAAATCTTACTAGTGATTAAAGGACTAAGTCTTCAACAGGGATGGGTTGGGTTATCAGCTGGGTCACGTGGTCTTCAGGGCATGCTGCTGCTCCATTGAGCCTGAGGGGTGGCAGCCAAGTGGAGCAGAGCAGGCAGGTTGATCACTGGGTTGGGCATGGCACACATTCTGGACATCCGCTGCATGGATTAGTTTGTGATGTAGTCCTGTATGTATTAGTTTGTGAGGTAGTCCTGTATGTATTTGTTTGTGAGGTAGTTTGTGAGGTAGTCCTTTATGTATTAATTTATGAGGTAGTCCTATATGTATTCATTTGTGAGGTAGTCTTAGTTTGTGAGGTAGTCCTGTATGTATTCATTTGTGAGGTAGTCTTAGTTTGTGAGGTAGTCCTGTATGTATTCATTTGTGAGGTAGTATTAGTTTGTGAGGTAGTCCTGTATGTATTCATTTGTGAGGTAGTCTTAGTTTGTGAGGTAGTCCTGTATGTATTCGTTTATGAGGTAGTGTTAGTTTGTGGGGTAGTCCTGTATGTATTCGTTTGTGAGGTATAGTTTATGAGGTAGTCCTGTATGTATTGGTTTGTGAGGTAGTCCTGTATGTATTAGTTTATGAGGTAGTGTTAGTTTGTGGGGTAGTCCTGTATGTATTCGTTTGTGAGGTATAGTTTATGAGGTAGTCCTGTATGTATTGGTTTGTGAGGTATTAGTTTGTGAGGTAGTCCTGTATGTATTGGTTTGTGAGGTAGGCTAGTCCTGTGTGTATTAGTTTGTGAGGTAGGCTAGTCCTGTGTGTATTAGTTTGTGAGGTAGGCTAGTCTTGTATGTATTAGTTTGTGAGGTAGGCTAGTCCTGTGTGTATTAGTTTGTGAGGTAGGCTAGTCCTGTGTGTATTAGTTTGTGAGGTAGGCTAGTCCTGTGTGTATTAGTTTGTGAGGTAGGCTAGTCCTGTGTGTATTAGTTTGTGAGGTAGGCTAGTCCTGTATGTATTAGTTTGTGAGGTAGGCTAGTCTTGTATGTATTAGTTTCTGAGGTAGTCCTGTCGCTGCTCCTTGCGCTGGGCCAGGGCTGCCGTCTAGATACTTGGCTGCCATCACTCAGGCTCGTTGGGGCAGCAAACCCCCAAATTACAGGGCTTAGTAGCGACCACAATTAAGCTACGACATTGATCATAACCGTCTTGGTGTACAGGCGAGTGTCAGGAGTTTAATCTTTAGTGACTACACATATAGGATAACCCATCTTCACCTGTAGCATGCAGAGAACCCCAGGTCAAGTGGCCTACCGGGTTCTAAATCATCCATCCCCTACCCGAAAGGCTAAACCCATATGGTGACATTTCCAGCCAGCCAATCAGGAGAGATAGCATACGAAGCTTATTACAGGGTAATGAATAAACACAGGTTGAGTTGTTTGTGTGAAGATGCTGCTGAAAGGTCAGATAAATAATGCCATGGTAAAATGTGTAAAAAAAGAGGAATACACAGACACAAAGATAGATTTGCTTGTTTATCCAACAACACATATCACTTGAATCAGTCAGGAAAGCGCTCTGAAATAAAGTGAACATATGAATACATCCATACATACACGTGATCATAAATACAGCTTTAACACACAACAGCAGGGGGCCCCAGACAGAATTTACACACTGTAGAAACAGGATCAGAGTTCTTCATCAAACTCACTGTTAGAACTTTGGCAACTTGGCCATCTTAGTGACATGTACCTGGCTTGTGTGCAAAGTCAAATACACACCCCAAAGACGATGCCATAACAACCATCTCCAATCAGAGGAAAGTATAGTTTAGTTTAGAAGTTATAAACAGGCAAAAGTTTACTGTTATAAATCTATACACAGCAAAGATACAAACAGATTGTATTGGCATGGTTGTCTATTTGCATGGCCACATTTTCTCACATCTCAAAGTAGACTAACTGTTTAAGAACTGGTGCGTTAACAGCTTTGTTGGGCAACTAAAGTTACTGATTACTTTCCCTCAATTTCTAATTAAATTACTACTTACTCTCTCTGAAAAGTGATCGGATAACTAATTACTTTTGAGTTACTTTCTAAAACCAGATCATTCCATATCCGAATCACAGAAGTGCTGATCTAGGATCAGTTTTCCATCTTAGATCATAATAGACAGGAACATCTGATCCTATAGCAGCACTCTTGGCACATCTCGACCCTGATGACATGAACAGTCAGTTCAGCCACGACTGCAGAGACGGCATGCACACATCAACCAAATGAAATGGAGCAGGCACGGCCGTAAGTAACTCAAAATAATCACTTGTTTTACTAGGTCAGTTACTGTAATCCGACTACTGAAAATTCAAATAAAATCCCTTACATTACAAGTAATCCATTACTTTGTAATCAGTTACTCCCAATACTAGTAAACAGTGAAACCTTTCTTCTTCCTGGTCATGCTCCGTTCCCACATACGTGTCTATATCACCCTCATACTGTACATGTTCTCACAGACATCACCTCAGGTATAGCATGGGAAAAACAGTTTGCACTGCAGCAAGATGTTCAGTCAAGCCCGTCTGTGCTTTTCAGATACAGTGATATTCCTCATCTCATGCAATTTTCTATATGAAAGACAGTAGTACTCAAGCCTCCTACTATCCCTGACTCAACAATTTAACATTATGGGCTCATCTCACTAAACTGTGTCTAATATTTGGGTGAAAATCTTCTCTCAAATGGTCGACCATTAGGGTTAACGATGAGTCCTAGGTGTGAAAGCAGCTATGCTACGCAGTCAGTCAGTCAGTCGGTCAGTCAGTCGGTATGCACTTCAGTACATCAAACCGATCGGTCAGTCTCACTGTGCCCCCATGGCCTCAATATGGACCCACAGCTCCGATACCGGCCATCAACACCAGAACTGGATAGTGGAAACCAGCAGGCTCGGTCCGTCCTCATACAGCAGAGTCCTATGCTTAGCAGCGGGTTATCTTTGGTTCGGTCAGAGTCCTCCACACCCCCAAAACTAAGAATTATGTGAGACATTCAACGGGAGACGGGATATAAGCAGTGTCTGCGCTTAAGGCCAGCAGTGCGTTCGAGCAAAAGCAATTCCTGGAGTTATCTGACCCCAAATATACATTGATTTCCCCAAGAGCTGCATATCATATTCAAACTCATATCTCCTTACAGTTATCAGAGTGCAAAAAAAAGTAACATAACAAAGATATCTTTTCATTTCCAGAAGCGGTGGGTCTTCAAACACATTGTCAAACACACACGCCCCAAGGGCACTAGCAATAAA
Source organism: Borostomias antarcticus (assembly GCF_949987555.1). Taxonomy (NCBI): domain Eukaryota; kingdom Metazoa; phylum Chordata; class Actinopteri; order Stomiiformes; family Stomiidae; genus Borostomias; species Borostomias antarcticus. The sequence continues at coordinate 4,758,897 of NC_140235.1, forward strand.
GTTTCCAGTTGTATATGACACGTATTTTCGGCGCCAACTCCGTTCTTTCATTCCCTCTCAGTCGGGTGAGCAGGATGGGAGTTGGGCTGAAAGTAGGGACATGAGGATAGGCTAGTGCCTTAGACGAGACACGGCAGTCCACACGTCACATCCTGGCACTGGGGAACAGTTAGAGACTGTGACAGCCAGACAGGTAGACAGACGCTGGGAGAGACGGAGAGAGAGGGTCAGTGACAGAGGGCTTGGTTTGGGAGTTAGAGAGAGGATTTATTGGGGTGGTGGAGTTTCCTGGTGCTGAGCAGGCTGCTGGGTGTCCAGCCAGCTGCAGTGAGACCACATGTGTGTGTGTGTGTGTGTGTGTGTGACACTGACTGACCCAGGCCAGGTCACAGCGTGATCAACAGCAGCCTGGATTAGGGCCACGGCTCTCACAGAGTAAAGCCTGTAGGGACTGATTCACTGACTGACTGATTCGACTGATTGGCTGGCTGACTGGGGCTCGTCACGCCATCTGATTGGCTGGCTGACTGGGCTCGTCACGCCATTTCCTGTCTTCAACATCTCTCTCATCCCGTCTCCAATTCCTCCCTCTCAATGAAGTGTATACGTCTCCTACGTTGATTGAAAAAGCATGGGATAGATGTAAGCACGGCCAGTTATGAGAGTAGTAGATGCTTCAGCCTAATCCATATACAAATAGTGCACTGTTTCTGAAAACAGACCATGTCTCAGATAAGGAGTGCAACATAATTCCAATTGGCACACTGATATGTCAAATTCGAACATAAATCCAAAAATATATAGGCCTACCCATAATTTGTGGTTGTAAAGCTCTTATATAAATAATATATTATCAACATAAATAAATTAAAGGGGTTCTATAATAAATATGGCAGAAAAAATTTGAAATACACAATTCATCTCGGTCAAAAATAAAAACGTGGATCTCAATGGCTTCAACTGTACAGTATCTGCAAGCAGACGGCAAAACTGACCACACAACAGGGGGAGGGAGTACGAGCAGCAGCACAGCAGGTTCCCTATTGGCCGGTGAGCCTGTCTTTCCGTCACATGATGATGTCATAGACCCGCCCCACGCGGCCCAGCCACTCCCGTAGCGCCTGGCGCACGCGGGCGTCGGTCACGTGACAGGTCAGCTGACTGACGCAGGGGAAGAGCGCGGGCTGCAGGGCGAGGAAGGTGGAGTCGGGGAGGAGCAGGATCTGGTTCAGAACGGTCAGAACCATGTTGGTCCACGCCTGGAGGGAGAGGGGGGTAGAAACACACTGTAAGAGGCAGTTTACACACACACACACACACACATACACACACACACATACCCTTACACGCCCTCAAACACACACACACACACACACACCGATATGAACATTTTGGCCGATACCCATAACAGATATTAACATTACTGTTATGGCCAATTACCGATTTACCGATGTCGATATGGTCTGTATAAAAACATTACTAACATCGGCCGATACCGATATGATTGCCGATATATCGCGTGTCCCTAACGCACATACTCCCTCTCTCTCTCTCTCCCTCCCTCCCTCTCTCTCCCCCTCCCTCTCTCTCTCTCCCTCCCTCCCTCCCTCCCTCCCTCCCTGCTCTACCTGTATCTGGGCCTCGGCGTCTCGGAGGGAGATGTTGTGGGAGCTGACGGTGGAGGAGGAGCGCGACCTCTTCTCCTGGCGCAGCACCTCGGGCCCCGCGCTCACAGAGTGCCTCATGGGCCCCGGGTCCACCAGCTGCTGGGGCCTCTGGGGAGGGGGCCCCGCCGGCGACTCCGCCCCCCGCCGCTCCCCGGCCCCAGCCCCGCCCCCGGCCGCCGCAGCCGCCGCCACCTTGGTCTCCTTCAGGAAGACGGGGGCGTGGCCGTGCTGCTGCTGCTTCCTCCTCTTGTACTCCGTCATCAGCTTGCTGAGCGTCTTGTCGGTGGCGATGGTGTACAGCCGGTTCCCCGCGCTCTCCCACCAATCCTTCCTCCGCCCCCCCGGCCCGGCCGCCGCCCCGCCCGCCGCCTCGCCCCGCCTCTCCCCCCTCAGGCTGCCCGGGCTGGAAGCCTCCTCGGACGGCGTGTCCCCCGGGTGGCTGCCGGCGCGCGAGCCGTCGTCGGAGGGGGTCCCGCGGCCCGACGGCCCCCCGCCGGTGGAGGGCGTGGACGTCTCGGATGGGAAGAGGGGCAGGAAGAAGAGGGGGTCGCCGCCGGCGCCGCGGAGCACGGCGGTCTCCTCCAGGCTGCTCTCCAGGTCCAGGTGCATCTGGATGTAGTTGTTGCAGAGGTCCATGCACAGCTTGTGGAGCCGCTTGGCAAGCCACGCCCAGTCGGCGCCGCCCTGCGGCTGCACACTCAGCGACGGGATGCGGGTGCGCCACTGGCCCCGGGCGCCCCTCCCCCGCGGCGGGCTCACCTGCGCCGTCTCCTCGAAGATGTCCTCGTCCTCCGAGGAGGCGGAGCTGGGGCGGGACGAGTCGGAGCTCCCCTCCTCCTCCTCGTACAGCATCTTCTTCACGTGCGCCGCCGTCATGCTGTCCTGCTGGCTCAGCGTGGCGCAGAGCAGAGCCTGAGAGAGGAGAGGAGGAGAGGAGAGGGGGAGAGGGGAGGAGAGAGGAGGGGAGGGGAGAGGAGGAGAGGAGAGGAGAGGAGAGGAGAGGAGAGGAGAGGAGAGGAGAGGAGAGGAGAGGAGAGGAGAGGAGAGGAGAGGAGAGGAGAGGAGGAGAGACAGAGGAATGTTCAGAGGAAGCTGATGATGGAGAGCTCCACACTCTTCCTGCTACCCTTCACTTTTATCAAGTCGACGCGACTTAATAGTTCATTAATTAGCGGTTGAGTTCTAGCCGGGCATTCAAGAGATACAGCACCACGCGGAACATCCAAATGGTAAATGGACTGCACTTATATAGCGCTTTACAATGGGTGCGTTAAGTAGCTGAGCGCTCACTCTTAGAATGCTCACTTTGAGCG
>NC_140235.1:4769376-4774376 GCF_949987555.1 Borostomias antarcticus
TGATGTAGTCTGTGGCTGCGTTGGCAAACACCTGGATGTTGTCTGTGTTGATGAAGGCTTCGAACACGTCAAACACCGGAGCCTGGGACTTCCCTGGGTGGCGAGCGTGTGACACACACACACACACACACACACACACACACACACAAATACGCACTCAGGCAAACACACACACACACACACACACACACACACGCACTCAGGCAAACACACACACATACATATACACACACACACATACGCACTCAGGCAAACACACACACACACACAGTTATACAAACCCATGGAGTAGTCTCCCATACGGCAGTCTACAGACTGTAATATGAACCCATCAGTTCTTGTCCTATGTGGTGGTCTACAGACCGCCATGCTGACCCATGGAGTATTCTCCTATCAGGTAGTCCTTGGTGTCGGTCTTGTTGCCGTGGACCGTTCTGAGGGCGCTGAAGAGCGGTCTCCATCCAGACAAGATCTGAGGGGAACACATCTCCACCAGCTCCCCGATGGACGTCACCACCTGGGCAACACACACACACACACACACACACACATGCGCGCGCACACACACAAACGTGCACACACACGCGCGCACACACAACACATGTCAGTTGATGTCTACCTCACATGTCTGTGTACATGCCGGTCACATGTGTGTGTATGTGTGAATGTGTGTGTGTGTGTGTGTGTGTGTATGTGTGTGTTTGTGTGTGTGTGTGTGTGCGTGCGTGCGCGTGCGTGCGTGCGTGTGAATGAACAGAGGTGTGTGTGTGTGTGTGTGCGTGTGTGTGGGTGTGAATGAACAGAGGTGTGTGTTGCTGACCTGGTCCTGCACGTCCTCGTCACACAGCTCCAGCTGCATGATGTGCTCGAAGGGGCGGAACAGCGCCTCGTTGAAGTGGAAGTGGGGAAGCTCCGCCCAGCTGGTCAGAACCTCCGTCAGGACGTCGTGGATGAAGGACACGGCCTTCTGGGATACGTGGCGTTCCTTGTGGCACGAGGCCTTAGGCAGAGGGAAGCAGAGCAGACATAAGCTGTGTTCGGAATCGCTCCCTCGTTCCCTCACTCCCTATATAGGGTTCACCATGTAGTGAACTACCTAGGGAACGGAGAAAATGTAGGGTACATGCACTGTTCCCTGCAAATCAAGGTGAATTGTGGGTAATAAATATTGGACTATATAGGGAACGAAAATTCCGTGGAGAATTCGGACACTACAAACAAAATGGCTGACGCCCTATATAGTGCACTATATAGTGAATAGGGAGCGATTCCGAACACAGCTATACTGTAGTTTCAGAAACATATTCATGATAATGAGTCGGCCGAGTGTGTGTGCACGTGTGTGTGTGTGTGTGTGTGTGTGTGTGTGTGTCTGGTATGTTGGGGGGGGGTGCAGTTCCCCACCTCCACCAGGTGTGGCGCCACCACGCTCCAGGCCCTCATCATGTGCAGCAGAGGTCTGCTCTTGTTTCTGACGATGCGCAGCATGGCCTCGCCCAGGCGGAACAGGTGCAGGGCGCTCTGCCTGTCCAGGGTGGACTTGGCTTCTCCTAAAGACAGACAGATATAGGGACAGAAGGACATGAGGGACAGACAAGACATGAGGGACGGACAGACAGATAGACAGACAGACAGAGGGGCCAATGAAAGTCAGTCATTACACAGCATTTCAGAGGGGTTCGCAACATTGAACCTGTGTGTTTGAGTGGAGCCGAAGAGGCAGAGTGTGTATGAGACAGGTGGATTACAGAGGATGAGTGTAGTGTAGTTGAGTGTGGTGTAGATGAGTTTGGTGTGGATGAGTTTGGTGTGGATGAGTTTGGTGTGGATGAGTGTGGTGTGGATGAGTGTGGTGTAGTTGAGTTTAGTGTAGTTGAGTGTGGTGTAGTTGAGTGTGGTGTAGTTGAGTGTGGTGTAGTTGAGTGTAGTGTAGATGAGTGTGGTGTAGTTGAGTGTGGTGTAGTTGAGTGTGGTGTGGATGAGTGTGGTGTGGATGAGTGTGGTGTGGATGAGTTTAGTGTAGATGAGTTTAGTGTAGTTGAGTGTGGTGTAGTTGAGTGTGGTGTAGTTGAGTGTAGTGTAGATGAGTTTATTGTAGTGTAGTTGAGTGTGGTGTAGTTTAGTAGATGTAGTTGAGTTTAGTGTAGATGAGTGTGTGTAGATGAGTGTGTGTAGATGAGTGTGTGTAGTTGAGTGTGGTGTAGTTGAGTGTGGTGTCCGTCAGGCAGGTACCTGGCATGGCCAGAGAGTAGTCTCCTGTCTCAGTGACCGAGTCAAACAGCTGGGACTGAGAAGCCCGTCTCAGCTGGTGGAGGAAGCCCACCAGACCCACCAGGTTCAGCTTGGCGGCAGCCTCCTCAAACAGCCTGCAGACATGCAACACACACACACACACACACACACACACACGTGGACACATGTGCATGCACAGACACACACACACACACGCACACACACACACACACACACGTGGACACATGTGCATGCACAGACACACACACACACACGCACCCACACACACACCCACACAGAAGACGACAATGTAGTGCAATTTAATATTCTGCCAATAGAATTATAGAAACTTAAAAAACAAACAAATTCAACTTAAAAGACTGAGCCAATCCATAAAAAACATAACCGACAAGCAAAACAATAAGCTGACTAAATCATAATTTAACCACTTTTAAACAGCAGCTAGAGAAGCGTGAATTAAACCAGCAGCAGTAAAAGCCCGGATCGTCACTAGCCAATTACACGGCCGTGTCCAGTACTTGATCAGCGCCGTGGTGGTTCGACTTTTAGCCACTGGCACATCTGCCCCGATCCGAGTGATGGTGTTCTTCCTTCTAACAGCAGCCCAGAAGTTACGTAAGCAGGGCAGGGCAAGGCCAGGCCGGGCAGGGCTTAGCCAGCAGGCGCCATGGTGGTACTCTGTCTGTATCTGTTTATCTCCAGGAAGAGCAAAGCCTTCTCACTAGGACCGACACGTGACGGACATGCGAGTCATCTTGAGGACTGACGAAGAGCAGGACACCACGATGGCCGACTTCTCACACTTTTACCTGTCGCCTCCCACTTTGTTTTCATATTACTGGGAGATATTTGAATACCGAGCTATTCAGGCATTTTATAGAATAGTGATGTGTATTTTTGCGTTTTGAATGAATATACAGTATGGTTAGCTTTTGACTACTGAGTGACGTGTCACGTTTTTAAAGAAAATGTTCAGAATAATGATTAAAAATTTGATGAAAGATTTATTCAGACAATCCGTAGGTTTACGTGCTTGTGTCACAGTACATGTACTGTTCTATACTGCCCTCAGGTGGCTGCATACTCAACATACAACTCCTTTACTGTTCCAGGGACAAGCCCATCAATAGTCAACTGTCAAAGGAAGAATCTTACCCATCTGAGTAGTGAAGACAGAGGGTGCGTTGAGTGCACTAGAGAAAGTACACTACTTATCGGTGCCTCACTGAGAGGACACTCCTTAGTGTCCTATCTGCCAGCCTGTGTAACAGTGGGTACAGTAAGTGCGCACTCATTTGAGCCCTAAAATAAAGACTGTATAGTGGTTAGTGGTGTACAGCATGCTAGCTCCTTAGTGCCCTACAGAGTATACTCCTTAGTGTCCTACCGGTCAGCCTGAGTGGACAGGTTGTAGACAGCCTTGGCAGCGCTGGTGCCGGTCATCAGGGTGCCATTGCGCATGTCCAGACCTTTCCCCCTACTGCTCTCTCTCAGCAGCTCCTGGATGGAGAGAGGCTGGATCACGGGCTGGCTCATGCCCAGCTCCGCTGCCTCCCCGCTGGGCTCGCCACACAACTCCAGCCCCAGGTCTACGGCCTGCTGGGCCTGGGTGATGGTCACGGTGGGCTGGGAGGAGCTGTCGCTGAAGTGGGTGTGTTCCAGCGAGCTGACGTACTCACTCACCCTGGAGGGAGGGAGGGAGGGAGGAGAGAGAGAGAGAGAGAGAGAGAGAGAGAGAGAGAGAGAGAGAGAGAGAGAGAGAGAGAGAGAGAGAGAGAGAGAGAGAGAGAGAGAGAGAGAGAGAGAGAATGAATGACTGGACCAAACCTACCATACACTCACCGCAATATCTACAGAAAGGGGGATGCACTGCGATCTAGACCCCTACCATGATGCAATAAAAACATGAAAAACTTTCTCATGACAGCGTCAAAGCAAACCAAAGAACCGAGAAACGTTGAATTCATTGCTTTGAATGGACCAAACCCTCTCAATCGTTGACAATGTGGGCTTAATTTGTTGCTTGATTGAGCCTTCAAGACCAACAGTACTGCTCGGCTTGTATACAGCGCTCTAGAGCTTTGAGGGGTCAGGGAAGAATTTTTACAGCTCACTTATCTGGCCCCCGGGTGATTACAGTTTTTTTGCTTCCCTCTGGAATATGTAGAGAGTGGGTCGTATGCCCACCTCCCTTGTTCTCTGTAAAGCGCATTGTGTTGCCTCTGGGTATGAAATGCGCTATACAAATAAAGCTTTGATTGATTGATTGATTGAACAGAAGTTGGCAGTGAAGACATCTCCAGAGCATCTCCATCCGCAGAGCATCCAGAGCATCTCCATCCACTTTATCTGTTATCTGTTTGAAACTTCTGTCCACACATCCGTACGGTTTTGAACTGTATGATTTGGTTATTTTGATGTCCATATTTTTATTGAATAACGGCATTCATAAAGACATAGTAAAAAAGCATCAGTTTCACATTACAAATGTGTCCAGTAGTACATCGCCACAAAGCAATAGCTGAGAATAGAAACAATTTGAGAAAAGGCAAAAACAGAAAAAGAAAAGAAAAGAAAAAACAAAGAATGGGGTCATAACATACACAAGCAGCCTGTAAGGGGAGCTCCCCAGTCAGACAGCGCTACACAACAAGATCCAAACCGCACCGCAAGTTTGTTACACATTTGCACCCTGTGTATTTTACAATTTGTTTATTTAGTAGTGATAGGCCTGGTGAGGTACCTGA
>NC_140235.1:4779376-4856876 GCF_949987555.1 Borostomias antarcticus
TCCCTCCCTCCCTCCCTCCCTCCCTCCCTCCCTCCCTCTCTTCCTCCCTCCCTCCCTCCCTCTCTACCTCCCTCCCTCCCTCTCTACCTCCCACCCTCCCTCTCTACCTCCCACCCTCCCTCTCTACCTCCCTCCTTCTCTCTTACAGAATCCCTTCGTCCTCTCTCTGAGCCTCTACAGAATCCCTTCGTCCTCTCACTGAGCCTCTAGAGCAGTGGTTCTTAACCTGGGTTCGATCGAACCCCAGGGGTTCGGTGAGTCAGTCTCAGGGGTTCGGCGGAGGTCAAGACACACACCCGACTCATATGATTCGTGATGACACGCCCCGCTTGGCCATCATTGGCAACAGCAGAAGTCACACTGATTTGCAGTAAATATTCATTATTATGTTTTTGTTTTTGTGTGAAAATCATGTTTTGATGGTTTTGTTCTTTGAACACAGTGATGTTGATGCACGGTTCATTTTGTGCACCAGTAAAATATATACCTATGTTTTGAATTTGAAAAAATCATATTTTATTTTTCCAATTAAGAAGGGTTCGGTGAATGCGCATATGAAACTGGTGGGGTTCAGTACCTCCAACAAGGTTAAGAACCACTGCTCTAGAGGGTCCCTTCGTCCTCTCACTGAGCCTCTACAGAATCCCTTCGTCCTCTCACTGAGCCTCTACAGGGTCCCTTCGTCCTCTCACTGAGCCTCTACAGGGTCCCTTCGTCCTCTCACTGAGCCTCTACAGGGTCCCTTCGTCCTCTCACTGAGCCTCTACAGGGTCCCTTCGTCCTCTCACTGAGCCTCTACAGGGTCCCTTCGTCCTCTCACTGAGCCTCTAGAGGGTCCCTTCGTCCTCTCACTGAGCCTCTACAGGGTCCCTTCGTCCTCTCACTGAGCCTCGAATCGAGTTTCCACGATGGGGCGTAATGGAAACGGGTCTGGTAGACAGACGCGGGGCTACGCGCGCCGTCGAGGCCACGCCGGTCCGGCCCACCTGCCATGACGGTGTCACTGCCCGTCCGGTCACAGCTGAGGGGAGACTGGGACGACGCCTTCCTGATCATCTGCCCTCCGATAGCGCTGCTGCCCAGGCCGTCGACGTCTGACCAGAGAGGGAAAACACAGGGATAGATGGATCCACATCAGTGATCCATAGGACATTAACGCGGCATGGAAAGTATGTGTGTTGTGTTTGTATGTACAGTAGGTGTGTGTGTGTGTGTGTGTGTCAGTGTACCGGTCAGCATGGTGATGAGGGGCAGGCTGTGGTCCTCTGGAGCCCCCCAGTAGCCCGCCTCGCCCAGTAGGTTCCGATCCAGTACCTGGTGGTACAGCTCCTCTATCCAGGCCTGGGACAGAACCACCAGAACCCCACTGCTCTGGATCTGACGCACAAACTCCTTCTGCAGGGAGGAGGAGGAGGAGGAGGAGGAGGGAGGGAGTCAGACCAGCTGAACTCTGCAGGGACTTCAACGTCAACGCCCTCCCAAAACGTGTCTTCAAACCGCCGCTGCCACGCCGACGCCGCGCTCACCAGGCTGACCAGGGCGGGCACGGCCCTCCGGCGGTAGTAGTCGAAGCAGCACAGCTTGAGGTTGAGCAGCAGCGCGTAGTAGGAGACCAGGTAGAGGCCGTCCGCGTTCATCAGGGCCTGGCAGCTCAGGTTCTCCCCGCCCTCGAAGCCGGGCGATTGGATGCCACCTGGGAGGGAGGGAGGGGGGATGGTGGGGGTCAGAGACGCAAGATGGTGGAGACTTACTGACTAACTACTGACTTGTCACCCTTCACTGAGAAGCAGACTTCAGCCTCTAATTGTATCTTCATTTATTAGTGTTGCGGCCTCCTATGTTTCTGTTCTGTTCTCCGTTCTGCTCAGGTGTTGGTCGTTGTGCTCGTTGTGTCCAGTCAATCATCTAATCATCAATTCCACCTGTGGATCAATCATCCCCCTGCGCTGTTGTCCAATCAGAGGAAGAGCCACCCATATAGAGGCCATTTAAGCTGAGGATACACTACAAGATATTATGCCCGATTTTATACACGATTTACAATCCTGCCGAGTCTGTCCTAGTCAGCAACAGTCTGCACTAGTTGGGGGTAGTCGGAGTGGCAATTTGGCACAGAAACCTGTAAGTGTATGAGGGGTACAGATTTAAATCGGCAAGTGTATGATGAGAACAGACTTCTCCCGATCCGAGTCGGAGCGAGTCGGAGCATATCAAACATGTTTGATATTTTATTAGCAGATTCTGGACGCAGTCGTGTAGTGTAAACTCGTCACCACCTGGTCCAGTCGTTAAATGTGCGATACCCAGTTTTTCAGTTGTCATACAGAAATCATCAGAAGCCAGTGGTCTAGTGTAGCCTATACTCCCAGTCATTTCATAATCTGTTAAGATTGTCAAAGTCTTCTAGTGTATCCGAGGCTTTAGGGTTAAGGTTAGGTTAAAGTTAAGGTTAAGATTAGGTATAGAGTTGGGTTAGGGTTGGGGTTAGGGTTAGCTGGCACCGGCTGTAGCTGTATCCCATCCATAGTAGAGGCCCAGAATATGTCTATTCTCGAGGGATGAGATCAGTGTTGCTCTATGCATGTAGAGGTATGGAACACCTCACCTCCTGCATTGTTCTTTCCACATTCCAGAGTGTTGACTTACGCTACCTTCAGTAAACTCACCGTATTTGTTTAATATATCCTACTGAGTTGTCCTTGCTCCTGCTTGAGAAAATAAGGCATACACTGAACTGCCGGAGTCTCTGACACAGCTTCCACCCTCATTTACCCTGGCTGGGTTGGATCTCGGTCCTCTCACTCGTGAACGCACACGACAACCTCACATAAACACCGCTTTACCGGAAAAGTAGCGATTCGATGGCGCAGGTGGTCGGTATTTACAGTATACTGAGGAGGGAGCTAACCGATTCAACTCGGCTACATCTGCAAAACTACGGTATCCAGAGAGGGTCTCACCAGCTTGCAGGCCAGAGCAGAAGGTGGAGGAGAAGTTCTGGAGGGTGGAGTCTACCTCAGCGGTGCTGCTCATGGCCAGGAGGCGTGGCAGCAGGGTGGCCAGGGATTGGACAAACAGCCGCGCACTCTGCTGGTCCGCTTCCTGGTTCCTCAGCAGCTTAAAGCAGAATAGAGTAGAACAAAGCAGAGTAGAGTTGAATAGAGGTAGAGTAGAATAGTGTAGAATACAGAGAAGCGTGGAGTAGAGAATGGCGAGTAAAGTAGAAATTTGTCAAATAGAATACGCAGACTCTGGCTACCTTCAAAGCTCAGTTAAAGACTTAACTCTTCAGGGCTGCCTGTCAACTTTGAATGACTTTTTCTTTTCAACTACTGACTTTTTAACTTTTGACTTTGATTAATTCAATTTTGAGTTTTTAATCTAACTTTTTGATTCTTTAATTGATTCTTGAGTTTAATTGATTCTGGTGTTAGTCTTTTGTAAAATATATTTTATCCTTTCCACTGTACAGCACATTGGGTTTTAGAAATGCGCTTTATAAATAAAATTAATTATTATTAATGATGTCGATCCATCAGAAGTGTACAGCATGGGACACAGGAATGTTTTCATCATTGTGGTGGGGTACAGCATTTAGGAGCATGCGTTAGATGTTTGAGGTTTGAAGGGGGTTGAGGATTGAAGGGTTATGGATTCAGAGTTACGTGAAGGGTTATGGATTCAGAGTTATTAAAGGGTTATGGATTCAGAGTTATTGAAGGGTTATGGGTTCAGAGTTATTGAAGGGTTATGGATTCAGAGTTATGGATTCAGAGTTATTGAAGGGTTATGGGTTCAGAGTTATTGAAGGGTTATGGATTCAGAGTTATTGAAGGGTTATGGGTTCAGAGTTATTGAAGGGTTATGGATTCAGAGTTATTGAAAGGTTATGGATTCAGAGTTATTGAAGGGTTATGGGTTCAGAGTTATTGAAGGGTTATGGATTCAGAGTTATGGATTCAGAGTTATTGAAGGGTTATGGGTTCAGAGTTATTGAAGGGTTATGGATTCAGAGTTATGGATTCAGAGTTATTGAAGGGTTATGGGTTCAGAGTGACCACCTACTTTGAGCGACAGGGCAGCGGTCCGGAGCGAGCGGTGTTGTGGTGTCTGTTCCTCGTCCGCTAGAGAACAGTTATCCGAGCCCATGTCCGACACGTCCGACCTCCCCGAGTCCTTCTCCGCCGCCATGGAGTACTGGTCGCACGAGTCGAACTCCGTCCGTGACAGCTCCTGCTCGTCCACGCTGAAGTTACTCTCGCTGTAGCGCGAGCCGTGCGGCCGCGCCCGCGCCTCCACCGACAGGAAGTTGGTGATGTCCGGGTACACCAGGGCGTGGCTTCGCTGGACCACGTCCGGCGGCGCCCCTCCCCCGGGCTCCGCCCCCGGCTCTCGGGCGCTGACGGGCGGGTCCGGCTCGCCGTCCTGGCCGCTGGAGGACGGCGAGGGCAGCCGCAGCTCCTCCCCGCACTCCTCTGGGGTGGTCTGACCCAGCTCCCCCTCCAAAGTGGTCTGGCCCGTCTCCGTGGTCACGCTGATGCTGATGTCAGGGCTGCGCTCCGGGGGCGGGGGGGCGGCGGCCTCCCAGGGGGCGTGCTCCGAGGAGAGGACGTGGCGCTGCCATCGGAAGTCCGCCTCGTTGATCTCCATGGATTCCCGCGTCGACTCCGCCCCTTCCTTTAAATCGTCCAATCGGCGCAGCAGAAGGCGGGCCTGTTCGGACTGCAGGCCCTCTCCGTGAGACAGCTCGTCCAGAGCGCCGAGGAGGGCGCAGGCGCACGACACGGAGGAGTAACACGCCTCGATGCCGCCCTTCACACACGCCTCCGTCATGCCATCCATCACCCTGCAAAACACACACACACACGGTAAAATAAACCTCCTGACAACCTCCCAGCATGCACTCTGCTTTCCAGTCCTTCACAGCCGTGGAACATAGCAGCGGTATCCCTCTGTTGTTGTCTAGTTCAGGAGCAGAGCGACGCTCACAGTTTGAGCAGGTCCAGGTGGGACTTCCTCTTGGAGAAGGAGCGCTTCCTGGTCTCAGGCTCTGTGACGTAGGGACCCGCCAGGTCGAACAGACGCTGGGGACTGCCCAGGATCTAAACACACACACATACACACACACACACACACACACACACACACACACACACACACAGACACACACACACACACACAAACAGACACATACTAATTCATTTGCTAGACTAAGTTGTTGATTCACAGTAGTTATGATACACCGAGTATGATTTAAAGGGGAGAGACCAGCAAGGTAGTGAAAGAGAGAACGAGTGAAGGAGGAGGAGGAGAAAGGAGAGAGGGGGAAGGCAGATGGAGGGAGGGAGGGAGGGGGTGTGTCTCTGACCTCCTTCATGATGCGTATGGCCTCGACCCTGTGCTGGGGCGGGGGGTAGAGCAGGATGCGGTGGTACACCGACTGCAGCACGGGCTTCATGGACTCCACACAGCCCACCAGCCGAACCAGCTCCGCCGCGATGTAGCAGACGGTGCGCACCACCGGGGCGATCCTGGCGGGGGCGCTGGAGGAGCAGCCCGACCCCCGGCCCTGGTCGGACACCCCGCCCTGGGAGGGCTCCGCCTCCCGGTGAGCCCCAGACCCGTACCCGCCTCCGCCTCCTCCTCCTCCACCCCCCCCTGCCCCTGTCCCTCCTCCCGTGTGGGCGGAGGTGATGGTCTTGTCGTTCACGGGGTTACCCATCAGCACCACCAGGGACGGGCACAGCTGCTTCCTGGGAAAGGGGCGGGGCGGAAACAAGGGGGAGGAGTCATCTTTACATCCACATTCATAACACTGTTTTTAGTGCATTGGATTTTGTTGTCTTGATCTTGTTGTCTGTCCTATCGAGGGGCTGAATACAGAGCAGCTATTAAACCATGTGATCAGGGATCTGAGGTCAGAGAGTTACACAGGATGTGACATCACTGGCGCCTTACCAGATGAGGTCAGTGAAGCCCCTGTACAGGTGCATTGAGGGAGGACAGCTGGAGAGCATGGAGAGGATGCACTCCAGGTAGAGCAGCTGCAGCAGCTGGTTATCACTGAGGAACCATATAAAATACAAAATACAACTTTATCGGTCATTTTACGAGTCATTTGCCAGCCAATCATGCAAAGGCTTAAAGCAGAAACATTACACAGAATGCCTCCTGCTGCCTGGTACACACACACACACACACACACCGTACCTGCCAACGCCCTCCAACTTCTCGCAGAAGACAGTCAGCACAGTCACCACGTCCTCACACAGAGACTGGGTGGTAGGAGACACATCTGAAAACACACACACACACACACAAGCAGTACAGCTAGTACCATCCCTATGGGGAAGTAATTCCCATGGTGGTAGACTCTTAGTGAAAGCATCATGTGACAGGGCAATAACGTACCTCTACGCTGAAGGGGAGGCACCGAGATCTCCTCTCCATCCACTTCCTAGAGAGAGAAGCATCGTCAACATCAAACCAGCAGGTATCGTAACGCATTAACATCAAAGACGTCCACAGAGAAAGTGACAGTGCGAGGAGTGTAGTAACAGGGTGACCGGTGAGCATGCGAGAGGTCAGGGGTCACCGACCTCTTGTCTGTGTCGGAGCTGCAGGGCGAGGTCGCCCAGGATCTGGCTGAGCGTGGCTCTCACAGCCGTGTTGATGCTACGCTGGTGGCAGCTGGACATGTAGGTCTCTATACACACCTGGAACACACACACACACACATACACACACACAGGTTACACATCTGAAAGGTTTTCAAATTCGAACGACCCAAGCCTGCTTAACCCCCCCCCCCAACCCGCACATCAGGTGGAGGAGAAACTTCAGATGTGGCATTAGCGTTTCCACGGGCGTCAGAGGTCGCCATGGCGACCGGGCCTGCGCTAAAAAAAAACAGTGGAGTGTGTGCGTGCGCGCGTGTGTTCCTTTCCTTTCCTCGCCTGGCTGTGAGGTTCCGGAGGACTATGAATCCTCTCGCAAAGGTTACGGAGGATGCATGTCAGGCGCGCTCGCCTTGAATCTCTGAGTCACCGGGGGAGAGGTGGGGGGGGGCTGGGAGGCTGAGTAAACCCTTGTAAACAGCCTGGTTTTAGGACCCTGCGCTCGCCGTGGCTGGTCGATGGAACATGCATTAAGAGGGCCAGGCGCCGTGGTAGACCTGCTGTTGACGAGGGCCTGTTGACAGCTACTGGAGCTGAGTTACGACATGGCGCAGCCTGAGGCCCTGCACGCATACACACACGCACGCGGGAGGGCGCATTCAACGCAGCATCAAACACTCGCGCACAGAATAAGACAAGCACTCACACACACATACACACAGAGCCAGATGCACACGCACACACACGCACACAGCAGACAGACTCTCCTGGAACAGATCCATTAACACAACGTGGTTTATGAGCTGTTAATGGCCAAACGGGAGATTGGGCTGAATAACAACAGGTACACACACACACACACACACACACACACACACACACACACACACACACACACACACACACACACACACACACACACACACACACACACACACACACACACACACACACACACACACACACACACACACACACACACACACACACACACACACACACACAGATCAGAGCTACAGTATGTGATCCAGTGACAAGCTTTCTCTGCTGTCAGTAAAGTGACATAGTGTACAACAGAATGGTCCCCTACATACATGAATAATGCAAAGAATCACTGTCATGACATTTGGCGCACTGAGGGAATACACACACACCCACACACAGCTGTGAGGGAATGCACACCCACACACAAACCCACACACACTGCTGTGAGGGAATACACACACACACCCACAGCTGTACCACCATGCTGATGGATGCTCCTCATTAGCTCGCTGCTCTGTGTCAGGGATGTATCCCGTCACTTTAGTGGCGTATAACGTCAAGAGTCGGCCTTAATCAGGTAGCTTGGAGGCGACCTACACACAAAAACACGCACACGCGCACACACACACACACACACACACACACACACACACACACACACACACACACACACACACACACACACACACACTCACATCAGCTATCCTGAGGATGGAGTCCCCGTTGATGTCAAAGGTGGAGGAGTAGGTGATGCATAACAGGACCTGCAGGGAGAGGATAGATGGGTCATGTTACATCAGATCCAGAAAGGTCTCGGTACCCAACCCCCCCAGGAGGACAGACGGGTCATGTTACATCAGAACCATCCCCCCCCCCCCCCCTCCCCGCCCTGGGCCTCGCCTCACCTTCATCACCTCCACCTGCAGGTCCTCGTGGAGCGCAGGGGTCACCCTCACCGCCTCCAGCATCTGACTCAGCAGCTGCCGCTCGCGCTCCTCCACCTCCACCCCGACCCCCACGAACCTCTCGTCACACAGGATCTTCTGCGGGATTCGGAACAGGGAGAGTGTGTGTGAGAGAGGGGGGGGGGGCGAGGGTGTGGCAGTAAATGGTCAGAGAAGCACTATTCTTCTGTATGCCCCCCCCCCCCCCTCACACACACACACACACACACACACACACGTTTACGGACTACGATGGTGACGTACCTGCATTCCAACGAGGGCTGTCTGGGCCAGCTTAGTGCTCTTTGACTCCAGAGCCAGCTGAAGAGGCAGGAGGCATCGCTCCCTGCAGTGCACGCACACACACACACACACACACACACACACACACACACACACACACACACAATCCATGTCAATAACAGTTGACTGGTCACAGAAATTCACCATTAGGACCTAGGTCTATACAGCACACAAACTCTTGCGGAAAAGAATTTGACTTGGGGTCTAGCATCTGAGGGTTGCATGTGGACACTGAACATTAAATACAGAGTTGTTATGACTTTCTGTCTCCTCTAGTCTGTCTCTTCTGTATTCTACTGGAATTCTAGTGTTGGTGCACTTCATGTATTATGCAACCATGGTGCTTGCTTGTTCAGGTCACTGAGCCCCAGACTGCACTGAGCTCTCTGGATGTTGGTGCATGGAAAAACATTGTCTGTTCCATTTGTGTCTGAACGTTTTCTCTAGGCCATGTCTACAATTAAACCTGTCAGTTCATTTTCGATTGCCAAGGGCGTTGTAAATGGGTGTAGATCAAAATGCTTCTGGGTGTGATTGGATAGACCTACAACCAATCAGGGCAACATAACTGGATTAGTCATCTGCTTTGGGTACAGTCATCATATCTCACTGGCCCATACTAGTTAAGACAGTTGTGATTGGCCTGATCGATATCTGGTTGGGTGGATCAGTTTGAATAGGAGGATAACCAGATTGATCTAGAACGTGTGAGCTCACGTGATCAGGATGGCGATGCCAGGCTAATAGCGCTGGGTCCTACACTATGAGGCCCAGAACCATCAGAGCTACTATGGCATTTGCAAAACTATCAGTGAAATCAAATTTCCATGACTGATAAGTTTGGTAATGTTAGCCTACTGCACTGGGACGGGGACTCGCATTAAATGTGTAGCCTGTTATGTGATAACTCACAGAGACTCGCCACAACGTCGCCACAACCACACGTACTTACCGAAGCTGAGAAGGTGGAATCTTAAATGATCCATTTTGGGCTTGCAGGGTTTCTGTAGAATGATATGCATTCAATATAACTCGAATAGTGCAAGTACATCTCAACAATGTAGTGCAGGCCACTCAAAGAAAATAGTAGACTACAGTGATGTGTGTGCAACACCTACTGTAAAACATGATTCATTCACTTTAGCCTACGGAATCGGGTAGGACCAAAAAGAGCCTGCTGCCTCGTTCATGTCCTATCAAAACAATTCTTGACTACCTTCATTCACAAGATAAGGTTTATCACATCGGCTTCCAGTTGACTTTGTCAATTGCTGTCAGTTTTTCCCCGTTTCCAACCAGTGACAGGTGCGGTAAACGATACAACGCAATAGGACAACTCACCACAAGCGACTACGCAGGCTTCACGGATAGCTCTATTCTTGTTTCCAGATGCATCTTTCTGTAGTTTCCGCAGTATTTCCTCCATGCTGAAGTCGCGAAATAAACAAGGTGGAATAGCAAACTGCGATGGTCTGGGTTTACAGGTGCAGCATCCCTGTTGTTCGATGATGATTCATCGTCAGGCCAGTGATGCACAGCGTCAAATCCGAGGAGGCGAGTGGGAATTGAACATCTGATAAAAACCTGTCAGTCCAGAGACTTTCGGAATATCGGACAGTAATGAAATAAAAAGGATCTGATTATTTTCATGATTTACCTGTATTTGTGGTTTACATGTCAACCTTCTACGGGTCTTGATTCGAGTCAAATTATGATCCCCAAATCCACTTCCCATTCGCGGTGGGAATTCGGAAAACATGAGCGTGGATTATTTGAAAACTGGAATGGCAGGGATTGGTAAAGACGATCAGGACTGGATGGATAATTCTAAATTAATATCATACCTAACATACGTGAAGTGATATTTTGGATGGGGGTAACAAACCATTATAAATGTAGGTCATGCTTGCTAGACGGTGACAATGCCAATCTTATATCCAGATTCCACAGTACTCCATGTATTTTAACTCACCTTCCAGTAACTGGCTGCGTCTTAAAGAGATAGTTCACTCAAAACACAACACCAACATCACAGTACCTCAGTAAACTCACACCCACATACATTTTAAACAATTAAAAGGATGTAGACGTTTTATTAAAACAAAACTTTAATAATCATTTCATATTTTAAACAGATGCTATTTATGTTAAAACGGGTACGTGACATAGTAAAGGTGTAATTCAAACACAACAGTAAATAAGACAGCTAAAATAAAGACAAACAGAATTAGAAAAATACATTTTTTAAAACAGCTTTGAGAAATTAAATGTTCTGACTCCTGAGAGGTAACCTCGACCTGGGTGGTGTTTCATTCTCCGCCATCTTGGGACGATGGATGGTCTTTGCAACATTCCTTCTGGCTTTCTTTTTCTGAGGGTAGAGGGGGAAAAACAAAAACATTAGAACACAAGCTATATTTTTGAGCGCACTCACAAAATAATCTGCTTCCCTGCCCGCACAGCACAGACACAACCCAGGGACCAACGGTGAACAGACCCATCTCACCTTGAAGAAAGGCCCCCTCTCGTTGCACACAAGGTTCTCGTCCACGTACGACTGCTGGGACAGGGTGCTGTCATCGTTTAACGCGTCCTCCAGGGAGTCCTACGGCAACACACGGGGGACATTATTGGTTGGAGGGCAAAAACAAAGATCGTATGCCTAGAATCTCAAATCCTCAGTCGTTTCTCTGCTACCTCCCCAAAAATATATCCTTCTGGTAGTCTCTGATCTTACATAATAACATGCTTCTACACAACTGTTATAAATCAAATCATATTCGATCAGGGACAAGGGGAAGCATACAATGTTGTATTCAAAGTATTTAAACAGTGTGTGGTAAATTCAGGCCTTAGAATAAGAACCAGAACTCAAGAAGGACAGACAGACATAACCAAAGGGTCAGCGAATGGGTCACTGGGTGGCTGTAGAACACAAGAAACAGGGCTATAATATAGGCTACCTGTTCCAGCTGCTGCTGCTGCTCCTCCTCCACTTCCTCCTCCTCCACCACGGTGTCACCCTGGTTCAGCGCGGCCTGCAGCTCCCCCTGCTGGTGGTGGAGGCTCTCCAGCAGCTCCGCCCGGTTCCGTGCTCTGGCCAGGACCCGCGGGTACATGTACTCCTTCCTCTGGGGGGTTGTCCCTGAGGGAAAGAGTCCAAGTTCAATGACTGAAAAAAAAGTTGTGCATCTCACCCTGCCTCCCGAGTCCCACCCATCTTCTAATCATGCCAAAACATATTACGTTAGTATTCATTCTTTTCAACATGGCCGAAAATCAGCAAAACCACCGCATCTACAGTCTTATCCATCTAGGTGGCGAGGAAATACCTTACTTCCTTAAAATCTGAACGGGTGTACATCTGAACATTGTAAACAAGCACTGAATGCAATCAAGTGGACCAGCACTACAGGCTTGTTTTGTTTTAAGTTGGCTAGGCTATAGAAAAGGACCCTGTTTGCACTAAATGTTGCCTATGTTGACTGGGTATTAACTTTACTTGAACCCTGTGAACACAGGCGGACACGAAAGTTCTGTTGGTGCTGGTTCATGACAATAGGTGGCAAGCGCCCTCTTGTGGTCAGAAGTGGTTCCATTGTATTCCATGCAAAATTATATGATACCAATAATCAAATACATTTGATTTTTGGAAAATATTTGAGAGAGATGGTCAAATATCATTTCTGATCTCAGTTGACAGCCCTAAACTACACACATATCAAAGAGCCTGTACTGCCCAGGCCTATTTGTGTGGAAGATTAAAGTGAAGTAAACTGAAGATCAAACGCCAGCTTGAACATTACAACCAACCTATACTCCTTTAGAGTCTCTCCACAACACTGTCTCAACTTTCCAAATCCGCAGTTTAGAGCTTGAGGAGATTCCTTGCATTGTTGGTCCTTGTTCTACTGGTTAGGATTCGCATAGGCTAGTGTAGAGATTAGCTGCATTCAATGCACAGCATTGTGGGTAGAGTTATTATTAGTTATAGTCCTTGTCTAGTCATCGGTCATTCCGCGTGGCCAGGCTCACCGGTGGGGGCATCCTGTCGGAGCTCCTCCCCGAGGAAGGTGTGGACACGGGCCAGACCGGAGTCAACCAGGGTCTGCATCTCCCTCTGGTGGTCTTCCAGGGTGCTGCGGTCCAGGGAAATCTGCTCCCTCATGGCCCCCTGGCCCCAGGCCACCTCCCCCTGCTGCTGTTCCAGCTGCCCCCGGGCCCCCTGGAGGTGGGTATCACAGCCGTGCTCCACACCCTGCAAAGACAAGGCACAGCAAAGTCAACCACACATGAGACAGATTCACCGTTGGTACTGAACACTGAATGTTTGGACACTGTGCCAGACTGACGGTTCAGGGGCTGTGCAGGGCTTGCACTCTGGCTCCAAATCTCTCTCGCATTAACACACTCTGGCACACAAACGTGATAACTCCCTTGAGACACCCACAGATAATACCCTGCTTTAGGGTGTGTGTGTGTCTCTACATCCAGGGTTATTACCTCCAGCAGGGTGTGTGTGGAGGCAATGTTCTCCCTAAGCAGGGTGAGCTGATCCTGGGCTTGGTTCTGGGCCTGCTCCCTGGTGCTGGAAAACCACTGGAGGCTCTTCTCCGCCAGACCTCCGAGGGAACTGTGGAGATGGCTGCAGTAGCCGGAGCTCTCCTCCGCCGTCTCCTGCACGTCCTGGGCCGCCTGCTGCAGCTCGCTCACCACGGAGGTGGCGGTGGACGACAGCTGGTCTCGCTGGGCCACGAGCTGGCGCTCCGCGTCGCTGCAGTGGCTACGGAGGGGGGAGGAGGAAGAGGCGGAGTTAGAGAGGGAAAGGTTGGCTGATGGAAAATGCGTACCGAGACATACGTCTGTAGAACTGGCATGGCATCAACTCAATGAGCAAGCCTGTCTGACAAGGAGTCTTATGTTTTTATCAGCAGTGTGCGCTTGCACTACGTGTGGTGTAAGACTGTGTGTGTCTCTCACTTTGTCCTGCATGGTGTGTGTGTGTGTGTGAGACTAATCTGGTGGTTGTGTGTGTGTGTGTGTGTGTGTGTGTCTCACCTGGTGAGTGTGTTCTGCATGCTGAGGACTGGGCCTTGCAGTGCGTCAGCAGAACTTATCAGACCGGCACAGTCGCTCTGGGTGTCCAAGGCCAGCAGGTTCAGCTGGTCTGACAGACACTGGATAGCCTGGGATATGCCCTGTACGAACGAAACCAAGACACGCCACAATGTCAAGCTTATTAAGAGGGAATTTTGGAGAACCCCAATAGACTAAGGCTACACTATATTGGAAAAAAACAGCAATATTTTTTCTGCGATTTACATTACAATATGAATTATTTAGTTTTTCTTTGATTTTTCACCAGGTGACTGAATAATGAAGAGTGATTGTGACTGGTGGTTCACGGTGCATGCAGTGTGTGCATGTCAGCCTAGAAACAAACTTTGTACCCCTAAATTGTTATACCCGACAGAGTTCTCTTGTAGAAAATGAAATAGGAAAACGAGAACTCAATTGTGTGAGTTTTCCTTTTGTAACAAGCAGCAAAAAAAAGTTCTGGCATATGTTAATATGCCACTTGATATCACACGTCCTAAAAAGAAGAAATTGCATATGCTGTACTGTGACTATTACGCCTGCACACATCGTGACGATGCTGAAACTATATACTGTGCAGCCCTACAATACACTCTAAACCAGGGGGTCTGCACTCTAAACCAGGGGGTCTGCACACTAAACCAGGGGGTCTGCACACTAAACCAGGGGGTCTACACACTAAACCAGGGGGTCTGCACACTAAACCAGGGGGTCTGCACACTAAACCAGGGGGTCTGCACACTAAACCAGGGGGTCTACACACTAAACCAGGGGGTCTACACACTAAACCAGGGGGTCTGCACACTAAACCAGGGGGTCTGCACACTAAACCAGGGGGTCTGCACTCTAAACCAGGGGGTCTGCACTCTAAACCAGGGGGTCTACAGTCTAAACCAGGGGGTCTACACACTAAACCAGGGGGTCTACACACTAAACCAGGGGGTCTGCACTCTAAACCAGGGGGTCTGCACTCTAAACCAGGGGGTCTGCACTCTAAACCAGGGGGTCTGCACTCTAAACCAGGGGGTCTGCACTCTAAACCAGGGGGTCTACACACTAAACCAGGGGGTCTGCACTCTAAACCAGGGGGTCTGCACTCTAAACCAGGGGGTCTACACACTAAACCAGGGGTCTACACACTAAACCAGGGGGTCTACAGACTGCCGCTACAGAGCCACATACAGCTCTTCAGCCTCTCCAGGGGCTCCCTGGCTAAATAATCATATTTATTACATATTAAAATAAACGGTCATGTTAGTTACAGGTAGATAGCAGCAGACAAGCTAATGCAGCACAAACTGGTGCAGAAATTTTCACCAGAATGCAGGAAATGGTGTTTGACACTCAATTTCCTGTGGGAGGACTCCCAGAACCACTGCCCACTCCCCCGGGTGCATATCATCAACCCTGAAAATAAAATCTATGGGAAACACTGCCTTAAAATATGTTTTGCGGCCCCAGTAGTCAGATTTTGTATTTATTTTTAGGCCAAAAATGGCTCTTGATAGTAAAGGTTGCCGACCTCTGGAAAAAATACATTGAAAAGGCAGTGAACATGGCAGGAGGATGCCAGAAACAGAAGGATTTCAGAAGCACTGGTAAAGATGCTGGGAGAGACTCAGAGGGAGAGACTCATCCCTGGACCCCAGGCCATCAGTCAAGCGGTCTTACGGTCTGGTGCTTCTTGGCTGCCTGGCTGATCTGTTCCTTCAGGCGGTGGTGCTCTGCCTGCAGGGAGTCCAGGCCCTGGGCAGTGATCTCCCTCAGGGCGGCCAGATCCTCCGCATGGCTGCTGAAGAACACGCTCATCTGCTCCTTCATCGTCTCCATCTGGGGGGCGCGCGCGCGCACACACACACACACACACACAGTCAAGTCGGTGTCGACGGTTCAATTCCCATGTGTGGGCTCTCTAACCAGGGCCTGTTCCACTACTACCATGTTGGAAATTCAAACAGAACCCATGTCTGAAACGGAGAAGAGACATTCAGAGCCTCATATATAACGATCTGCTGCTACAGGAGCGTCCGTTTGTTGTCACTGTCACAGACGGATATCTCGGCATCCTTCCGGCTCTGTCTCTCACCTGGGTGGCCAGGGCGCGGTGGCTCTCCGAGCTGCTCTTCAGGGTCTCGTTCAATTCCTTGACCGCAGACAGGCCTGGAAGTACCTGGGCGAGCAGCACCTCCTCCATCTCCTCCTGGTGCTCCTCCTGGTGGGTGGGAGGGCCTCTGGTTAAGGGGAGACCACTACACACACACCAGACTAGAGATACCTGCACTACATCAGACCAGACTGGTCTGTAGATTTATTCCACAACACTCAACCATGGCCCTCTGTTTAAATCATCTACAAAATGCATCCTTCCTTCTTTGGAGTTCCTAATCTGATGTGACAGGATTTGGAACAAATGGACAAGAGGAGGAGGGGGGGTGCATTTTAAAGAATCTGAACCTGCACATTATGCACACACACTGAACTAGACCAAACAAACCTATAGATTCATCCCATCCAAGCAGCCTAATCAACAGATTCATGCATGTAAAGTCCCTTCACCCACAGTTTACCCAGCCAGCCTTACCAAGACCTGCTGCAGCGAGTCCCTGGTGTGTAGACACGCGCCCTCCTGCTCCGCCATCTTGGCCTGGACTTTGGCCACGCCATCCGCCACCAGCTCCCTGACCCCGCCTAGGCAGGACGCCACCGTCGCCACTGCGCCCTTAAAGGTCTCGTCATTCGTTGCCTGGAGACTCTCTAGAAGGAGGGGGGAGGGGGGGAGACAATTTAGAGGAGCATGTGCTTACACCCATCCAGCTCGATGTAATATCGCCAAGAGGAAACGAGACAGGGTGGATTCATAGGGTGTTTCAACATGGGGCCCTTCTCTCAACATGGGGCCCTTCTCTCAACATGGGGGCCCTTCTCTCAACATGGGGGCCCTTCTCTCAACATGGGGGCCCTTCTCTCAACATGGGGGCCCTTCTCTCAACATGGGGGCCCTTCTCTCCTGCTCACCAACGGAGGCGGTGTAGTGGTCCAGCATGCCCTGGTGCCTGGAGCCCTGCTCCTGGAGGGAGTGCTGCATCTGGAAGAACATGCTCTCCATGCACTGGGAGAAGCTCGTCTGGATCTCACTGTTGTGCTCCTCCACCTGCTTCTTCCTGTCCAGCTTGGCGTGCAGGCCCGACACGTCGCTGGTGCTGGATTCCGCCGTCCTCAGCAACTGGAGAGAAGAGGTCGAAGGTTAGTGAAGGCAGGGACAGTCATAAGTCCCTCACACGCCAGGCCTGGTATTAACCCTGATCCCAGCCAGACGAGGGATTAAGGCCAAAACGCTTAAAAGCGCCGTTTTTGTTTGCTGATCCACTACTTAAAGAGACCCAGTAGTACAGTTGTTAAAAGCTACCTTGCCGGCGGTGGAGTAGAGCTGCTCGTGGGTCGTGGCCAGCTCAGTGGAGATGAACTCCTCTTGGGTGAGCTTGACCTGGGTCTGCTGCAGGTCCCCCAGTGTCTCCTGCAGATACTGGCTCTTCTCCTCCAGCTCCGAGCTGCACCGGTCCAGCTGACTCTTATGGTCCTCAAACAGCTCCGTCACCTGGGGAGGGAGGGAGGGAGGGAGGGAGAGAGGGGGAGAGAGAGAGAGAGAGAGAAGGGATGCAAGAGAAGGATGGAAGGAGAGGCAGGGGGAGAGAGGGATGGGTGAGGCGAGAGGGAGAAGAGGACAGACAGGAGGAGAAGAGACGACAACACAGTTGGTCAGGTTTCACTCTAAAGGGCATGGCTGCAACACCGTCGTTTTTTTTTGCAGAATCGGCCTCCCTATAAAGAAAAGGTGCATTGTGGGACTGCTTTTGAAAGCTGCGCACCTTCTTCAGCTCCTCCTCCATGGCTGCGATCCTCTCAGTGTACTCTGTGATCTGCTCCTCATGGGCGGTTATCTGCTCATTCATGCCCCTGAAAGGCAACACAACCATTGACTGATTTATCCTCAGAAAGGCAACCTTCTATACAAACAAGGGATGCACACATTGCAAAATTCTGGGCCGATGCTTAAAATAACAATCCAGCCGATGGCCGATGTTTCTTTTCTTTTTATTCCCCCTTTTGTGCCAGGGAAACAAAGAAATGATGCCTGCTTTTCAAATGGCCAGTTAGATTTGATGTGTTAAAATCCTTGGCTGTAGTACCTCCTCTTGAAATGTCACTTGAACAAGTTGAACAAGTTGCATAGCGCATATCTTTGTCTGAGATATTCCCACACGGCCGACATTTTTATTTCACTTTAATTTGCAACAAAAAAGCCATAATTGTTGCGGCATAACATCGGCCACTACCATCGGTGAATGTCATTTTGTTTGCCGATGGGCCGATGGCAGTCAACAAGGCCAACATCGGCCGATGCATCCCAGGTGCATCCCTAATACAAACATTATTATTCTAAGAGCCTTTCGGGACGCCGCAGGGGTGCAAACAATACCAGCGCAGTACAGTAGTCAGGTAACGTACTCGTAGTTCGCAGTAGAAAGGTAAACTCCGTTCTTGTCCCGAGTGGCGGCAAGATCACGCTTCAGACGCTCGATCTCCTCAGTGTACTCCTGAAAAACACGCATTCAATCAACATAAATACGCATTCAATCAACATAAACACGCATTCGATCAACATAAACAGGTCACTCAGGCCGAATATAATTCTCCAAAAAGCGGATATTCCTCCCAAACTCTTTTCGATGATGAAAAAAGTTTACAATGGTATCCGAATGTATTCATTAGCATAAGAATGTAGATCATCGTCATCATAAAAGTGTGTATTGAGGCCAAACGCGTACCTTGATCAGAGTCCTCTTGGTCAGTTTCTGGTTGACCTCAGGCTTGTTCAGTATGCTCTTGGCCCTGTTAGCGTATTCCAGGGTGCTCAGGCTTTCCTGAGAGAAATCATGAAGGGAAATTAGTCTCACACAAACACACACACACACACACACACACACGCACACACGCACACACGCACACTTCACCTCCCATCACTCACCTCCATGTTGATGGACGCGGGGGAGACGGTGGCGATGATGGAGGTCTTGGTGTGGCCCCCCAGGGAGTCCTGGAGGATCCGGGTGAGCTTGGACTCCCTGTAGGGGATGTGGGGCCTCTTCTCCACCAGGGCCGTGATCACCCTGCCCAGGGTCAGCAGGGACTGGTTGATGCTTCCCGCCTCGCGCGCGCGCTTGTCCACTGCCCCCGAGCGGCCGATGCTCTCGCTGCCGGCCAGATCGACCTGGAGAGAGAGAGAGAGAGAGAGAGGGCGCGGGGTTGAGAGAGCGATGGGAGAACGACGAGATTCAAAACGGCTAGCGTCACGACGACGTCAACGTGTCGGTCCAGATCATGAGATCAGAGTCATAAGATAATATGATGAGGGCGCTTGAGAGGCTATTGGAACATACTAGGTTGAGTTTCCCGATCTTGACCAGTTCCTCTCCCTCCAGGGTGATTTCTTTCATGTGGATTGTGATTGAGAACACGGAGTGGGAGCGACTGAAACAAATAAAAAAACAAAGGGACAATTAAAAAAAACAATGTTAGAAATATTACAATATCTACTGCATTGAATCTTGAGCAAGCAGGCAATGTCGATTTAGCACATCCATATTTGCAAAGGGAATCCTTTCGCTGTACATACAACCCAGGTACATGACACGTTATGGACATATGGTATTTATGCACTACTGGTAGATCAAGAGCTGATTGACTGGGGTCTCCCTTCCCTCTAGAGACGAGCCTACCCACCTAACAGCCTGCACGCCCATCAGATTAGAGTTTACCTGCTGGAGGGCGTTTTCCAGTTTACCTGCAGAGTAATGGTTTGAATTTACCTGGAGTACGCGTTCATGAGCGTGGAGGCAGTCTTCCTCTTGGCAGCGCCCCTCTCCAGGATCAGGTAGACCTCGTCTTTGTTGTGGACTGTGATCTCCTCCAGGCCTTTGATGGTCACCCCGCGCTGGGGGACGAAGATTAAACATTACATCTTATTATCGCACAAATGTGTAATCGAATGTCCTAGTCATGTCCTAGTCCAGTGGTTCTCAACTGGTGGAGCCTCAGGACCCACATTTTTCCTTATCATGAAGTCGCAACCCAAATTTATTCCACAGCACTCAAATTTATTGAACAAAAATAGAAAAAGTCTGTGACGCATAACACAACATTGGCACACGCTAAGGTTAGCCCACTTCCTGTCATGTCTCGTAAATAAATTATTGAAATTGAATTGTGTCCTGCAAAATAAAAACCCAACATTTTCTCTATAAATATATATATATTTATATATATATTTTTTTTTTTTTAAATCCCTTAAAAAAGAAAAAGGAAACCGCCCACGAGGCCGCGACCCAATCAAAACGGCTTCGCAACCCACCTTTGGGTCGCGACCCACCAGTTGAGAAACGCTGTCCTAGTCAGTGATATACGGTTACATGATGGCAATATATCCTGTCTTAGAGGGGGAGTGCTGGTCTAGATATCAGTCTCAGGATCATGGCTGGGCGAAGTGTTAGAGCCGAGGCGTTCGTACTTTGTTACGGGGGTCGTCGAATAGCTGCAGGCGCTCCGCGCCGTCTGTGTTGGTGCTGAGCAAGTCGAACAGTTCCTCGTTGTAGATCTCAAGCAAGGACACCTTGACCGAGAACTCGGTCCCATTGGAGGTGAGCTTCTCGAAGATCTGATGCAGCGTTCGGGGAATGATGCCAGCCAAAGGGTCCTGGGAGAGCAGCAGAGCTTTACAACACATTTGAACATACTAGGTCTTATTAATATCTTTAGATTATTATTATCTTATTAAGATTAAAACTAAGATTAATAAGAGGGTTAGGGCCGTCAACAAATGTACTAAATTCAAACAGGCATTCGAATTGTAAAATAGGAAAGGCATTTGATTGTGAACGGTCATATTCAATTGTGGGGTAAAAAAAACAGCAATACAGCAACTGCCTAGCGAGTTCACGCGTGGGCCTGGGCCAGGAAGCGCACGACAGTCAAGATTCCTTTATGTACGCTGTGCAGTCACAGTGAAATGTGACTGCCGGCTCCAAGATTATGCTATAAACTCTAATACTCAGTACCAAATTACAAATTACAAGTTACAAATTTACAATATTACAAATTAACACAAAACACAATAAGTACCCTTTCTTTAAGTATAAGATTAAGCTGGGATGGGAGGACAGACAGGAGTAAGTCACACACAACTGTTGGCACTTTGACTGATTGAAATTTTAGGTTTTATTTTAATAGCTTTATTAACGGTGTACTTTATTGTAATCATCCCTCTGGGAAAACGTCTTTGTTGCCGCATTTCTCTGAAATGTGTTCCTTAATTTTATTCAGGCCAAAAAATAACATCATCAAGGAAAATATAATTGTTCCATGTTCAGCGCTGTGCAATTCTCGGTGCACTGAATGTTGGTTCTAGGCCTTGAGGCAATAGCCTACTGCAAAACAATTAATATTAGCCCGGGCTTGTAGACCCATTTGCTTTTATTCGTTTATTTTAATGTACTGTACATTGTACATGTGTAGGTACTTAAAATACATGTTCATGTTGAAAATAAATATACCTACAAAGAGATGTCTCCCCTTGTATTTGTTTGCCTTCTTATGGACATAATGTGCCAAATTAGATATTTGAATGCTTCAAACCTGTGTTTTTGACAAAATAATATTCAAATGTCATATTTGGACAATTTTGACAGTTTATAGAGGGTACAAATACTTTATCATGAGTATGAGCTAAAACAATGAGCTAATCTAAGGTTAGGGGAATGAGTTGAACAGTAGGTTGATGGTGATTTGAGACATCTACAAACCATCATAAAGGGACTATTGTGTTGGCAAATGAGGCAGCCTAAGATAACGACATGTTGGATAATGAGTCAATGATGCTTACATCTTCCCAGGTAAACTCCTCATTAGGAGTTCTCTCTCCCTCCATGGTGAAGGTCTTCCCAGTCCCAGTCTGGCCATAGCTACACAGAGGGAGAAATAAGGGGTTTAGGGGTGTATTAAATTGAGGTAGATTACCAGACAAATAGTTTTGGCCCACCCAATACGGTGTTTGATGATCCCCGCATTTTGAAAGACTCACTTGGTGAAATGATTTGAGCGTGTGCATCAGTAGCTTTTGAACATTTTCAATACCACAATACTGATAACGATGATAATTTTGGTCACGATGTGAAGTCTTCATACTGTTACATCTTTACTCATAACTAGGGCATAGTTTCATCTCCATCCCATCAGCTACTTACGCAAAAACTGTACAGTTGTAGCCCATGATCACTTCGTTCAAGATGGGGTACACAACACTCCTGTACACCTCAATCTGCTTGGCAGCAGGACCAAACACCTAGGAATTGGGAACACACGCAAATCATCTCACACACTATAATGAATATCAGATGGCTTTTGAAATGTACAGATTTGTACTTGGGATAATCAGAATTATTTTATTGCCATTTGTACTTGACATACATAGGATTTTTTTTTTGCGACACCATGGATCCAACAACAACAACAACAACAATGGACCCGTGCAAGAACAGGAAAGGACAGGACAAAATACAAACAGTGCAAAAAACCATCAGCGCACAGTTTGGCCTACAAAAGAGACAGTGCACTAGTCAGTATAGTGCAAAAATTGCAGGGGGCAGGGGAGGGAGTCAGACATGGTAACATCTTACCATGTCAAATGTATAAGCCTTTCTAGCTTTGTCATTGACACCTCCTGTTTTCACAGACACCTCCCTTCGGTTCTGATCACAGTCGATGACACCATGACAAGCTGCCTTGCGTTCAAAGGCGTTGTAAGGCCTACAAAGGAAGAAAGACAGACAATACAGTCAGTACAGCTAGCCCTTGGTGCTGCATAACATTAATACTAACAAAACTACGTGAAAACAGGTCAAATCATCAAAACGACATCAAGTATGAATTCCTTGACCCAAAAATTCACAGAAACCATGTACTGCACAGCATTGTAGGACAAACTAATGAAAAGAGCATTTCCAACTTGGCCAATGGCAGACATTTTGGATTTGAGGCTCTCACAAAGTTAGCCAGCATTTTTGCAAGTGACACAGGGGCTACATTTTGTTTTTAACCTCCATCGATGACAAATCCACTGAGAAACGAACCTTTGCTTTCCGTAGTCACGGAAGTGCAGGAGACGACCCAGTTAGTCAATGTTTTCAGTGGCGTGTGTTAAGGTACCAGTCCCCCCAGCCCAGTATAGTTATCACCCTAACAACTTAGTTTAGAGACGCCCCGCCCTCATCTTATTGGTTTGTCGATTTCTATAATTGTATTGATATTGATTGTTTAAGGCAAAACGTCATCTTAAGACAGTGCATCCGGAAAGTATTCAGATCGTTTTACTTTTTCCACATTTTGTTATGTTACAGTCTTATTCCAAAATGAATTAAATTCATTTGTTTGCAGGCTGCCACCCGAAGGGGGTGCCACAGAGCCGTCCAAACACGGCCAACCATTCACCTTCAGTCATTCTTTGGACTGGCTCAGGACCGCTTATTTCTCCAGGGTAAGAATAAGCGACGGAACTGTTTTATTTCCCCACAGGATTACACAAAAACTACCTGACCGATTTTCATGAATCTCGGTGCAGGGGTGTAGCACGGGCCGATTTAGAAACCATTAAATTCTGGAGCAGATCCGAATCATCAGCCGGATACACAAATTAAAATGAACTAGATCTAGAGACGGGTGTCAGTGCATCGCATCAGTTCCTCCCACAACTTGCCCACACTGGGATCAAACCCGGGTCCTCTGATTTACAAACACATGATCACCTCTCATAATCTCAGCTACACCACCGAACAGTTACCTCTTCAATGGACAGTATTCATACTGAGGAGAGAGTTTGCCCTATTCAATGTGGGTTACACTAATGGGTGAAGGTCTGTGCCCTCTGGCACTCTCTAGTTTTCTTTATTTCGAGGTTCTGCAACAATCGCCCTACGCTGTTTGCACAGAAACGTTAGGTTAGTGACACAGTTCCAATTACGAACGCTGTTCCCTTTTTTGGTAGCTAATTACCCATTTCACCCATTTTTGACACCTAACGTTATGAAGCAGACCTTTTATTTCACTTTAACTTTAAGCTTAAAGTACTATGTACATGGCACGTGTTCTGACTAACATTCGCTTAACACATAATTGAACCTTAGCTTAAGCAAACCAGATACATTAGACCAACAATGCAAACAAACTTACCTGCATCTCACAACGACTTGGATGTTTTTCTCCTTCTCAATTCGTTTAGCCTGGTTTAACGACATATTTGCGGAACCCTGCATCGATGCAAACGTCCACGGAAGACAGAGAAACACAATTTTCAAATTATTCTCACAGCTCCTGGACACAAAACATAGTGCTAAAGTTAGCTAAAGTAAAATATTATCCAGCTTGCAAACTAGGCAATTCAGAAACCATCGTTGGTATTTAGCCAACATTATCTAACGTTAGATAGCTAACAACGAGTCAATATAAACCCCCCATACACAACGATGACCACAAAACGTTAACGCTGGCTAACCTAGCTAGCTAATGCTAACTGTCTTATCTCTAGTGCTAGCTAGCTAACGTTACACATCAGCTGCATTAAATGATCTTCAATCAAAAGCGTAATCACCCGATGAAAATACACTTCCTTTCTCCTCTTTGACGTTTTTGTTCAGATGTAGTAAACCAACGTTAGCAGTATTTACCTTTGCAAATTTAAATGACCGGTTAGCCGACCAGACTAACGTTCCTGGCGCTCTGATGCAATAGAATCCCTGCTGAACAAACTCTAATTCAAAATTCGCGCGACAACCAATGGCTGAGCGAGGAACTTACTACGCGGCTATTTAATTGGCCGTCAAGTTTGGAATTACTTTGAGCCGTGATGCATCACGGGAGTATGTGGATTTAATAACTTTACATATCCACTAGATGGCGATATAACAATTACTTCAGGGCCTCTTGAAATGACTGATTCGGAACATGGAGCTATTCGCAACCTGGGATTCAGTCAGTTTGATTGATGATTGATGATTGATTCAGTGTTGGCTAGCTGGCTAATTTTTGTTTCATTGCAGCTACAGCTTTCTTCTGTTATTCAGTCTTTGCATTCTATTACCCTACATGTATCACATTGTGTCACCTTTCATCAATGTGTTTATCCCCCTATAGATAGCGATACTGTATTTCAGTCTATTCCCCTGTTGCAATGGAGTTTGCCGAGCTGTACATCTATGGCACAGCCCAGCCCCCCCCCCCTATAGCACTATAGCCTACTGACTACTGCACGTCTCTTTTGTAGGCCAAATTCACTGCTAGTTTTGCACTATGTTTGTATTTTGCACTGTCCTGTCCTGTTTTTGCACTGGTCGATTGTTGTGTTGTTGTTGGCTCCACAATGTCGCAAAAAAGATTCCTGCTCTTCAACATCAGGAGGTTTTGCCCTTTCCTCACTGATGAAACGGCGCAGGTGCTCATCCAGGCTCTTGTCATCTCCCGCCTGGACTACTGCAACTACCTCCTTGCTGGGGCCCCGGCATCAGCCATTAAACCCCTGGAATTTGTGCAGAAAGATGCTGCTTGCCTGGTGTTCAACCACCCCAACTTCTCCCACACAACTTCCCTTCTTGTATATTGGCTCCCATCCATCCAGTTTAAAACTCTGGTACTAGCCTACAGGGCAACAAGTGCACAGTAAACATGTTGTCCCCCACCCATGATGCTAATGTCACATCATGTGTATCAATGATTGACCAAAGTAAGCTCTCTACAAACTATGGTAGAGTGAGTAAGAGGAGAATAACGTCTCCATCTAGTGGGCAAACAAGTCCGTGCACCATAAAGGGGGGGGGGGGGACTTTAGGTTGGCTTGTGTCATGTCGTGAATGAGTGAGTGAATGAGTGAATGAGTCTGTCAGTCCCTCCGTTCCGTAGTACCAGAATCCATCACAAATTGGGCGCCTTTCCAATGCATTTTTCCATTGACAAGTACATTTCGATTTTTACATCAAAAACTATGCTTGGTGTCTCAGACATAAGCCAGGCTGGGCTATACAGTACATTCAGGTCATGTGCAAGTGTCTATCGACGGTGTCTCTCAACGGTGGCGGGGTCCATGATGGAGGGGGAGGGGGGGGGGGTTCAGAGGGGGACACAAGCCTTGTTGAAGAGGCTGATGGCCGTGGGGAAGAAACTGTCTCTGTGACGTGCAGACGTGGTCCTGATGGACCGCAGCCTCCTGCCTGAGGGTAGGGGCACGAAGAGATTATGGCCGGGGTGGGAGGGGTCGCCCGCAATCTTCCTGTCCCGCTTCAGGGTCCTGGAGATAGGGCTGGTTGCAGCTGATCACTTTCTCAGCGGATCGGATGACGCGCTGCAGTTTGGCTCTGTCCTTGGCTGTAACGGCGGAGTACCAGATGGTGATGGAGGAGGTGAGGAAGGACTCGATGATGGAGGTGTAGAAGATTACCATCATTTTCTTTGGCAGTCTGAATTTCTTCAGCTGCCTCAGTAAGTACTGTACATCCTCTGCTGTGCCTGCTTTGCGAGGGAGCTGGTGTTTAGTTGCCATTTGAGGTTCCGGGAGATAGTGGTGCCCAGGAAGTGGAAGGAGTCACTGGGGAGTCATTCAGTGTGATGGGGGAGGGGGGCTGATTCCTTTCTAAATTCTACAATCATCTCCGCTGTCTTGAGAGTGATCACCCAGCCTCTTATTGTGTACCTGTGTCATAGGGCTGCTACAGATAAGCCGTTTGAATGAAGGTGTTCAACCTCACATTTCCCTATGGGCCATAGGAGATTTCTGTGTGGGGCTACTGACAATTTTTTTCATTTGCATGGAAGTTTGTCAAGAAAAATGTTTGCTTTCTAGCATAGATCCCTATTACATTACATTACAGTAATTTAGCAGACACTTTTATCCGACTTACAATAATTCCATTTATAGGAATTCAGTGTACTACTACTCACCAGAACGCACAAGTGTATCTCCTTTCAAACAAGTGACTAAGAGCATAATCTAGTGCCAAAGGCAAAGTGCAAGAATAGCAAATTAGAAATATAATAGGTGCTTTGCAGGGAGGACTGTGGATGTGATAGTATTTCTTGAAAAGGTGAGTTTTGAGCCCGCGGCGAAAGATGGGTAGCTCTGCTGTCCTGACGTCAGTGGGCAGTTCATTCCACCGCTGCGGGGCCAGGACAGAGAAGAGCCGTGACCGTTTCGATCGACAACAGGGGCCTCAGAGTTACGGGGCAACCAGTCGCCCCGAGGTAGCAGAGCTTAGTGGTCGGGAGGGGGTGTAGGGTTTGACCATGGCCTGGAGGTAGGAGGGAGATGTCCCTTCCATTGCCCTGTAGGCTAGTACCAGAGTTTTAAACTGGATGCAAGCTGCTACAGGGAGCCAGTGTAGAGAATAGAGAAGGGTAGTTGTGTGGGAGAAC
Source organism: Borostomias antarcticus (assembly GCF_949987555.1). Taxonomy (NCBI): domain Eukaryota; kingdom Metazoa; phylum Chordata; class Actinopteri; order Stomiiformes; family Stomiidae; genus Borostomias; species Borostomias antarcticus. The sequence goes on from NC_140235.1 coordinate 4,806,609, forward strand.
TTGGGGTGGTTGAACATCAGGCAAGCGATAGCTTTCTGGACAAGTTCCAGAGGTTTAATGGCTGACGCCGGGGCCCCAGCGAGGAGGGAGTTGCAGTAGTCCAGGCGGGAGATGACCAGGGCCTGGATGAACACCTGCGCCGTTTCGTCAGTGAGGAAAGGGCCTATCCTCCTGATGTTGTAGAGCAAGAATCTGCAAGAGAGTGTTATGCACTCACTTTTTCATGTTGACACTTGCGTTACTAAATAATAAATCATCAGTAATCCCCACTATTACGACCTCACTCTTTTTATTTTATCTTCATGAAAATATACAACTACATCTGTACAAATACTATACGAATTACTCATTCAATATAAACTGATAGAGCTACATCCACACAGATTTACAAAAGGTAAAACTTGACATGACCTTTTTTCACTGAATTTAATTTCTCCAGAATTTTTTGTTTCATATTTAAATCTATGTTCATACACATATTTACATACCTTCTATTTCATCCATGTTTATACAATATTTACATCCCAGCTACACTTCTTTTTCATCAATGTTCATACCAATATTTACATACAAGCTATAACTTAGTTAGACTAGCCATCTTCAGTAATACCAAGCAGCTGTGTCTGGGAGGTAGGATGGGAGCAGCTGGCAGCATAGCGCCTTCAAGCATGCTATCATGAAGGGGCAAGAAGTGGAACAGGCCACTCACTTTAAACTCGCCTCTCAGACCAACGCAGACTACATCTATAAATGGACCGCACTTATATAGCGCTTTTCCACCTTAGCGGCACTCAAAGCGCTTTACAATGGCCTCTCATTCACCCATTCACACACACATTCACATTCACACACCAATGGCAGTAGCTGCCATGCAAGGTGCTAACCTGCTCATTGGGAGCAAATTGGGGTTAGGAGTCTTGCTCAAGGACACTTCGACATGTGGACAGTCGGAGCTTGGATTCGAACCACTTCGATCATTGAACGACCGACGACGAGATACAGAGTAAACATGCAGTGACATGAAGGGAGGGTGCAAGTCATTGTGCTAAAAACAGTAAGATACAATAAGATTAATAAGAACAGTTAATTAAACAATAGGACAACAATAAAAAACAGTAAAATGGATAAAAAGAGGAGAAGAGGAACTGTATATAATGATACAAAGTATCAGACTATACACTTAAGTGCAAATAGCAAGTGAAAAACAGAACTATACACTATACAGTACTTAAAGTACAAGTCATATTCAGTGTTCATGTGTGTGTTTCTGTGTATGTCTCTGTGTGTGTGTGTGTGTGTGTGTGTGTGTGTGTGTGTGTGTGTGTGTGTGTGTGTGTGTGTGTGTGTGTGTGTGTATATAGGCATGCGTGTGTGTGTGTGCACGGGGAGTCTGTGAGAATGAGGAGTGTGTGTTTTTCCTGGCTCAGAATGGGTCTTTGGGGGGTGATGCACACACATTTTTTGGGAAACCTCAGTTTTATACCGAGTATCCTACCAGCATATTTAGGACTATATTCTTTGCTGTCGTTTTGACTGAGCTCACTTTTCACAATCGTGGGAAATCTCCCGACATGACACAAAATGGATATGAGGACAACATATTTAAGATACTGATAACCTGTCTATTAATGATCTTGATTACTAGTGGTCCAAACCATGGACAATGCAAGAAAGAGGGATGGGCTGCACTTGAAACAAGCTATCAAACACATTTGGAGAGGATTTGAATTGCTATTTTTATTTAAAAAATTTAGCATTTTGGCACTGGTGATTTTCCTTTGGTTCTGGCTGAAATCACTTTGGGAGGCGCCAAACAATCCTCTATGCAGGAAAAACCCTGTGTGTTTAGGGCCCGTATGGCCTGAGGAGGGAAACTCCTCTTCAGTCTCTCAGGTTTGGCCCTGAGACTGCAGAGGCGCCTGCCTGACCTCAGCAGTAAGAACAGTCCATTGTTGGGGTGAGACGTGTCCTTCATGATCTTCTGGGCTCTCGTCCTCACTAGGGCTGGGTTTAAAAAATCGATTAATCGATTCTGAATCGATTCTGAATCAAATGCCTGTTGGCGGTCTTTCGTAGACTGTAGGCTGCTGCCTTATAGTCCGTCATGTCACCTGAAATCAACCCTACATTGTAAGCAATGGTGCGTGTAGTAGCAAAGTAGCAGGAACTGTAAACTGTATTACAGGGGTTACACTAGCTAACTGTATAGCTACTGTAGCACTGACAGGTCTAGTCACCTTCCATTTCTACACGTTTGTGAACAAGTTAAACAAACAATTACCTGTCAGGATATTTTGTGAACAGCTAACATTAGCTAACGTTAGCTATCTAGCTAGCTAAACAAACAACCTGTCAGAATTTTTGGGGAACCGGTGAAAGACAAGCTCTGGACTTGTACTCTGATAGTTCTGACAATTTATTGCACAATACTGTTTTAATTTTTTCCACAGCCGATTTGTTGAATTCGGTAGCAGACGACAGTCCATAATGGTGTCAACGCTACGCGAGCGCCCTCTTCAGACGGGTGCCAAAAATTAATCTAAGTGTGCGCTCTTGGCATTCCATGCTCTTTGACTGAACTGGCTTCTCTTCTTCTGCATTTCTTCGGAAGCTAGTGGAAGGCTAACAAACCACAGAGCGACTGATCGACTGAGTATCGGACAATCCCTAGTGTAGGGCTGATGTGCCATCAGCCAATGATGTGCCATCAGCCAACAGTCTTGGTTTCAGTAGCACAAAGGTGGTCTACCCGTCTTGTCTCCTCTCCTCCACCTCTTCTGATGTGAATGAGGTAGAGAAACTCCAGCAAGATCCAACAAACAAGCAAACCAAAGCAAATTGTTATCCAAACTGAATAGGTTTTTTTCTATCCCAGATTTATGACGTGACTACACACCCATCAGCTTTGCAGAGCAGAGTCATCCATCTCCTGGGGAGCTTCCGCCCACGCACCTAGGAGGGAGGGGGTTACTCCTCTGTGTCAGGGGGCCCACACACGCACACCACACCACACACACACACACACACACACACACACACACACACACACATACACACACACACACACTCACACACACACACACACACACACACACACACACACACACACACACACACACACACACACACACACACACACACACACACAAAATACTGGGTTGAGTCTTAATAGTCATTTCTGGTTCCCTCTTGCCCTCTCTCCTTGTCTATTTCTCAAAGTATTGAAAGAGAATGGATCTCCTCTCCTCAAAAACTCTTTTAAGAGGAAAGGAGAAAGAACAAAAGGGATGCGAAGAGAGATTTTTGGATTTCAACTCATTCTGTGAGATGCAACTACATTGAATAGCAACGCTTAGAAATGTGATGAAGTGGAGTGATATGGTTGCTTATATTTAATGTCAGACAAGCATGATAGTCGGATCTTTACAACATATATCTTCACATCTCAGCCTCACCGAGTGCAGAGCAGCTGTCATGGAGGCCCCGCCCCAGGCATGGGCCCTGGGTGACCCCACAACACCTCCGGTCCCTCCGATCAAAGACTCCCTCTCTGTTACAATCTGCTGGCGCTGACAAATCCACTTCATTATCATAACAATTTTAACCGCGAGGGTGGACGCAGAGGGAAGTGGGAACAGTCCTATTGTCTCTCTTCTTTTCTCAGCCGCTCAGAAATAGCTTCGGCATTATAACCCACACCTCCGGAGGAGTAAGAATCCAACGGGCAAATTTGGCCGGTCAAACGCTCGAATGCGACCACACTGGAAGCCTCTTCTCTCTGTTACTGTCGGCTACTCTAGACTTGGACCGCAGGCACCAACTTGGAGGGAACCTGGTGAAGACCTATGACCTTTCTTGTTACTTTACAAGTAAGCATACCAGAGGCTTTTAAACATGTTTCATTCAGTTCACTTAATGCCAAGTTGTGTCAAAGTATTGCTGTTAGGATTTGAAAGATGTGGATAGATAACGGTTTCAACCCAAACATTGAGTCACAGCCTTGATGATATAGTCACTGTAGCCTATTTGGAAACCGTCAGACATTATATGGTGTAAATTTGAGGTAGTCACTTCCTTATAGTATATGGAGATAGAGAACAGGGTCTCCTTCAATTACAACTCACATGATGATGTAAATCATTATTCTGTATGAACACAACCTCTCACGAGTGCTACTGTGTGCATTTGAAGGCTAATGTTTGGGCATAAGGCTGCATATTTCTGGTCTTACAACTGTGAACTACAACAATCTGAATATAATTATAATTCTCATAAACTACTTAATAATTAATTGATTGACTGGCAACACATAAGTTCTTCAAACGTCTGATAGTTCCTCTATTTCAAAATACAGTGGTTGGGATGTGAAAGAGGTATATTACTAGGTCTTACAAAAACATGTATATATTCCTATACATAAGTATCGTGCATTTACGATGCATCGCCTTTATTACACAAATATACCACATAAGAGACTTCAAACCTAGCCGTGTATTGGAAAACAGACCGACAACAAAGCTCGTTTATAGCCAGCCTGGTATGCCCAGAGAGACAAAGATCCATATTAACAAAAACCACACATGACACATGATTAATCGGCGTGGTGGGGTCTACGGACCCCTGGGTACCCCTGGGTGACACTGGGGTGTATGATGAACAAAACCGCCCCCTCCCCTCCGTGCCCCGGCTGGCGTGGCGGTGCGTGGGCGAGAGGTGCAGCGAGGGCACCGGTCCCCACGGAGTCCCACTGGGCCGCCTCACCAACGGACGCTCGACCTGCACTAACCCCCATCTGCCCTGGGGGACGTGCCGCTCACTGTTCCACACAATACACCAACATTTTTGTAAGTGTGGGCGTTGAAAGGAGGCACTTTTGAGAGCGAGAGAGAGAGAGACAGAGAGAGAGAGAGATTCCTTCTCTTGTCTCTTGCCATTAGAAAGGGGAGCTGAAGGCAACAAGAAAGTTGAAAGGATGTCTTATTTGAGAATCATGTCTGTTTCAGATGAATGATGGGATACAACAATGATGAGGCCTGGGATAAGAGATCCTTGCAGTTTTTGCAAACATAATTATGCACGTTGTCTACATCACAGTAGCACTAACATTTGGGCAAGACACTGAACCCCAAATTGCTTCCAATGAGCAGGCTAGCACCTTGCATGGCAGCTGCCGCCATTGGTGTGTGTATGTGTCTGTGAATGGGTGAATGAGAGGCCTTCATTGTAAAGCGCTTTGGATGATAGTGCTATATACTGTAAGTGCAGTCCATTTATATAACAACTTGTGTGTACGGCAGGAAATATGGCCTTCATCCTGAGGTCTGAAAACAGTCATGTGTTTCATCAGACGCACTGTGCATAAGACATGAGATCAGTCCTATTGTCAGAAGGCACACTCTCCCCCAGTGACAGACTAATTAGCTGCCTGTCTCTGTCAGGACATGGGCTCATTATACCTGTGTGTCAGTGTGGACGAGGAGGTTATGCAACTGTGTTTTAAGAGCGTTCACCTCCGTCTTATCTCCGTTTACCGCATCCTAGGAGCCTAACACACTACAGGGCCACGTCTGCCTCCAGCAGGGACGGTTATATCAGTCCAGTCAGTCAGAGAATCACTCGTCAGTCACTTGCTCACACATTCATACACACAGGCACCCATATGCATGCTCTCTCTCTCTCTCTCTCTCACACACACACCCACACACACACGCCCACACACACACACACACACACACACACACACACACACACACACACACACACACACACACAAACACACACTTTCACTTTCACTGTCATTTATTCATCCCTCCTTTCATTCTCGCACTCATTGACTCAGTCATGCAATCATTAATTCATACATATATTCACTCACTCACTCACTCATTCACTTGTGTGGACAAGGAGGAAGCAATAGTTAAAGACAATCACTTTTCAAGACAAATTAAATCCAGCTTGACACCTCAGGAAATATGGCCCGGATCTTTTCTGTGTGGGCTGTATTCTTGGCACGAGCACCAATCAGTATTTCAGGAACACAATTTTTCCGGATATGTTCCATTTACGTATAGAGAGACGGTGCATTCCATTCACCGGATAAATCCATTTTTGGTAAGGTCTAACCGGAATTCCGAATTATAAGCTTGCCCGTCTTTATGTAGACCGATTAGCTTTAATAGCCTAATTAGGCTACACTAACGGGGATAAGCACAATTAAACCAAAGACAAAGGCAAAGTTGATGCTGTACTCTTTCATTTCACTTCATTTAAATCAATGTATGCTACTGTGCGTCCTATTCATCACGGGGTCCAATCCAAGTTCCCCCTTTTAATCACAAAGTCCTTGTATGGTCAATGACGCAAAAGGTGCGTGGAGAGACTCCCTCTATATTCATACTGTAGGCTATGCGTGAGATGACAGGCGGTATACGGGGAGGATGTTCCCAAGTGTCTATCAGTCGTTTTGTTTCATGACAATTGAAGGGCTTTGTGATAAATAGGACACTTTTGAGGGAGCTCATCGACTTGAAGATGACAGCTAAAACTGTAGATAAAGTCTCTCTACCAATCGGTGTTTTTTTAGACGATATTCCAAAGAGTATTTACTCAGTGGGAGAAGATATTTCCGAGCCGGGCACTGGGTTGAAAGAGTCTTTAAAGGAACATCAATTAAATGGAGCTGAGAGTGGTAAGAAAGACTTGATCTCGGTTGGTGAAAAAATATATATTAATGAGGTGTAGGCTATATAATTACACACAATATGCAGATTTTGTTGAAACTCATTTTGCAACTAATCATACAAAATTATTGTGGGATTCAAATCAAATAGATTATGCACACAAAACGTCATTTTCATTAAGTTAAATTAAACCATTATGTGACCACAACACTGCTTAGGCGAAACTATGCGTAGCCTATAACGGTCTAATCAACTGTTAAATCCTACAGTAGCATATTAACGCACTGTGTTTCTTTCACAGGTAACAATTTATTTGAAGAGGACACCAACGAGCTGTCTTTCCATCGCAACTTTACGCAGCCCGCAGCTTCACGCACTCAGGCCGTTGTGTACACGGGGAGGTTCTCGGTCGACTCAAGAAATTCTTGTGGATATTGGAATCCAGAGGACATAATTAACTTAATCAGTGCTGATATAACGACCGCAGCCCCGTCCACGGTGCCCGCGTCCCCAGAATCACCGACACCAGCCAACATTTACGCGGGCACCACTCTGAGTGGCACCATGGCGCACGGCCAACCCGATATCAGCCACATTTACGCGCCCCCACCCTCTTATTCCTGTAGCGGGGAGATGTACCAGGACCAATCAGCCTTCTTGGCCACCTCCACCTGCACCATGTCCTACCCACCCCCGTCCTACACGACGCCGAAGTCGACCGTTGACGGCGCGCTGCTCTCCATCATGCCAGACTACGGCGGGTTCTACCAGCAGAGCGGCCAACGGGACATCCAGGCATTCCCTGACAGGAAATCACTGCCATACGCTCTGGACTCTCTGAGAGTACCCCCGCCCCTCACACCTCTCAACACAATCAGGAATTTTACCCTAGGGGCACCAGCGATGGAGGGCCCCATAGCATCTGCTTTCAGCGCTCAGAATCTACCGCTGAGACCGATACTTAGGCCGAGGAAGTATCCCAACCGGCCGAGCAAGACGCCTGTCCACGAAAGACCATACCCCTGCCCCGCAGAGAGCTGCGACCGGAGGTTCTCCCGGTCGGACGAGCTGAGTAGGCACCTGCGTATCCACACCGGCCACAAACCGTTCCAGTGCCGGATCTGCATGCGCAGCTTCAGTCGCAGCGATCACCTCACCACCCACATCCGCACGCACACGGGCGAAAAGCCCTTCACGTGTGACCACTGTGGAAGAAAGTTCGCCAGGAGTGACGAGAGAAGGAGACACACTAAAATCCACCTGAGACAGAGGGACAAAAAGTCGTCGTCATAACGTTGACGCACTGCAGACATTCAGTCAAGGTGTTTCTAAAACCAATAAATTAAAGAACTGAGAACTGTCTAGCCTACAGGACAATGAAATGCGTGTACATATCGTGCTGATTAACGACATTAACACAGAAGAATAGTCTCCACAATACACTTTAACATTAAGTATGCCCCGACAGGAACTCAGGGGGATATATATCTGGGCATGTTTAGAGAAAGATATATTTGTTGTGTTCTGTATTAGGCTACCCTGCTACATAGAATACAACAATGATGTGTCCTACTGCTTCCACTAAGCTCCAGCCTGTGGAGTAGGTTCAAGTGCTCGCAGTAAATCTAGTTGTTGCATAACCAGCATCCCCAGTGAGTCATTCCGACAGTTCTCCATACAGCTCGCAAGATAGCCTGAACATGTGATGAGGCAGCTCTCTTCCTTAGGCCTGCATTGGGCTCTCGAGTGTAGCCTACAACTTAATATCAGGGGCCGGTTGTATCTTAAGTTTTCCCCTTAAGGGTTCATTTCCCCTTAGTTAAGTGAATTACTTAAGGGTGTTGCACAGAGTCCCTTACAAGGTTTCCTTAGCTAAGGAGAAACGTTAAGGATTTTCAACAAGGAAAGAGAAGTCTTAGAAATATGTGCTATATATGCTATTTCATATTCAGACAGACTATGAGAGAACACAGCCAATGATTCTGGTAGTGTCCCTCTTGTATTGATTGGAAAGACTTCAGGTCTGCCAACACTTCTCATCTTATCTAAAGACTTCCTGTGCGTTCTATAAGTCAGACTAACATGCAAGCTCTTGGTTACTGCACCACTGTACATAATTGTATAGGCTAGTATGGACATTACAATCCACAAACCATACCCTCTTGAATTTAACAGCAATGGTAACATATTTGACCATGAATGTTCTCAATCGTACATGCAACGTATGAGCAGCTATTAACTGATCAGATGGGCTTTTGCCATGAATGAATTGAAATTGGCAAGATGCTTTTTTTTTAACCACTGTGCTCAGAACTCGTAGGCCTACATTGCAACATCAACACCCGTCTCTAGTTCCCTCAGAAATGGTTAACACTGTAACAACATTGAACACGTATTTTTATTATGTAGGATTAATTGTGCCAAGACCCTTCGGGCCAACAGATCATAGGCCTACAATATGTAGGCTAGTCATCAGGGCAATAAACACCCTTTCTCCTCTGTGATTTCCATAGTCACTTCCTCTTGAGCTTGAATTCATTACGCATTAGACATATGAGGATATGAGCAAAAAAATACCACCATTTATGAACTACTGAAAGTACATTTTCATTACAGGCAAAAATGCCTACTGAGAGATACAGTCCATTCCATAACAAAACGTTTATTAGACGTGTGTGAGCTGAAGCCCAAGTGCTTTTAAATCAACAAGACATTCCCAATCTGTGGCCCACACAAATGTGAAGCAGTTGAGTTTAAATTATTCGTCACAGAAGATATTATCGAACGCTGTGATGTGGTCCTGATAATCAATCATTAACATATTAGCCTAATTAGCTAGCTAGCCAGCTATGCTGACTGAGTAGCTTGTCCTGTGCCATGATCTTCAGAAGTAGACCTCAGGGCCTGGGTAGGGTTCGCTCCCGCACCAGAACTCAGCAGGCTGCGATATCTCCATGAGCCACACTTCTTTCTGGTCCTGTGACTCGGTCTGTGCAGTCTCCTCGGTGTCAACCACCGAGTCGATCATTTTGTAGTAATGACAGTCCCTCCCGTCGTCCGGGTCATACGGGGGTGCAAGGACATCGAGGAAAGCCGCCGGCCCGTCCACGGCGTCCATTTGGTGGAGGTTGCCCATGTCAGGCCCCAGGACACACGCCCCGCTCTCCTCGGTGAACTCCCCAACCGACCTCAGCACCGACCGCAGTGCCCCTCTCTGGAACGGGGGATTGAACTCGGTGTTGCTGCTGATGGGCGTGGGTGGTAACCTGTCGAAGCTGGTGATCCTGAGCTTGCCGTACATAACTTTCAGAATGCCATGCATCCCTGGATGGTCGTGTAATGGCATGGAAGCGCCACTCTTCAGTAGAAACACTCCCATGGTGAAGGCGTCTGTCTCGCAGATGTGCATGTATGTGACTGGGGGGCTGTGTGGAGGACGCATGGGGCTGGAGCTGTCCACTGTCCTGGGGATGAGTTTGAGATCCGCCGCTCTGACTTGAGTGACGAGGCTCTTCAGTTTGCTTCGGTTTTCAACGAAAGCTTTATTCGCCTCATCTAACGTTACTGCAGATGGGTTTCTAAACGTTAGAAGAGCCTGTCGAGCAATGTTCTTAACGAGGCAGGTCATGTTGTCCCGAGACATCTCAACACCGCGTCCACTAATTCCAGCAGCAGTCTCGTGCTAGTACAGGTTACCAAACGGTGACTCGACCGCGTTGATGAAGTGCTCACTGTCAGGGAAAGCTAGCATAGCTGATATTAGTTCATTAGCTAGTTGAAAATAGTGTATTCCGTGCTGTTGGGAGTCCTCATACACCCAATATTAAAATTGTAGAACAACCGGAAAGCCTGATTTAATATAAAAACAGGGTTTGCTGTAATAGCCATTGAAGTACTCTCATCAATACCCCATTTGCAGCTATGTGTCACACACGTCCGCAACGATAACACTTCAGTACGCACTACGTACCGCTTTGCAGTATGGGAAATGTAGTTAAATTACGCGGTGCAAATATGTTTTCTTCAGAAAATGCAATGATTAAAATACAAACACTGCTTACAACATTTGTGTTATATATCTTTTTATATACAGTCACACCATACTTCTCAATCCTGAAATTATTTGGAAAGAATGACTTTACGTTATATTGCACTAGCCTACAATAACCAAGATTCAAAAGTCAACCCTTCCTAAAGTCACTGGACCTTTTGCAGTTGACCCATTACCTTCTGTTTATGATTCACTGGTTTCTGTAGGTGGAGGTGTGTAGACTACTAGGTGTGCGTGATGAATAATGATAAGCATCAAGCAGGCCGTACTGAAAGTTTGCATTTTCTATGTTTTTAAGTTACAAATAATACACCCCCAGATTACTAGTCAATTATCTAATTATTAATTCATCTTGGAGAGGAGTTGACAGTTGATGCATGTGTCATCATCCCTCGTGAGCTGTGTTCTTGTTATGACAAATTTCCTCTTCTGAACATATTCATGTTGAGTGTATTTATGCATGCACCCACCCACTAAAGTATTTGTGTATTCTTAACTTTGATTTCGGTGTCCAAGCAGATGGTCATAAAGGAGAGAAAATTACAATAAAGCGTCATGACATTTATATATATGAGCTATATTTTTGACAGCTTCTTTAGAATTCCTTGACGGCAAAGCAGAGGAACGTTGCGCAGCCTGAGTCTTCAACAGTACAGTCCGCTTCCACTGTACTGAGACATGGCAGGGCATTGGATATAATGGCATATATCATGAGTGATATGTTATGGTTTCGAGCTGTTGCGTCCCTCGGTCCCCACAGTGACTCTGTGCTCTTTGGCCACTCCACCGGGCATAGACAGCAAACAAGACTGTGCATGTGTGTTTCCTCAAAGAATCCTGAAGTAATATATTACTATATTACTAGTATTATTAGTGTACATCACAGTAACCAGATAACACAACACCAAGGGCAGTACAACACAACAGGGCAATAGGCAGATGTTTAACTCATTGATTGATAATGGGATTTGTGATAGGCCCACCCTAATATTAAGATTTACAACACACTTGTGCTGTAAACCAAATAGCTGACAAGAGGTCATTCTTGGCATTCGGTCCCTCTGACATATAAAGACTGAGGATCTGGGCTGCAGGTTTCAAAAAGTGCTCTTAACACAGCCTCCAAAGAAAACGAACGATCCTGAGCATTGATGCCAAGCTACCGGTGCATCTAAGTGAAAGAGCTGGGGGTTCTCTCTCCTCTCTCTCTTTCTCTCTCATCTCTCCGCTCCATCCCTTGTGTAATGATCAGAGTGTTGAGAGGATGTGGGCCCTGTTGTTTTAGGTCCTCTTGAGAGGTTTGTTATTGCTGGCCTTCTCTAACATTCCTTTAAATGACTTATCTCTCTCTATCGCTCTCTCTCTCTCACACACACACACACACACACACACACACACACACACACACACACACACACACACACACACACACACTAACACACCACACTAACACACACACATACACACACATGAGCACACGCACACTCACACACAAACACACATGTGCACACATGCACGCACCCACACACACATGTGCACACATGCATGCACGCGCGCACACACACACACACACACACACACACACACACACACACACACACACACACACACACACACACACACACACACCTGTCTATGTTTGTGTTGCTTAAAACACAATCCCAAATCCAGTCCTGGTTCAAATCCAGTCCCACTGACCTCTTACACTAAGCAGTCCACAAAAGCCTTCAGCTGCGGTCACCATCATTTGTCATCATACAACTTCCTGCTATCTCACACAGGGTTTAGCTCCATCCTATTTAGACCCCAAGTGTGTTGATCAACATGTTGTGTCATTCTTCAGGGTATAATTACAGAGGGAGAGGCAGCGAGCCACAGCGTTGGCGGAAGATATGTGTCAGAAGGGAAAGAGCACCAGATTCCCTCCTCTCACATCTATAAATAATGAGAACAGCATCACTAGTGATTGGTGAGTAACCAGCAACATGCTCCTCATCCCGAACACACATGACACACACAGGATGACTGAACACAGATGGATATGGAACACTTCCCTTTTCCATGTTGTTGATGATGACAGAACAGATTACAACAGATTTGAATTACAGTGGAATACATATTCAATGTGTAACTGCCTGACAATTGAGTGGATTCTAAGCAATTGGATGTAGTTGGTGGTACAACAATTCTGCATTGATGAAATGATGACACAAACACATTCTTCTTTAGTGTGTACTTCAGTACGAGTACGTTTGAGTGTACTACAGAAACTGCATGGATGGGAAAGGAGAATTGAGATGCAGGGATAGTTTAGAGTGGAGGCCTGGGCAGACCATGTCTTATTCATTCACAACAAATCTGCCATCAACCAGCCTCTACGATAGATCTCCAATCTCACCCTGTAGCCCCTGAACTTCCTTCCTGGATGGACAATGGTGGAGTTTCTAGCTCTTTTCCATACAGTCACAAAACTCTCATTCATACCCTGAACTTGCTAACCTTTCCCTGGGAACTGGGAGAAAGGAGAGGAAATTGTCCATACGCATCTTGGGATTGGTCTCGTCAATTGCTGCTCAAAAAATGAACAAGACAAGGGAGCCCCTCATAAGATTCTCATTCAAGACTATGAGAATTAAGGTCCTGCTGACGGGTTCAACAATTACAGCACATTTAATGATGTCTTTGGGCGTCAGTAGATGGAGATGAATAAAGGAGTGAATCACTAGGCTGTCAGATTTGCTGATGACGCACAAAGCAATACAGTATAGAGATGATGCCACTGTTGATATCACAATGACGGTGCAAAGAGAGAATTTGATGATATCTTATGATTTGCAATTTGAAGGGAGACATTGCTAAAGTCACCTCATGTGACTTAAAACGAAGGAAGCATACTTTTCAAGCATTTGTAAGGTTTTGTAAGGTGAGGCAATTCTGTATCAAACATGTATGAGATGCAGCTCGACCGCCACCTAGTGGCCATTGGTGAGTATAGCAGGTTTCATATAGAAAGCAAAAACAGAGACCCCCTGAAAAGCTCTATTGACACTGTGGGGACATGGGTATTTAATAATGATTAATTCATTCAGAATTCAATGACAAAAGATGAATGGGGTCGTTTTAATCTTTAATTTAATCTTCATGTTTTCACACAGACCAGCAAGTTTCAACAAAAGTAGTTCAGTTGTTCACAGTATTGCATTTAGCACAGTGTTGTACAGACTAAAGTGTTAAGTGAAGGCACAAAACTAGTGATTATTTTTGCAAATAAACCCCATTGACAAACATGAACCAAGGACACAAAACTTGGCAGCAATAACAGTAGTACAATAACTGTATCTATTCAATTACAGCAATGAAGGTAGTACAGAAAACCAACTAACTTTTTAATCTCTAGTTACATTAATACTTCTCCGGTTAGCTTACACCAACTTCTAAAACTTCCTTCTCTCCGATTGTCCTGTTCACACTCCTGGCTAGAACTACCAGGTCCAAAGTGCTCTTTGTCCTTAGTGCAACTCTCCGTCACCGTCAAAATATACATCGTTCTGCTACAAAAGTACACCTAACAAGTTACATTAGTTTATACACAATTTTGAATTTGCTACTTAAGGAGCATGCTCACAGTATACATTAACTATGCACCCCATGCATCCTCTAATTCCTAATTATGAGTCGGAAACGCATGAGTGAACTCCAAGACTGTCACATGACTTGACTCGCTCACACACGCACGCGCACACACAAAAGTAGGCATTCAGTTTTGGTGACATTGATTGGATTTTTACCATCAACCAAGATTAGTTTAATTTTGGCCAATAGACACCCACCATATTCAGTATAAACAAACAAGGGCTCTGTTGGTACCTTTCTTCCTCTCTTCTTTGAGGTTATCACTGATCTAACATGAACGGCTTGGTCACAAGGTTCTTTTTTACACAGCTTTCTCCCATCCAGTTGTGTTAGGTGTGGGGAAAGGTGACTTCAAAGAAGGAAAGAGAAGGTAGGATGCTTTCAGAGGATTGAAAAATGGCTTTGCAATGAGACCACCCTGCACTGTTGAAACTTGAAACAACTGAAATCTGGATGGGTTTGTTCATATACAGTAGTTGCTACAGTTCATTGTTATAATATTCCCACAGAAATACACTTCCACTGAAGGACATACAATTAAAATAGCTCTATACAAAATATCAATTAACGCCATTTGTTAACAACAAAACAGAGTTACAACGAATACCAAAGAGATATACATAGATTTACACTAAGAATCATTCTCCTGTGAATACATTCTCATGGTTTAATAGAGAAGAACAATACATGATGTGTGATCTCATTCATATTTCTCTACATTCAGCTTGTTTTCATGAAAGGAGACTAGACCCGTTTTAATGTCTGCTAGTCAGGTCGGAATGAAAGGAAGGTTAGTTAGTTACACACCTCTTTCACAAGCTAGACCAAAGCATGATTCCACCGCAGGAGAAAAGTCTAACTATAGGTCTCAGGCTGTTTATAGTAGGACGAAAAACATGCCATGGAACTAACAAACCCCGTCTTAAAACAAGAAAGGCTGTCACCACCACTACTACACACAGGAAGTGTAATGTACTAATACTGTACTGTAATATCAGTGTATTCTAATAGCTTATTCTGTCCAGAACAGAAAGCACTCTAGTGCTGATCATTCATACGTTCCATATGTACAGAAGGGTTTGGGGAGATGAGGCGGTAACAACTCTAGATTCCTTGGGTCCAGACCTGGAGCAAATATGAATTCATATAATTTCAAATACTTCAGGTGTACTTGATTTAGCGTGTCAAGCATAATGGAACCACACATACAAACGTATGAACACGCACGCACGTACGCGCACGCGCACGCACACGCACACACACATACATACATACATACATACATACATACATACATACATACATACACACACACACACACACACACACACACACACACACACACACACACACACACACACACCCTTTCACCTGCCTCACAGCTCTACATGCAAGGCAAGAACATCAAACAGACTTGCAAATTTTACAAAAATGTATTCACCAAGCCAGGGTCTATTTTCTGACCCGGTGTGTTGGGGGCCTCTAGGCTTCATATCCTGCTGACCTGCGATGCTGATTCCAGAGCTGCTCTCTGCTGTGGTCAGGCCTGCAGTGGCCAGAGGACTGGGCCAGTCTTTCTCTGGTTGGTCGAGGGAAGGGGTGGCCCAGCTGGGTGGAGTTTATTCTGCCCTCCTGGGGACAGGAAGCTGACATCTGACCTCCTGCTGACCTGGAATTAAAACAGAAATTGGTTTGATGCAGATGATTCATACCAATGCACATACACAAACTCAGCCCAGTCAGTCAGCCAGACACACACACACACACACACACACACACACACACACACACACACACACACACACCAATATAACAGCCATGAGGTAGTCAAACACCAGTGATGCGATGAGATGATAATTCCTCTCACGTATGGGATCATTACTAATAAATGAGCGTGACACACAAATCTGACTAACGACAAGGCTTACTTATGAATAATTAATGTGTATCTATGTCCTAACCTCTGAGCTTGGTCTCCCATGCATGACTACACACACGGCCTAACACTCAAAGGGACTATATTAAGTCTAGAGCTTTCATGGCAAAACTTAAGTTGTCAGGCCTACCAAACATGAGTCACATGACCAACTTGCCTGCTTTTGCTCATTCTATGAGGTCCGTTTTCTGGTGTCTGGTGATACTAGAAACAGGAACATATATCACAAGTGTTACTAGTTTTTGCATACCCATGTTCACTCAGAAGTTTCCTATTTTGAATACCAGTTTTCAAACAATTTATTCATATACATTTCCTCAATCACTTCATCAATCAATCAATCAATCAATCAATCAATCAACCAATCAACCAATCAACCAATCAACCAATCAACCAATCAATCAATCAAGCAATCATTCAATCAAGCAATCATTCAATCATTCAATCAATCAACCAATCAACCAATCAATTTCAATCAATTCATTCATTCATTCAGTCAGTCAGTCAGTCAGTCAGTCAGTCAGTCAGTCAGTCAGTTATCAGGCGCTGCGCTACCATGTAATGGCTGCTGTGTGGGGGGCTGGGGGAGCTCTGGTAGTACTCTAGGAGTCTCTCAGCCAGGAAGATACGCTGTAGCAGGTTCTCGATGAAGTGCTGGATCCGGACTTTACCACACATCTCCTGCTGCGCCGCAGCCTCCAGGAAGTTCTGGATGGTGATCACCTCTCTGGAGGAAAGACAAACATACGACACTTGAACACACGGAGAAACACACAGTCGAAGAAAGACAGTGTGTAGTCCAGTATTCTTTGCCATTTCAAGTAATATTACAACTACTACTAATGCTAATACAACTACGACCAATAATACAACACTAATTGAGCAGTTTTCTTGACACAGACGAAGCATAGTTCGAGACACTGGGATTCTCCATTTAAAGGGCTACTTAGTTCTAGACTAGTCTTAATCTGTGCCCAGTAAAGCGGCCCATAGCCAGATTATCATTTAGCCTAATCCCAAAACAAGGGTTAATCTGTGTCCAGTAATCTGACCCGTGGCTCAGGCCCACACTCACTGCTCCCTTCTCTCCAGCTCGTCCTCCGAGGCGTTGAGCTGCTCCCTCAGCGTGGCTATCACCATGACGGCCATGTCCACCTGCCTGCTCAGCGCTCGCTCCCGCGCCAGCATTTCCTGCATCTCCTGGGCCAGGTGCTGGGAGTGGGCGCGCTCACACAGCAGCTCCGTGTCCGTCTGGGCCAGCTCCGTGCTCACCCGGGCCAGCCTCCTCTGCATGGAGCTGTCCGCTGCCCTCAGCATGCCGGCCAGCCTCCGACGCACCACCGCGTCCCCGCCTCCGAGGCTCTGCCCTGGGGAAGCGGCCTGCGCTGGCCGGCCGCCTGGGTCCGGGCCTGGAGGGGGCTCGAATGGAGGTGGGAAGGGCACGGGGTGATTTGGACAGGTGTTGCTGCTGGACTTGATCAATTTGGGTTGTGGATTTTGACCGGTGTCTTCCTCGCTTTCCTCCTCCTCCTCCTCCTCGTCGGTCGGAGCGCCTTGGTCCGCCTGTGTGCCCACGCTCTGCGTGCGGCGCCTCTCGGAGCCCATGACGCTGGCGTCTCTCGTGTCGCTCAGGGAGCGCACGTGCAGGACCCGGTGGGGCGGGGGGTGCCTGTGGGTGGGGAGGGGCAGACTCAGCTCATAAGAGGTGTGGTAGGAGTGTCTGTACTCCAGGTGAGCTCGGAGGGAGGCCAGGCTTCTGAACCTCTCATGCTCTCCACACCGCGGACACCGGAACGGGAGGACCGACGTCCCAGAAGCTCCCCCACATGTCTCCCTGTCCTCGGGGAAGAAAGAGCACGATGTCCCTCTGGAACATAGCTTCTGCTGCATCTCTCACCTGAAATACACAGATATCCCAAAGTGACAACCAAATAAGGTGCTAGAACCGAGCTGCCTTTACTGCACCACTAGCTGGCACTACAAAAGTAGCCATAACGTTTATAGCTACTGTAGTTTACCTTAGCAGGTTGCTCAGCTATTATGACTGAGGCTAGCAACCCTATCTGCACAACAACGTTTGATCCTAGCCGTGCACGGCTAGATTCGCAGTGTTCTGACTTCCATGGCCTACATGCATGATGTCGCACACAGTTTTGTCAAACTAACTAGACAACTTTGGTTTATTGACCATAAAGTACAAAGAGGATCGCAGCCTACCTACCTTCTCAGCTGTCAGCGAGGGTGGAAGTCACCGGGATAATCTTTGGCGGTGGGCGGGTGGATAACGGTAGATGATCAATTAGACAGAGCGAGGTTGGCCAGCGAGTGGTCTCGACCAAGTGCGATACAGGTGCACAGTACAGCCAGCCTAGCTAACGTTGGTATCCAGAATTCAACACATTCGAGAGCAAGATTCATGTAATTGCAGCTGTAATACTTCCAAAAACTAATGATAGGTAACTGATTATACGGGGTGACTGATTTCCCCATTCACTGCTAAAAGAGGAGAGAGAGAGATAGAGAGATGGAGATAGTGACCAGTCAAATCAAGTGCACCCAATCTTTTCTCAGCGTCAATCTCATCAGCCAATCAAATCATTATAAAATAGCATGTGACATTGTGATCCTCGATTTGGATCAAATGCTTCTAGATGCGTACGGAATGCTCTCCTTTTGGACTATTTCATTGGTTTAAAAGCAAAAACACCACCTATCCGGGCTACGCTGTAAACCTAAACCTATTTGACTAAACCAGCCTGCTGATGTGGAATAGCCAGTGTGATGTTGTGTTCTGTTTCCTCTTCTTGGAATGGATTTAGAAGAGGCGTATCAAGTTGTAGGGGAATTCGGAATATATCAGAAGCAGATGGTGTCAGTTCTTATATTGCTACAGGTTGGTTGTGAATTAAACATATGCAAGCTTTTATTGACGGATCGAGGTACGCTAGATATTACAGCTGGCTAAACTAGCCTAGCTAACGTTAGCATAAACTAGCTAGCTATCTTGAGAAACTGATAAGGTTGCTGTGGTCTATCCAAATTTGAGGTTTCATGCTGTGCATAAATTAGATAGGAAACGTGCAACGTGTCAGCTCTGAGCTTGCTATCAAATCACAGAAGTGACGACAACTGGAAAAAAAAAAGTTGGCTTTTAGACAGCCCGTATCAGGAATGTTGCACACACTCCCTTGTAACGAAGAATTGTAAAACATTACATCAATTGTAAATTAGAGCATTTATTAGCTATGATCAGTCCAATGTCCAATGCATGCCACGGGTCTTGCTACCTCGGTTAGCGCTGGCGTCTCCTGTAAATGCCAATGGACCATACTTGCATATGTACTTCTACAATAATCGTCGGCCCGAAAACTGACAGCTGTCAAAGCGTTTTTTCTCGGTATGCGCGTGCGTTTGCATGTACCACCGCCTACCTGTTGTACCCCACGCGCCCCGTGGGGCTGTCTGCTTCAGAGCTCTGTATGGTATAACTGTATATTTACCCTCTCAGGAGAACATATGCATAACAACCATAATGTTTTTACATGCATATGTCTGTGAACAGTAATATTAGAGTGGATACTGAACAATATGATTTGATTATTACCACCACCCATGCTTATTAGACTCGGCACCAGAAACATCACTCACCACCAGGGGGGCTGGGGGGGGGTGTTTTCCAGGTTTACATGGCATGTCAGTCCATGCTCATAGTTCTAGTGGGTGCTGTGCCCAAGTACGACATTGATGAAGTAGGGGTCACCAGTCATCAGGATCTCATCCAACACGTCAGGTTTACCGAGGACGTGGACTCCATCGTCACTGAGGTGAGGGTCAAAGACTGATGCTCTGAAAATGCTCACATCCTCTCATCCTTGGAGAATTAATGATCTGATACTATTGGATTGATGACAGCTGTGTAGAAAAGCACATGCTTTATCTACATATTTTATTTATTATATTATCATGGAGGAGAGGAATGAAGTTGCATTTGTAATTCAAACAGAACTGATCTCTGCCATTCAGTCCTTCCAAGTGTCCACCTTTTTAATGATCCCTGTTTATGAATTTACAACCTGTGCGTTTTATGTGGGCACACAGATATGCAGCACCACACTAACCAAGTCATGTTCCCTCTGTCTATTAGTGGTTCCTCATCAAGCAGCAGGCCTACAAAGTGAGCCTGGCCGGTTCCTTGTTCTTTGCTGGGGTTCTGGTTGGAAATGTTGTGTTCGGACCACTCTCAGACCGGATAGGGAGGAAACCTGTCTTCCTAACGTGTGAGGAACAGGAGGAGTTCAGCTCTGTCTATAGTGCAGCTGACCTCCACCTCCACCATATTGGAATGCTTTGTGCATTGTTTTATGTGTCCACATCTTGATAGCCTACTTTTCACTTTTCCCAAACCTGTTCCCTCACTCTCTTTTTCTCTCCCCTTATCTCCCCGCCCTCTCTCTCCCTCTCTCTCTCTCTCTGTCGCTCTCTGTCGCTCTCTCTCCCTCTCTCTCTCTCTCTCTGTTGCTCTCTCTCTCTCTCTCTCTCTCTCTCTCTCTCTCTCTCTCTCTCTCTGTCGCTCTCTCTCTCTCTCTCTCTCTCTCTGTCGCTCTCTCTCCCTCTCTCTCTCTCTCTCTCTCTCCCTCTCTCTCTCTGTCCCTCTCTCTCTCTCTCTCTCTGTCGCTCTCTCTCTCCTTCTCTTTCTCAGGTCTGTTCTTCGAGGTATTGTTTGGCTATGCAACAGCCTTTGCTCCCAGCTACGAGGTGTTTGCCGTCTCTCGCCTGCTGGTGGGCCTGATGAACGGAGGCATGGCCCTCGTCTCCTTCGTCCTCACCCAGGAGTACGTTGGCAAAGCCTACTGGGCCATGACAGGTAGATAGATACATGTACAGCCTGAACAAAATTGGTCAGATCGGAGCAAAATGGACTGTGACAGACAGACAGACAGACAGACAGATAGATATGTTTTGCTTGCTCCATTTACAGTATGGTGCCCAGCCCATATGGGCTTACAAGACACTGGATAACAATATTAAACAGGGATGGCCACATACACATTTTCCCATAATTTACATTTCACAAACATTTACACAAGATAAACACACTTACATTTTATTTTGTTGGATACGGTGTTCTCCGTCTGAGTCTATGAATCTTGCAAGAACAAAAAATTTCTTCATTAAATAGCCAACTCAACATGACCTTCAGACAGCCAAAACAAATCAGGATTCATCCGATGTTTTTTTTTTCTTCAAATATAGACTTTCTCAAATCGCTGTACATAGGACAGTGAAACATAAAATGAAATTCATCTTCAGCAACACCGAGATCACAAATTACACATAAACACAGCTCTTCAAGAGAGCCTTTATATCTTTATATCCTACCTCAGTCACTAGTGGTAGGGTGCCGGTTCTTAACTGATTTCTGCCCTTTTAAAAAAAAAAGAAAAAAAAAAAGAACTATATAAGGTTCTGTGAAGTAATCTTATTTAATTTGAACATAGTTTCTGAGCTTTGGCTTCCTCCAAATCTCTTCTGTCCAAGGATCTTCAGCATTTTTTGTTTATATTTAGGGTTGCAAAGAGGTGGACAATTTCCGGAAACTTTCCGGAAATTTACCATGGGAAGTTAAGCTCGGGAATTTTGGAAATGTTGACCTTGTTTGTAGCCTATAACTGCTTTTTTTCAACATTTTTTAATTTTATTTTATATTCTTATTTTAGGAATTTATCCCATTTTCATCCAATTTGGTAGCCAATTGATCATGACCTAGTGTCCAATTACCCCCTACTAACTGTTGAGGATTCGTCACACAACCCGGCCGGTTGGCAGTGTGAAAGGGAGAGACAACTCCATGACTATCTCAGCTCGCAACCATAATTCCAGGGTTGCTGTTGTGTGACAAACTCTCAAATAGAGATTAAACTAACCACCCTCAGGGAGAGGCGGCCCAATAGGCCACTCCCTCTGGGATCGGGCCATACTCAGATCTGGCAAGGCCACCGGTTTCCGGTGAGCAGCTGCACCGGAGCACGATGCATTAGACCGCTACACCATCGCAGACCCCTATAACAGGGAATTTAAACGTAGCCTAGTTGGGGAAAAAACATAAAATGCAATTCTAGATCTTGCAACATGATCTTGGTTAAAACAACTGGATTTAATGCAAATTCAGATGAATTTCAACCCTGTACTGTACATTCATCCATCACATGCACAGCTAATTCCTAGCATCCTGCACACTAAGAGGGCTGTAGAATCCATTAAAGTTCTACTCACAAATAGATTCAGCAAAAAATATAATAAAAAAAAGAAATTGTATTAGAAATGTTTGCCTGCATGTCTGCTTATGACAAAACATAAAATAATGACCAGAGGGGGCAATCAGCCTAAACTACTCACACAGAGGGATGTGTACTGGATCTCAACACTCAATACAATGACAGCTGCTGGACTAAATTACGATTTCAGTTTCAAGTGTTTTCTCTAGAACAATTTGGACAGAATTCAGATTTTTTTTTAAAACACAACCTGTTTGCTAAACTATTTCATGTAACTTACTGTGCCGTTTCACCTACAGCCATTGTCATGTTGCCAAGACACAAAAATTATTGCTAAGACAATACACTGTGCATATGACTTTAAGGAAATTTATAAACCTTTTTGAACCAACCTCCTTACCTGTAATATCTGCAACCCCTGTAAAGTCAAGGTCAGGACAAGAATTCCATTGTCTTCTATGCTCTGTTGAAGGCAAATAGGCCAAAAAGTTCGCATTGCTGGTTGAAATTGAGATAAGTCAAGACTCCTGAACATCTGTGTATGTGCTACCTTTCTACCCTTGGGTAGTGATCTTGGAATTATATGACCTTGGCTTAGCACCACAAAGACAAGACACTGGGAAGGCGCATCCTCACAAAGATTCAAATACAAAAGTGTCTCGCTGTCACAGCTGTTTCAAAATGTATTTGAGGTTCCCCTCTATTCTGATTATAACAATCAGTTTTGCTCTGGTCTGACAAATTTTTCCCCTGTGGATTTTGGGCCCACAGTTTTTTTTTATCACAAAGACAAAGTTTCAACCCTGTCTGGGCCTGATCTTGCTTTTAGCACTATGTTACAGTACTTAATATTCTATATTCTATATGGTTGTACTGTACACAGTCCTAAATCGGTCGGTCTTCTAGATGACGTTAATTGAAAAGGCACTGCTGACCAGCTACTCACATACCGTATGTTAGGTGATTGTTTATTGTTTTTAGATGTTTGTGTTTGTTTTTGTTCTAGGAACCCTGACTAACATGACGTTTGCGGTGGGCATCGCCCTATTTGGAGCACTGGGCTTCTACATCAGACCATGGCGTACCCTAGCAACAGCAGCCAACTCCCCCGGGGTGCTGTTCTTCCTCCTGTGTGTGTAAGTCACACAGAATCCTCAGTATTCTCATGGGACAAGTATGATATATTACAGAGTTTCTGGTGCACATGGCCATATATGGGTGTCTAACCTCTAGCTTTGGGTGCGTTTGTTTTGCGTGTCTGGGCTGTGACAGGAACCTTCCGGAGTCTCCTCGCTGGCTGTACTCACACGGTCACACGGACCAGGCGGAGGAAGTTCTGCGCTACATGGCGCTGAGGAATGGAAACGCGACCGCCAAGGTCAACCTCCGTCGCTGCCCCGGAAACACCAAGACCAACTCCAGCATATTCCAGCTGTACACACATCCAGTTCTCCGCCGGAGGACTTTGGTGCTCATGTATGTCTGGTGAGTAAAGTACCACTGAGGAAGATGATACGGCTGCTATAATTATATTTCTTTGTCCTCCAAAATTTGCCAAAGCACTGTTTGGGGTGTGGCCCAGGGCATAGGGCGGTTTATATTTCATTTACATAAACATTCAATTAGCTATTTCAGTTTTTGTCAGCATTACAGTACTAGCTGACCAGAGGGGGAAATCAGCCTAAACTACTCACACAGAGGGATGTGTACTGGATCTCAACACTCAATACAATGACAGCTGCTGGACTAAATGACGATTTCAGTTTCAAGTGTTTTCTCTAGAACAAGTTGGACAGAATTCAGATTTTTTTTTTAAACCACAACCTGTTTGCTAAACTATTTAATGTAACTTACTGTGCCGTTTCACCTACAGCCATTGTCATGTTGCCAAGACACAAAAATAATTTATATTTCATTTACATAAACATTCAATTAGCTATTTCAGTTTTTGTCAGCATTACAGTACTAGTTCATGATGTGGAACTAATGTCACAGCGCCGCCAGAAGATGGCAGTAGTGCACACCACAACTACTTAGGTGACCTGAAGAAGAATGGCAGCTAGTGATGGCGAAATGAAGCTTTCTGAAATACTGAGGCTGTTCTGAATCGCATACTTCCATACTATATAGTATGCCAAATATTGATGTAGTATGTCCCAATACATAGTATGCCGCATGCAGTACGGCAAAAATACCAGGATGTCCTACTACATCCGGTTGTATTTTGCAGTATGCTAGCCAGCACACTTTTCTGGCTATTCTGACCCACAATCCTTTGCTCAGTGGAAATTATATCACATGCGAGTCGTGCTGGAGGTGTTTTGATGAATCCCAGCTGTGGATGAATGTCACTTTATGGACAGCAACGGATGTCAAATTTCAAGCTGCAATGTTATGACAAGGTTATGTTATGCAATTGCATGCATACTGCGTGCAAAGTACGTACTTTCTGACGACATGTCGAAGTGTCCTTGGGCAAGACACTGAACCCCAAATTGCTCCCAATGAGCAGGCTAGCACCTCGCATGACAGCTGCCACCATTGTTGTGTGTACAGATAGGTCCATAAATATTTGGACATTGACACAATTTGCATCATTTTGGCTCTGTACAATGAAACATTCAATAAGGAATTACACCACATGTTATATGTGGTTCCCTCTTTTTATGGCTTTCTCAGTTTCTACCTTCTACTACTAACAAAGGTACTACATACTACTACTAACAAAGTTACTACTTACTACTACTAACAAAGTTACTACTCACTACTACTAACATAGTTACTACTGACTACTACTAACAAAGTTACTACTCACTACTACTAACAAAGTTACTACTCACTACTACTAACATAGTTACTACTTACCACCACTAACAAAGTTACTACTTACCACCACTAACAAAGTTACTACTTACCACCACTAAGAAAGTTACTACTTACCACCACTAAGAAAGTTACTACTTACTACTACTAACAAAGCTACTACTCACTACTACTAACAAAGTTACTACTCACTACTACTAACAAAGGTCAAGGACAAGAGAATGAGCGAGTTGGCATCTATCTGCCTCAGCCTGTGTTCACTTATGGCCAGCTCTACACAGCCTCTCCTGTGTACAGCACAGTGACAATTGTGTGGGATAACATTCTGTGTGTCTGTTGTGCTTTACTTGTTGTTGTTGTTGTTGTTGTTGTTGTTGTTGCCGCCATTATGTAACAAATACAGTATGCCAGAGGTGAGTTAGGATTGACACGCCTGAAGGACGCTTTTTTCTAGTCCTATTTATCATTTAACATTCCGTCTGTTCATTGTGTTCCAGGTATGCATGTAGCCTGGTGTATTATGGGCTGACCATGAACGCCAGCGAGGATTCTGGGAATCGCTACTTCAGTGTGGCCATGTATGGCCTGGTGGAGCTGCCAGCCTACCCTCTGTGTATCTACTTCATTAACAAACAGTGGTAAGGTCATACTCACCGGAAGACTCTATTTCCTGCATGACAACATATAACAGAACACACTAGTCAGTACACCTGCGCTAACCACTTTGAGTTTATGCGTGTTTTGAGGGCGGGGAGACGAAAAACGATGGCCGGCTTTTTAGGTTTGGCTGGCCTGGCGTGTCTGTGCACCACGTTTATGCCGGAGAACACGGGTAAGAGCGCACTATCTGCATATGACCTCACGTAGGTCTGTATACACTCCCATCTCCTCACGTCATATACGTACATTTCATGTATCGTTCTGCATTGAGAATATTTCCTTGTGTGTTTGTTTGCAGAGGCGCTGCTCAGTGCTACGTCTATGGCTTTGCTTGGGAAGCTGATGGTCAGCGCGGCCTTCAACATCGTGTATGTGTATACGTCCGAACTCTACCCCACGGTTATAAGGTGAGCTCCCCTCGGGGGCATTTTTGCGTCGGTGCATTGATGATGCGGTGGGGGGGTGGGGGGGGGTGCATTTCTCATGTGTGTCTCATTCCCAGGAACGCCGGTCTGGGAGTCTGCTCCATGTCCTGCAGAGTGGGAGGGATCCTGGCTCCTTTCGTTCCCTCCATGGTACGTTAGTTGCGCGCGTGTTTCTCAAATAACGCTATAATCCTGGCGTTTGTGCGCGTCAAGTCCCGGAGGCCGTCGATGATAACGATGTGTGTGTCTGTGTGTCCCAGCGAGCGCTGCACAGCTCCATGCCTTTCATAGTGTTCTGCCTGACCGGAATCTCGGCCGGCTGTCTGGGGCTGCTGCTCCCCGAGACCCTCAACAAGCCCGTGGCCGAGACCCTGAGCGAGCTCGGCAGCCCCACCTACCAGCGCATCCTCGAGACGCAGCAGGTGGAGAGCTAAGTCTTCGTAACCTAACCTAACGTCGCGCGACCGTACGCACACGTCCATCTTGAACCCGTCTCTGCTTTGACCCCTCTGGTCTACAGGTGCACCTGTTGGAAAAGGAGCCGAGCCAAAAGTCGAGCAACAAGGTGAATCAGTGAGCCGAGCTGGAGCTGAGTCGCTGTCCGAGCCTTCGTTATGACCAAGCAACACTTACTCAAAGCCTACCAGAGGCTTTGTCTTAGTGGTTATGGACCAAACGCCTGGGGGCCATTTCAACATATCATGCAAGAGGACTAGAGCCCTACACCATGTTAACAAAGGACCTGGGAACTAGAGCCACGATGCCTTGCAGGGAAACAGTGGAAATGTTTACAATATGTTTAAGTGGACTGCACAGACAAATCCTTCTTTGTGTGGCGTGTGTGAGTGCGTTATTTATATTGTTCAGTAAAATGTGAAGTGCCTTCTGAACACCGTCGAAATATATCCAATGGAAAATTGCTAATGTCTGCCAACGCTTAAACTTGCGTGTCTCTGCCAACTTTTTAAGATGTAATATATGCTGTCTATTTTTATATAGTGAACCCCAGGAATACTAACTAATGGGGATCCTAATAAAAGATATAATCATGGACTATTGTTATTAACCGTGTGTCTGCTGGTCAGATCTGCTACTCTCAATACCTATTTGGAGAGTTTATAGTTGATGTTTGAGAGTTTGTAGTCCATCTATGGGGCTCCGTCCGACATATCATGTTTTTGATTTTATAGTTCAACTGAGGGGTCAAGTTTCTGACTGATGCTGGTTGGATACTCAGCCTAGGCAGAGAGCAACAGACCACATGTCTGTGGAGCAACTATCAGAAATTGTATAATTGAAGAAAAGTTGAATTTGAGCATTAAAATTAAATTGTCCACCAGTGTTGGAACAAAATAATTATAAAATATTCACACTATTTTCTAAACTACACCTATTTTCTACCTGGATTAGGCTTGAAATACCATGGCTGTAGAGTGACCTGTTTGTGACACCAGAGGGCGCTGTCGTAGAACCACGCTGTTGGCCTGAGCTGAACCTCCCTGGCCCTGAACCAGGCTGGCCTTTCCCGCCGTGAGGCGATTGTGTCGGTATTGACGCAGACAGAGGGGCCCGGCTCAACCTTGATTCCCAGGAGCTATCTCATCAAAGACACAGGAGGAACCGCATAATGTTTTTCCCCCTCATCACTTATAATTATGCCTTGTGGCAGAGTTGGCCCAAGCACCCGGTTCAGCGGGTAGACTGGCGGGTTGAAGAGTTGAAACTGTAATCATTGTTTTGGTTTATGTTCCTCTCTACTGTGAGAGCCTGCCGGGGCAGAAATCCCCCTGTGAGGTAAATAAACAACTTACTGACTGTGTTGTTTCCCTGAAATTAGGCTGTGAAAAGAACCGGCCTGTGACAGTGTCTCTTGAATGCGTGTAATGATGATTTATATAAAATCAGCAACTGACTATTAGAGTCACCCTTCAGAATTGAGAAAATGTGCATATTAAGAACTGGTATTGCATTCATTTTAGTGCATTTCACAGACCACCGACTGGACTTGTATCTATGGTCATCTAGGGTCAATAGAGAACCGTATCTGAGCAGTGTGAGCTAGCAGGAAGTCAGACAGGGCCGAAGTACCGAAGTAAAGCACACCTGAATGAACTCTGGTGCTAAGGTGGGTAGGAGGTAGGAGCGTAAACATCACAATGCTGACACACAAAGGCTCGGCTCTGTTATTCGTCTAATTAGTCGTGAGCTGGGAGGTATGCCTGCTGATTCACGTGGATGGCTGTATAAACTACAGAAAAACAAGAGTGTGAGGCCTCCAGGGGCTCTATTAGACCCGGGGAACTGTCGAACGCTGCCCCCCCCCAACCCCACACACAGACACAGTGTGTCAACAGGGGAGCGTGCTGGAGGATTTGTGGTGTGTGAACACACAGAAAGAAGACGGGCCATAAATCCCCCGGTCTGACAGGACACACATCAGGGTCACTGATCCTCACAGCCCAGCGTCCTGCTCCGGCTCACTATCACCTAGGGGGACAGACGAGCGGTGTGTGTGTGTGTGTGTGTGTGTGTGTTTACAGCACCTCCACAACAAGCCTCGCTCAAGAAGCTCCTCGGATGCTCCAACCCTGCAGCCAGGCTGACAGCCAGAGAGGAGAGGAGAGGTTGGAACACAGAGCCCCCCCCCCTCCCTCCCTCTCTCTACCCCCCCCCCCCCCCCCCCTCCAGGGGGCCAGCCGGAGCTTTACCCGCCCCTGGTCTGGGCACAGCATGAACCCCTGCACGCTGGCTGACCCGATGTTATCTGCTGCTTTCACACTGACCGTGGCTGCTGGTTGTAATTACACTGCGTGTGTGCGCGTGCTTGCGTGCGCGTGTGTGTGTGGAGGGCACATCCTGCCTGGTCTGCCCGTATCTGAGGCCTTTCCTCTCCTGTGAAAGAGGGGGTGTGTGGGGGGGGGGATGGAGAAATGGGGAGAAAGAGGAATGGAGAGAGAGGGAGGGAGGCAGCTAGGGGGTCACGGGGGGAGCGAGAGAGGCCAGAAGAAGGGATGTGGAGAGAAGAGAGGAATGTCGAAGAAGGAAAACGAGGTATGAGGTGAGGAGAGGAGGGAGGAGGAGGAGAGGAGGAGCAGAATGGGATGTGGATGAGTGGAGGCAGGTACTGAGGGAGGGGGGAGTGGGAAGGACTATGGCATCAGACAGGGATCGAAAGAGCCCAAAGCCAAGAGCAACGCCTGCTGTAACACAACCTCCAACAGTGAGTTGCCTTCCGATTGGAAAAACCCCATAATGCTCCTTTCTCTGACACACAGACAGAGAAGGGAAAGAAAACATCCGGCTCCCCGCTGAATCCAAGCCACAAAAGAGAGAGAGAGGGAGAAGACGTGTCTTTTTTTAGAAAGGGCGACCGAGAGAGAGAGATGGCCGATAATGAAACGAGCACATGGCAATGATGGACGACTTGCTAGCCCAACATTAGGGAAAAGTGAAGCGGGATGATGAATGTGTGGTCAGAGCGGAGACCGGACCGTCGGGCCGTCCTTCAGAAGTCCTAATGGAACCTGAAAGAGTCTAACCCGACATGAGGTGCCGGGAGAGGAGAGGGAGAAGCGGTCTCGGTCTCACGGTGAAGTGGATGACTCAAGCCTTCAACATCAAATGCTTTCAGTGTCACCCAGACAATGACAATGTGTGTATAACACTCACTCTAACCTGGGGAGATAAGGAGACTGAAATTACTCCTACTCTCTAAACATTCACCTCTATCACTATCATTATGAGCTGGGGGGGAAAAAAGCACCAAGGCTGGAGAGTGTGTGTTTAGGCTGTATATATGTTTGTGTGTGCGCGCACATGTTTATGTTACGAGTATGATTATGTGAGCGTAGCTAAATGCAGCATGTGTGTGTGTGTGTTTAACTGTGTTTTGATTGAACCATGAAACTGTCATTTGTCAGCATATCCCCTGTGGCCCCTGTGTGACCCTCCCTGCCTCCTCTCCTCCCTCTCTCTCTCCCTCCCTGCCTCCTCTCCTCCCTCCCTCCCTCCCTCTCTCCCTGGCTGGGCCTGGATGAAGCTGCTGCCCCCCCCCCCCCCCCCCCCCCCCCCCCCCCGGCTGTTTAAAATGCCCCCTCAGACTGTTACGTCAGGCTGCTGCCCTCTCCTCTCACCCGGCGCTCGTTCGCTGGCTCCCCACCCCGCCCCTCCCCGCCGCCCCCGCCAGCCAGAGCAAGTGAACCCAGAAATGGACGCCTTCTCCATACACACAAATCCACATACCGCAGCGGCAAAGGAAAACGGTGTCTGTCTGGCTGTGTGTGTGTGATGGATCTGGAGGAGGGGGCGGGGGGGCGAGGCTTCTACCTGTCTGTCAAGAGCATTCTCTAAAAGTTCCACAGAGGCGAGAGAGAGAGAGAGAGAGAGAGAGAGAGAGAGAGAGAGAGAGAGCAGCTTTCAAGGTACTTATAGCTAATACAGGGATATTTATTCTCTAACAGTGAAGCAGGAGGGTGCAGACTCAGGTCACTGCACTCACTGTCTGCTAATGCTTTCAACGACTTTCACATCACCCCCGGTTTCAAAAAACATGGCAGAACCCTCACTAAAGACCTCAGTGTACTTAAGCTTCCACGAACCTCTGAGCAGCTGATAATTGTCACTTTCCCTCTTATTCCTGTCTCTCCTGGGCTTATCTGAGAGGTCACGAATTGGAGGGCTTGGAAAAACAATTTAACCGAATGAAAAGTGGGTTGTTTAAACAGGACGGCTTGGGGTCAGACCAAGGAACAACATGTTATGTCAAAAATGGTACACTAATCGAGTTAAACACCCTGTATTCTCAGATAATCCGGTAAAAACATTAGCAAATTAGCTGTAACAGCAGCCTGCGGTTTGTTTTCATTCCAGAGCCAGTTACGCCTGCGGTGGGTTTGGACTGCGAGACCGGGTCCGGAGCCAAAACGGTGACACGTATCTCATCTTTAAACAAATACACCAAGGTCACCACCTCCTGTGTTTGGATTCTCGGCCGAGCCCGGACAGACACACACCCCGGCACAGACGAACGTATGAACACAGAACCACACAGAGGAATGTGTGTCCCTCTCGCCCCCGACGCTGCGGCCGACCCCCGGCCACTGGTCAGCCCGACCCAAAACACACACACACGCCACACCGCTGAATGGGCTGACCAAACAGACCAGCTTGAGCCTCATTGACAGTGACTGTATTTGTGTTCTGAGGGGTGTGTGCATGTGTGTGTGTGTGTGTGTGTGTGTGTGTGTGTGTGAGAGAGAGAGGGAGAGGCTGGTATGGGCGGATGAGGGTCATAAAGTCGTCCTGGGGAGGGAGGAGGGTAGGGAGGAGGATAGGGAGGAAGGAAGGGAGGGATGAGAGGTAGGAGGTAGGGTGACACCTCTCACCTGTCTTCGCCCTTGAATGTGGCACGCTGTTTTATACCCCTCCCTCCTCTCTCTCTCTCTCTCTCTCTCTCCCTCCTTTTTATTTGACGGGCAGGTGGAACTGCCTGCCGTGGCCCGACAGAGTTCACGGTTCAGCTGAACTTTTGAACCCGGGGCTGGTATGTGGCGCACGGTAGTACAGTCAGCAGCTCGCCCTCCCTCCCTCCCTCCCTCCCTCCCTCCCTCCCTCCCTGCGCCGCCGCCGCCGCCGCCGTGCGGAGCGGGATCTCGTAGCGTAAACAAGCGTGTCACGGACGCTGGGTGTTTATTTGATCTGATGGATATGAGAGTTCACGGGGGCTCCCAGAGTTCATCCTCCCCTCTCTCAATCCTCTCTCCCTCCCCCAACCCATTCTTCTCCCCCTCTATTCTACCCCCTTTTCCTCTCTTCCTCCTCCTCCTCCTCCTCCTCTGTCAAACAGGGTTCATAGCTCCCATTTAAGCTGCTGGCTGAAGAGGTTTCAGAGAGACAAAAACAGCCACCCTCGGTCGGTCTGATGTTTGATTTAGCTGGGATTGTTTTAACTTCCCCGTGAACTCTGCCTGACCTGCAGGCACACAGCCTCCGTTGCCACCAAACAAGTTTTTGCAGTCAGAGTTTTGGCGAGGAGGCAGCAGCTTCCTGTGTTTTAACCATGCTCCAGGGCTGGGTGGCATTCGCGCTGGCAGACTGCTCTCCAACCCAGAGTTCGCAGGCCTCTCACGGGGTAAAGAGGAGTATTATAACCCTAGGAGTGTAACCCTAAGGGTTAGGGATAAAGCTAGGCTATCAAATGTTTTAATTCTGCAAGACGAAGTAGTTTATTGTTTATGAGGTTGTTAAATTGGAGCCATGTTTTGGTAGGCTGCCCACAGCGCTGTGCTAGGACAGGGCCTGCCCTTGGTCATGGCGGAGGTAAAAGTAAGATACCACTGTTGAAGTGTCCTAGGGCGATACACAGAGCCCCAAATTGTTCCCAATGAGCAGGCTAGCACCTGGCATGGCAGCTGCCGCCATTGGTGTGTGAATGGGTGTATGAGAGGCCATTGTAAAGCGCTTTGGATAAAAGCACTATATAAGTGGTATATAAGGGGGCGGCTGTAGCTCAGTTGGTAGAGCGGGTCGTTCAATGATCGAAGGGTCAGTGGTTCGAATCCCAGCTCTGTCCACATGTCGAAGTGTTCTTGAGCAAGACACCTAACCCCAAATTGCTTCCAATGAGCAGGTTAACACCTTGCATGGCAGCTACCTCCATTGGTGTGTGAGTGTGAATGTGTGTGTGAATGGGTGAATGAGAGGCCATTGTAAAGCGCTTTGAGTGCCGCTAAGGTGGAAAAGCGCTATATAAGTGCAGTCCATTTACCATTTACCCTAACCCCAACCCCCAAACCTAATTGGGGACACCAATTTTGTCCCTAATTTGACATTCTGTCCCTAATCAACTGGTTTCATGTCACACACACACACACACACACACACACACACACACACACACACACACACACACAGGTGTCCGGTACTGTGGGACGGAGGAGGGAGGAGCAGGGAGGAGCAGGGAGGGCAGATGGGAGAGAAGGTGGAGGGATGGAGGAGGGAGGAGCAGGGAGGGTAGATAGAAGAGAAAATGGAGGAGGGAAGAGCAGGGAGGGCAGATGGGAGAGAAGGAGGGAGGAGGAGCAGGGAGGGTAGATGGGAGGGAAGGAGGAGGGATGGAGGAGGGAGGAGCAGGGAGGGCAGATGGGAGAGAAGGAGGATGGAGGAACAGGGAGGGTAGATGGGAGAGAAGGAGGAGGGATGGAGGATGGAGGAGCAGGGAGGACAGATAGGAGAGAAGGAGGATGGAGGAGCAGGGAGAGTAGATGGGAGAGAAGGAGGATGGAGGAGCAGGGAGGGCAGATGGGAGAGAAGGAGGAGGGAGGAGCAGGGAGGGTAGATAGGAGAGAAGGAGGATGGATGGAGGAGCAGGGAGGGCAGATAGGAGAGAAGGAGGAGGGATGGAGGATGGAGGAGCAGGGAGGGCAGACAGGAGAGGAGGTGGAGGGACGGAGGATGGAGGAGCAGGGAGGGCAGACAGGAGAGGAGGTGGAGGGACGGAGCCCTCGGCGGGGGAACAGCCAGCGGCTTTTTATCAGTCATGAGCTCCAGAGGAGGTCTCAGCTTGTCCTCGGAGAGGCTGACTGCTGGAATGTTGCGGCAACAGATGTTGTCTGACACAGCCAATAATTATCTCTCACCTTGGCAGAGCCCTGCTTCATCTGGTCCGTATTCCTCCGGTGCAAACAGCTTGTGTCCTCTGCTGCTCCAGGTCACTGGAGGAAGCACTGGAACCCCAGTCAGAGTCATATCTATCTTTCAGCAGTTTCACTCTTTTTTTCTCTCTCCCTCTCTTTCTCTCTCGCACCCTCTTTTCACACTTTCTCTCACCCTATCTCACTCACCCTCTTTCTCTCACCCTATCTCACTCACCCTCTCTCTTGCTCTCACCCTATCTCACTCACCCACTCTCTTTCTCTCACCCTATCTCACTCACCCTCTCTCTTTCTCTCACCCTATCTCACTCACACTCTCTCTTTCTCTCACCCTATCTCACTCATCCTGTCTCTCTTTCTCTCGTGCCCTCTTTCTCTCTCACACACACCCTCTCACCCTTGCTCTCTCATTCTCTCGCACACTCTTTCTCTCCCCGCCCTCTTCCAGCGTAGCCCCTCTGACACCTTGGGGCAGTTGGTCGCCCCGTTTCTTCGAGGCCCCTGTGGTTGATCGACGCGGTCATGGATCTCTTCCGTCCCGGCCCCACTGACGTCAGTGTGCTGTCCACCTTTCACCGCAGGCTCAAGCGTCACCTCTTCAAGAAGTACCACCAGGACCCTCCCTCTTAAACACCGATTGTATTTATATTTTGCTATTCCTGCACTTTACTAGACTAGATTTTGCTCTTAGCCTCTTGTTTTGAAAGGAGATACTTGTGTGTTCTGGCGAGTAGTAGTACACTGACTGCCTACGTTAAATGCAATTCTTGTAAGTTGCTTTGGATAAAAGCGTCTGCTAAATGACTAATGTAATGTAATGTAGTCCAGTCTCTTTCAATATTATCTCATTCAGATACTGTGTAGTTTGTTCGACCATTTCTTCATGTTTAACATTACAGTGGTGTCTGAATGTGATGGCCGGACGTTTTGGTCAAACTTGATGGCTTCAGTTTTCTGCCCTCTCAATCACTTAGCTGCTTTATTTCCAGGAGTCTTGAGTACTGAATGCAGTGTGTGTGTATCCCATATGTTTCGGCGTGCCCTGGGTGGGATTCAAACCCGGGTCGCCCTCGGGACAAACACCGTTTTAACCAGCGACACCGATGAGAAGCTAGCTCTTCATCGGCGTAGATTGACAGTATTTATACTGGGGGAGTGAGTTTAACCAACAACTTGCTACCTACTGCTAGGACTCTGTTTCACTTGGTTATATCATGAAAACTCAAACGCAAAGTCAAACCTGCAGCCACTCTAAGAATTGTGACATGTTCTGTTGTTTTGGGCTCAGTGAAGGGGATGGATTGGTGATGTGCATCTGCACTCGGGTTAATTTTTCTCTAAAGACCGCTCTTTTACCTCATTATTGTAATTAACTGTTCTCCCAATGACTTGGAACAGCCATTTAGAGAAATCATTATTGATGTCTATCTT
The DNA here is from genome assembly GCF_949987555.1 of Borostomias antarcticus. Taxonomy (NCBI): domain Eukaryota; kingdom Metazoa; phylum Chordata; class Actinopteri; order Stomiiformes; family Stomiidae; genus Borostomias; species Borostomias antarcticus. Next base: position 4,842,175 of record NC_140235.1, read on the forward strand.
TTGTACCGAACTAGAATACCACTGGCATGATTCTACAGGGAGGTTCTAGGAGGTTAGAAGGTCAGTTATAATTTACATTTCCTTTGGGGACCTTTAAAGGTGGCCTTATACCTTGGATCTGATGGTTAGAAGCCCATATCACAGTCACCATCTGCCCCCATTAACCCTCATTAAACAAATCTGTCCCTGATCGTATAAATAAAGGTCTTTGATCCGAAACCCTCTCAAGTGGAGGGAAGTAAAAGAGCATGAACTCCTACAACCGCTGAGTGTAATTTATTTTTGTTGTTGTTCTATGAACTCTTACTCTTAATGCAGACATTCCAAGAAGGTGAAATACACCTCAAATGACAAAACGTGTTTCTCTATGAATCTTACTGACAAATTGTTCTCACCCCTCCCCTTTTTTGTCCTCCTCCTCAACTCATCTGAGAACTTTTGGAACGGGCACATGAAAGGCCACGCCCAGCCCCATCGCTGTAATCTCAGGACCCTTCTTTATCACTGAACTCTTCTTGACCCCAAGGTGGCCCCAGCACAGCCTCTCCCTCACGATTATAAATAATACCGATGGGCTGCTAATAGGTCATCTGATTGGCCGTTCAAGGGGAAGGACATGATCTGATTGGCCGTTCGCGGGGAAGGACATGGTTGAACGGGAGGGCAAGACTGCGGCAGACATGCAAATGACGTTAGGAGAGCTTTCATCCACCCGGCTAGGGAGTGAAAAGTCCTATTTTCACTCGTATGAGAAGAGGAGGGAGGGAAAATGATCTGTTTCAAGTGATCGTTACCTCCTCCTTGTCATGCCCTATTCCTCTTTTACACCCCACCACAAGCCTGGCTTGTCCTATATATGTCCTGGCTCATTCATCCCCCTGTGTGTGTGTGTGTGTGTGTGTGTGTGTGTGTGTGTGTGTTTGTGTGTATGTGTGTGTGTGTGTGTGTGTGTGTGTGTGTGTGTGACTTTACAAATAGCAAGTCAATGTTTGTCAGTTAGACCGAGCCATTGCTTTAAATTTGTAAACTGGATCTGCAGTTTTGAAATGGGACTGGTAATTTTTTCAAATACATTTTTACATATTTGTTTATTTAGATGTGTTTATTTTATTGAGAACATTACAACACACACAACAGATTAGCTATAGCTGGAAAAGAACAGTAGAACAAATGTAACCTACATCAAGAAGAAATGTACAGTGTTTACAGGAAATAAATTGTCCCAGCAGTGTGGAAGTGAAGTTAAATGAAGTGCCTTAGATTGTCTCCTTGGATTTCCACAAATATCTATAAGATGAAATACATATTAAGCAAATCCTCAAATATCAACATGTGTATTTACAATCTATCACTTTGTCTTTGAAATTGAGAGTTTAACATGTTTTTTGAATGATTTTTCACGGTGCCCACCCACATCCATTGTATGACCAAAACGGTGGTAGAGCAATTATCAGACTTTCTCAAAAGTGCTAGTTTTGTCAACGTTTTGATCTGAACCATTGTATATGATCATAAGTAACCTTAAAACAGGGCTAAACATGCATTTTCCCTTTACTACTCCTTTAAAGTCACTCCCCCAGGATGAATACCGGCCACCAGCACCTAGCTTTTCATCGGTGTAGCTGGTTAAAACTGTGTCTTTCCTGCAGGAGACCTGGGTTTGAATCCCACCCAGGATATATGTGCTCGGTAATATGTTTCTATGATACAGCTAATACAGTTCTCAACATTTTCCAGGAGCTTGCTTGATCGTCTCGTTGTGAGGTCAGGGAATAATTTTGGCCCAAATAGGTGAACAGATGTTTAGCTTCCCTCTGGAAAATTAAGGGTAGGATCAGTATATGTATATTCTCCTCCCCCTTTATTTCTGTGAAGTGCATTGTGTTGCCTCTGTGTAGAAATGTGCTAGACTATATAATTGATTGGATAGAGCCCTTTTCAGGTCAGAACACTTCTGGGTTTCAAGCAGAACATATACTGTAGAATTTGATAGACACATGGTAAATGATGTAAAGCAGAGTTAAGGTGAGGCACAGAGTGATGATTCTTACTCAAGACATTCAAGATTTCTTCATTTGTGTATTGTACTGTACGTGTACAGTTACAGTGAAATGTTGCTGCCGGCTCCAGGATTATGCTCAATACAGATAAACTTCGATACTCAATTTACAAATTACAAATTTACAAGTTACACATTTACTAATTACACTATAAGTACCATTTTTATACAGTATACTGATAGGGGTAAGATAAGATAGATACTAATCAGGATGGATTATGTACATGCTATATATGGATATTAATTAATAATTAAATAACCCGGGTTGTGGGGGGGGTTATGTAAATGCTCTACTGTAGCTGTAATAAATCAACCTGGGGTGAGGGTGGGGGGGGGGGGGGTATATTGACATTTGCACTTGCATGTGGTTATGTTATGTACACTAGATATTCTATGTACACTAGATATTCTATGCACACTAGATGTTCTAGATAGAGGTGCCAAATGGCCAGTGAGCTCTTGCTGAGCCTCTCCGTGCTCGCTATATGAGTGCTGTATCTCTTCCCTGACCGTAGCAGAGAGAATCTAATCTCTACAGTACTCTAATCTGTACAGAGCAACAAGACTCAGTGAGATACCAATGGGCTTTTCCCCTAGGCACTTAAGTCTACTGACCCTTATGAGCCCATGATGGATGGTGGCCATTTGATTCAGATTAAGGGCAATCAAGTTTACTTTTAAACAAATATTACTTTAGTTGAGGTCAATTTACGTTCAGCACGAAGGTGTTGAGCGCGAGTCTGAAGCCACCAGGAACAGACGGGTTTATCCTCAGTGTTTCTTTGATCACACAGCCGGTGAACTTGAACGGCTTTAGCAGCTCGATGTCCAGTGACTTGTCCTTCCTCTGAGTCCCAAGCATGTCATATGAGAGGATGAGGATTTAAAAGGGGGACTCAGATATTTGTCGAGACACTTGAAAAGACAGGGTCATCATAATCAACCCAGGGATTATAAGTAAAATGGTTTGATATAGCACCTGTTTTTGTTTTTGGTTACAAATGGTTCTGTATCCCTGAGTGTAACAGTAGAGCCCTCTGAGAAAAGGACCCTTTTCAGGTCCATAAGGTTCCAGAATAGAACAATTTCAGATCAGAACAACCACCTGTTCACCAAGGCCTTTGGTCTGTAGTTAGTTAGTGGTTAGTTAGAAGTAATGTTTTCGGTGCCGTGTGTCGTGTGTTTGTGCGTGCGTTTGTCTGTTAGCAGGATTACGCTTAAACTGGTGGACCGATTTTCCCGAAACTTGGTAGAAGGGTGTAGCATGGGCCATCTTAGAACCCATTAAATTTTGGAGTAGCACAGGGAGGGTCCACGGGCCACCCAAACACAGCCGGTCATTCACCTCCATTAATTTTTTTGAACCAGGATTACACAAAAACTACCTGACCGATTTTCATGAAACTTGGTGGAGGGGTGTAGCATGGGCCAACTGACAAACCCCTAAATTCTGTAGCAGATCCGAATTACAGGGAGGGTCCATGGGCTGCCCAAATACAGCCAGACTGGCCATTCACCTCCATAAATTTTTTTGGATTATGACTAGGCAAAAACTACCCAACTGATTTTTATGAAACTCGGTGAAGAGGTGTATCATTGGCCACCTTAGAACCCATTAAATTTTGATCGGAATCACAGGCCGGATCCACGAATGAAAACAAAACTTAGAACGAAGCTCCCTGTGTGGGGGTGCTAGAGACACAGGGTTGGACTGGGGTGTGCATGAGGAGAGCCCAGAGCACATTGCCCCCCCGCCACCTCTGGCCTGAGGGGGGCGCCACAGATCCGGCCAAATACAGCCACCCATTCACCTCCAGTCATTTTTACCTCAGCCCCAGCGAATCACAGGGCATGTCCACAAGCCTTCCCAACATGGCCCAGATGTCATTCATCTCCATTCATTTTTTGGACTAGGATTATGCAAAAACTACCAGACTGCTTTTCATGAAACTCGATGGAGGGGGTGTAGCATGGGCCAATTTGGAACCCATTCAATTTTGGCATGCACAGAGCAATGGAATGGAGGCAGAGGTCTGTGCTCTCTGAGCACCATTTCTAGTTTTTGGTATTTTTATTTTTCCGCAATGGAAGTCTATAGCAACATCTATAACCGACAGTTCACTTTTTACGAAACTTTGCACAATGTTAGAGGGTCATGGGAAGAGGCTGTGTAATGAATTTTAAATTGATTGGCCAAAGGGGGCACTATAGCAACCGACTGAAATAGCGTACTTTGAACAGGCATATCTCATGCCCTGTTTGACCTAGAGTCATGAAACGTTCCACACATATGCATCTCCTCACGAGGAAAAAACCATAACTTCTGGTTATATAGATTTTCCACCATTTTGAATCTTTTGAAAAAACGCTTGAAGTCTATCTTCTAGGAATTATGAGCAAATTATTATTGTGGAGGGCATGGCTTTTCACATAAAGGTGTATAACTTCTGAACAGTTGGACGGAACACCACAAAACAGAGACGAACCCTCAATTATTGGGCCGATCAAACAAAATGGGGGCGCTAGGCAGCTCATTTCCGGTTTAGGCCTGACCACCATTCCAATTTTTCCTAAACATACTGTACTGTGATGCATGGGCATGCCTAATGACCACTGGAGAAAGATTAAACTGATTGGTCATAGGGTGGTGCTATAACAAGCTAAAATGCTTAAAGTCGCACTGAAATGAAAAAAGCATTCTGTCCCATTTTGATTCACATAATTGGTCATAGTGTTCACCTATTCAACGATGTATGCCAAAAGAATTACAAAATTCTACTTTTGTTGTAATCTTATATCAAAGTATATAATTTCTTACTCCCTGGAAAACGGTAGGTCACGTGCAATGACGACAACAGGTACCACCCTGTGGCCAAAGGGTGTTCATATTTCTTGTTTGAGTAGGTCATGGCATGCTCTAAAACTTAGGCTACTAATTGGACACAAAATCAAATTTAATTTTGATGTTGATATAAGCGTTTTTGTGCAAAGTGATCCCGATCACGCTTTCAGCATATTTTCAATGCCATTTTCAATTACCACATCGCTCGAATGTGGCTATGGCATGTTTAGCTTCTTGCCTTTGATGCTTTCGTTGCACTTGGCCCCCATTATTGCTGCTTGTAGCTATTTTATTATTATTATTATAGTTCCACACTTTACAGTGAAAGGGGTTATTTGTGGACTTTTTTCAGAGGGTTCTTCTGCCATTCTGCAATTGCTCTATATATACCTTTTTGTAGTGTAGAAATGTCAATAATGGAAAATAGATAACTGGAAATATATGCTGACTAGCTACACCAAATCCTTCCTTCTGGGTGCCTGGGAGGACTGATGACACACAGAGAGAAGGCCTACCTTTTCCTGGAGCTCCTGGCGAACTTTACGCATCACGTGCCCGTGCAACCGCATAAACATAACCAGAGGTGGCTGTGCTGCTGGCTGTTGTCTCATGGCCTCCGAATAACAACTCTGTAGCCGATTCTTTAATTTCCTAAGGGAGGGGTTGAGGGGTTAATGAGTACCAATGAATGAATTAATGTTCATATGTAAAATAGAATATGATTGCATGGAATCATAAATGTACCGCCATGCGCAGTCTCTCCTCGTTCCTCTCGCCATTTTCTATCAATAACTGGAGGGCATCCTTATAATTATTGTTTCTTCTTGATGTTCTGCTCTATTTTTGAGTGGATGACATTGCGGGCTCTCAACCCCTGCAAATAGAAAAGTCAAGAGCCATGGATCGATGAGCATGGACAGGGAGTCCCATGTGATGGGGATACGCTTCAATCAGTCAATCTGAAACATAATTTGACAGTCACGTCAGCCTACCCGGTACAAACCGCTGAAAGGAACATCGATTGGTAGAGAGAAAAGATTATTTATCATTTATTCAAACGCCTCTAATTCCAGCTCGTCCGTTGTTTGCTCCGGCTCGAAACCCAGAAGGATCCTTATCGCGATGCGGAACATGAGTCGCTTCATCTCAGGGTAGACCGGGACACAGGAGTCGCTCTCCAGCCAGCCGTCTCACCTCCTCCTGAATTACAGGGATATACTGCTCCAGAGCCTCCTGGGAGGAAGGCTTTCATGATCGCCTGGCAGAGAGAAAGAGGGGGACCTGAAGACATCCACGCCAGACAGCCAAACACAAACGAAGCGAGGTAAACTTTTTTTTCAGCACACAACACAACCATGTAGCACGAGAAGAATTGCATCCATATTGGATGCAAGGCGTTGTTGCCTTATATAGCCTACCCTTTTCTTGCTCTTGTGGAGAGCACCGTGCGCGTTGGAGTGGGCGTGAGAGCCGAGGATGAGACGCACTGAAGGTGGATACTGCGCAGCGACTAGTTTGGCTCAGACATAAGAATTCTCTGAGCCCATTATCAGCACCGGACTCCCGAACAGATGGGTCTTATAAATATATCCATATTTCTGACGTTTTATTCTCAAAAACGTTCTCTCGAAAAATAAAAGAGAAATGACTACATTCTTTGTGAGCATTGTCACATAAACCTACAGACAGCTGAGCATCTTATGAATCTATGGGTTTCTGTTCATGTAGAGTTGAGATGTGAATGTTCTCCATTAATTTACCTGCAGGATCATCTGTAGCGTCTCTCCCAGGAAAGGTAACCCGTGGTGCCCGGTGGCGCGTCGCGACAGGTTGGGTCGCATCCACTGATGACGTATATCTCCCAGAGTTTCACCACCGCCACTATCAGCACAAGAGTGCACAGGCACGCTGCGAACAGCATGTAGAAACCCATCTTCTCGAGGGGGATTGAATCCCTAAACTGTGGTGTTCGGGGAACTGCAGTGGCTTTGACGGTCACGAAGTTCTGAAATGTTGCTCTCGACTGGTATGTCTCAGTCTCGTACTCCATTTCATATTTTTATAACCCTGTGTTTTAACAACTCCTGGCTCCATCTTACCTTGGATTACCTAAAATTAGTTCACGCAGAGTTCATCTTAATTGCGCTCCTATAGGGCTCGCGCTCCGCCCACAATGGACTTGATTTTTCAAAAACCGTTTCCAGGGGAGGGGCCCAGAAGCCCTCTACCATCTTCTCTAGCCTTCCCTCACAATAAAGAACTAAAATAAAATGATGGGGTGATACCATGCTCGAACCCAGGTCGGATCGATGGGAACGATGAATTATTATATTCCAATCGAATGTTCATCTTGTAGTCTGTATAGCCAACATTCAAAATTGTAGTTAATTGTGTGCGTTAACATTGACCCATCTGTCTGTAGTCTATCCAATGGCCATGTGGCCAGTAATGTGGATAAGGGTTCCTTACAGTGTTTGATGAATGGTTTAAACTGGGATGCTTCACACACGGTCAACCTTGCATACAGTGAACTGATGCCCGCAGCGCGCGACTATCTAGGGTTGGGCTGTGACCCGCTTGCAGTCCCACAGGCTACCCACCCTGACCTGTATGTGACCTACAACACGGACCATGACATCCGTGTGAACCCCGCCAAGTTCACTGTCTGTCAGATAACGAGGCACCAGGACCCGTACAGCGCACATAATAGGGTTCGCGTTTGTCCGCAGTCATCCGGACTATTCTTCGACTGTCAATCATTGCAATCAAGTTGAGGGCACAATGGTGACCTGTGTCAAGAAGGAGGTCAATATATGAATGGGGCTTTTGCCTCAACGTTTGCTCCGTTTTTTGTGTTTTTTGTGTGTTGTTTTTAAAAATAAAAAAACACATTGTATTTAGTCTAAGCAGAGAGGATAAAATTAGCAAAGTTTTTCAGCGTAAGATATTTGGCAATGCAAAGGTTGCATTGGCCTATATATCTTTGCAATGTAAAACGATGGCATTTTCAAACCCCAAAAATATTATTTTTTAAATAGGACTAAATTATATTTTATGTAGGCTAAATATAAGTTGTATAAATCTCCTAAGCCACGTTTGATAATAATTCCTTGCAGTAAAAAATAATCTCATTGGAGATGTGGAGTTGGAGTGAAGTGGTCACCCAGCGCATATGGGGTCAGTAGCTCTGCTTCTAAGTTCACTCTAGGTGTAATCTTATATGTTCAGTTCACTAGTACTTGTAAGCCATGCGAATTATGTTCATAATAATTTCATTAGCCTATCTGGATTTGAATATGAGATTATTAAAGGATGAAATAAATACTATATTTCGGCATAATGTTTTAGCATTGGAATTCAGTGCCATGCTTTAGGATCAGTTGTAACTTTCAAATTTCACGTGATCAAAATTTATCTAACCAAAACCATTTCGATTAATGTGTTATGTTTTTCGGTTCAATAATAGACATTGTGGTTAACATGTTATGGCCGCAGTTAGTGTGACAAGCAAACCCCCCATTATTCAGTACTTTACTTTTTACATAACTACAGTATTATAACAACATCTACATACAAATAACACATAAAAACAACAGGACAAATAATGTGTAATATGTACAAACTCCATAAAGGAGAAAAAGTGCTATCTCCTTCCATGAATCAAATAATTTCACAGCGCTTCCGTTATAGTACTTACATAATCAACACGTGAATAATAATTAGGCTACTACTACTACAACTACTACTACTACTACTACTACTACTACTAATAATAGTAGTAGTAGTAGTAATAATAATAATAATAATAATATTAATAACAGATATGAATAATAACACAAGTAATAATGATAACACTTATAATAATAATGGTCATAATCATCGTTACTATTATTCATATAGCCTAATAATATAATAAAAGCCAAATGATTGCAAACTGAATTCTCATTCATAAATTCATAAAGAACTGAAATAATCAGGGAATTAGTCTAGCCTATATTCTATCATTGATCTATATTATGTTTTCTTTTACATTGGTTAGTGTAGTAAGTCGGCTATTTTTAATTTCAAGCTTTACAAAGAGTTATAGGGCTTACACACATTGTTCTTTAAATAAAGCTTATTTGTAATGCTACTTCATTTAAGACATAACATTGTTAGTATATCACATTCTACACATTAACCAAAACATAAACATTGTATTCCTGGGTATATTTTGTAAAGACCAAGTGCAAGATCTGTTTGACTGTTTTGCATTATGTGGACTACTAAGGCTACTAAGAAGTCCTGAGCAGCCAAGACAATGAAATTAGTACACTCTAGTCTGACCTACACATCTACTTGTTTCATTTCGGAGGTGGAAGCAGGTGTCCATGTACTACGCACAAAAGAGTTCTGCCACTTAATGCAGTGATGCATCAAAATGGTGGGTCACCTCAGGTCACCAAAGGAACAAGCGCATTGCATTGGTCATGTTGCTCCAATTACTTTCCAAGCTCTTCTGGACCAAGGTAGGATAAGTTTCTTGTGGATGTACTCAAATTCAATAACTTAAATGTGTCATGGCAAACAAGTTAGTGAGATCTTCATCTGGTGCCTCTAAACTGCATCTGTGTATGCATAACTGAAATGCACGTGCAGTCCATTGACAGGGTGGACGATTGGCACGGTCTGCATCTTGGGGAATGTTTCTGTGGCCAGGCTCCATTTGGATGTGCTGAGCAACTCGACTGCCAGGGTTTTTAATATCATTTGGGCGAGCTCTTTCCCGACGCAACTTCTCACACCCCCTCCAAATGGAACGTAATTGAAACGTCCAGTCTTGCTTTCGTTACGCTCGCACCCAAATCGGTCGGGGTCGAAAGTCTCCGGGCTTTGGAACGCTGCGGCGGTCTCGTGCGTGTCCCGGATACTGTACATCACACTCCATCCTTTAGGGATCTGGTAACCCTGATTAAGACAAAAACAAACATGGAATGAAAGTTTAGTTTATTTCAGCCCCTGTTATTTGTTAAATTGTGATTTGCTTGGACATAGTGAAGTTATGTTTCAATAGCCTATACACACAATTATCTAATGACCTCATACCAAATCAATGTCATTCATTTTTTTTGTAAAAATGATTCATTTATTTTTATATTAAGCTGTGCCAAACCCAATAGCATGAATCGAGCTTTTGAATTTCACCCCCGCCTGACCCTGTCCTCAGTTCACCCTGTCCCTCTTCTCAAGTGGTGTGTTTGGGAATCCGGTCAAGACGCAGTCTATGGAGGATGCACTTGAGCGCACACGCATAATGGCGCCGCGAAAACCCCTACGATTCCGTTCACAAAGAGACCGAAACTGCGCAGCTCAAATAATCCTAGAGCTGCGTTGAAATTATGCCGTCGCATAAAATGCCCGACGACAGGCTAGATCAAAGCTGGAGGATTACTGTGTTGCGTCGGGGGCCGAGTGACCTCGGGTCAACCTACAGGGTGGGCTGATTTGCGCCGCGCTCGGCGTAGAAACGCAGTGGCCGCACTTACGTCCAGTTCGAACGTCCGCAGCGCTGTCCTGTAGCCCCCGGATACTGGCGGGAGAAACCGGAGCACCTCCTTGACGACGCAGTCGACGTATCTCAGCTGGCTCAGCTTCTCTATCGTCAGATACGGTACGTGGGAGCGACAGCGCGGCCCCTCGTCGTCCGAGGTGCCGTGGACGTTCCCGTTCCCGTTTAGCAACGAGGTGGTCTCCGTGTCTGGGCTCCCGTGGTCCTCTTGTTCGGGCTCCGGAGGGCCTCTCGGTCCCCTCTCTTTGGCCGGGCAGCTGTGGGCTCTGTGGGCGTCGTGGCCCAGCCCCTCCTTCTCCAGCTCCTGCCAGGCTTTCTCCACCACCGCGGGGTGCCTCAGGAGCTGCAGGACCAGCGAGGTGGAGGCGCTGGCCGTGGTGGAGTGAGCGGCGAATATCAACTCCACCGCAGTCTCCTAGAAAACACACACACAGTTAGACTAGCAACATATGAGTGGCAATGCCAAACCAAGTCACTTAAGTTTACAGTTTAAGATAAACTTTGAAGTGGAGAGCTAGGACTCCTAATAGGCCATTATAGAGTAGTCCTATTAAACCAAATTCTTAAACCAAACCATGTATTAACCAACTCACTACAACTCCCTAATGAGCACTTGGCATGGGTGACAGACAGTGATTAAATAATTGAATGAATAAACAGCTGAGGCACAGAGAAGGCATTCATGGCCCTGATGAGGTCTATGCTGTACCTTCAGCTCTTGGATGCTGAGGTCCTGCCCGTTTTCTTTGGCGCTGCTCAGCATGTAATCAAAAGCGTCATAGTACTCCTCAGCGTGCTGCCTCTGCATTTTCTCCTCGATGATCTTCTCCATGCACGTGTGCAGGATCTCCCGGGCTTTTATCCCCTACACGCAGATATTAAACAATGCAGATTTCAGGAACCTGAAATGAACAGCAGACAAACTATATCCAACTATGAATGCGTGGTCCGTTTGAGTTACGAGCAAGGAGCGCAGTCTAATTCATGCTTTGTTGTGCTACATCTCTCACACACATCTAAAGTTGTCATTAGGTCTATGTCTCATAATGAGAAAGGCAGAATAAGGCCGTTTTCGTGTTCGGAAATAGGCAAGGCTGAATAGACAGGATATTTTCTTTTAAGATCACTTTCTTAACTTTTGACAGATGTTCAGACATTCGTAAATTTGACAAATTCCAATAAAACGGTCGCAGACGCGCTGAACTCACCTTGCGGAGACCGCTCATCGGTGCGTCAATGGGGAGAGAGAAGAGGTTGTTCATGAGCTGCTCGAATATCTGAGCGAGGTAAACGATGCGTTTTTCCTCCATTTGTAGACCCAGGAGGACTTTGACAGCGATGCGAAATGTGAGAGATTTGGCTGCGGCGTAAACATCCACTGCGCCAGGCTCTGAACACCACTTGGCAATTTCAGACTTGACAACGTCTTGCAAACGGGGCAGGTAAGTCTCCAGCGCCCCGCGGCTAAACACTTTTGCCAAGATCTGAAAGGGGAAGGAAAGCATAATACAACGCTATTACCTGGTACAAGACACCCTAGACGACATTAGAATAATAATAGCCTAGGCCTACTTGAGAGGAATTAATTACATACGCAAGGATAGCCTAGCTACTGTCTGGTAACAGCTCATTTGCTTTGTATTTAAGATTTGGATACAGCTTCCATTGCAAGTTTGTCTAACAATAGTCCACACCGCATCATTAACCATTAACTCGTCTCCCCCGATTCCTACTTTTCGCTTTTTCTTGTGAAGATCTCCGATGGAGTTGACCAGCGTGTTGGGTCCCAGGATGATCCGGGTACTCTGGGGCCACTGCGTGCAGACCAAGTTGTGTTCTCCGAGTAGGATCTTACGGATGTTCTCGGCGCCTGTCACCCGGACAACGGGTTTCCCCAGAAGGTGAGTTTTAAAAACGTTCCCATGCCTCTCTCTCCTAGAGATGTGAAAGTTGGACCCCTGTCATAACACATGCACACATAAACGGTAGAGCATGTGTTAGTTTCACGTGCACCGTGAGGGGGGCGCATCCCCGTGCCTCAATACAGTCCGCGCCACAGGGATACATTCCTATAGGAAAACGGCGTGAAATTGAATGAATTACACATGCGCATCCACTCTACTGTTTCATGGCCGCATAAACTGAGCGGAGAACAATTTAATCATTATTAAGTTAAATTCTTCCTTAGAAATCTACTCAAAAACTAGGCTACAATATATCTGTCTTTGGACAAAACAGCATCGCGCCACATGTTTAAAGGAGCAAACAAGCGCACAAGCGAACTTACACGAGCTGCGCTATTCATCGTGTAGGATAACCCTCATTGTAGCCTACCTGGAAAAGCCAGTGGAAGGTTTCTCCTACTAGAGGCCATCCCATCGAGCCCTTGGGCAGCGGCAAGCTGCACTCCTTGTCCCGCGTAATGGTCCAGCGGAGAGCCCACAGTTGCTTGGTGATGGTCAGCAGCAGCAGGGCGGAGAGCACAGAGGTGAGCGCGGTGGCCAGCGCGGACACTACACTGAGCTCCGGGAGGAACATCTCCAAACATCCACGTGCTTACTGATAATCAAACTCTGCTGTCTGCTCGCTCTTCTTCTTCGTCTCGCTGGCCAATGGAGAAAAAACATTTTCAAAGAGAAACCAAAGAAATGCAAAGAAAGGGAAAACAATCTTTCTTAAATTGAGTTTTGGAACTCAAAAGTTCTTGAATTACAATTAGCTTGTAACTTCCCCAGGCTATAAGTTTCCCATCTTTAAGAAAAACTCATATAGCCTACAGTGAGAAAACATCTCAGGATCAGGTTGCTGTAGCCTACTGGGGGAATGCAGAATAAAGGAAAAGAAAAGGGAGATTTTAACTCCGTAAAACTTTCCTCTCCATTCCGCCCTCATACTTCCCCCTGAATGACGAGAAACTGACAAGTATTCCAAATAGTTTTACAGGTTACATGCGCCGGCTTGTCTATTTATGTGCGTTTATAGGTACAGTTCAGGGGGCTCAATAGCCCCTAGGCGCCCAGCGTTTTATAACGCATGTCAATAAATCAGGCAGACGCGGGGGGATCCGCTCACATTGGATTTAAATACAGTAGGCTACAGTTGGCTAGTGTTGGAGACGTGAGAGCCATATAAGGCGGAGGTTGACTGGCTGTCTTTCACCATTAAATAGGAGCGTAAACTTTGACTAAAAGCGCATTTGATATGCAAATCATATGTCTAAGTGCAAGGAAAGTGGATTATTTGAGAAGTAGAGAGAGATAGGTTACGCACACTTACCTCGTCGTTAAACACTGAATCAAATCTTTGACAGTATAGCGAGAAATGCGTCCTTTTAAAAGTCCTCTTTCCAAACGTAGCCTTGTATTTCTACTCACTGATCTTTACGCACGGTGCTTTATAAATATTGGAACACAACATGATCCACCTTCACAGATGACGTATTACGTCGTTTTTGAATATCTAAAGAGCTTGATAAATCGCCAGGATTGGAGAAAAGTTTGTGATCATATAGCAGCACTCGGAGGCTGAGTGAGTGCCAGCGGGGGCGGCTTTCAGAGTGTGTATGGGATCGAATGGCAGCGGATGGAGGAGACAGGTAACCAATCGCTGGAAACGCAAGGCTTGACTGATCTTCTGTTGACTCTTCTGTTAACGCGGAGCGGTGTTCAGTACAGTTCTTTATTGCCTCAATTAAAAAACCATACCAACCGGTCTGAATACCATTTCATTTGAATGTAATTTGAATAGTAGGCTATTTTAGCATTCCCGTAAAGCTGTTCCGTGTGCGCCTTTAATTCAAATGTCCGAAATGACTTCTGACGTTTTTATTTAATTGCTGTTGTGGAAATGTTGCGTAGGGCCTACTAAATGTGACATGATTTTCCACAAAAACGATGTCATTAGGTCAAGGTAATGTTTGGGGCAATTGTGGCCTACAATCTTATCACCATATATTTCTGGTGTGAATCGAAATTAAACTAGGCTAGAACATTTTAGATGTGAAATAATTCTTAAAATAATTAATTGTATTGTTAATATATTAACATAATTCATTAAACGTAATCGAATAGGTAGGAGAATGTCTCGAGCTGTTTGTGTACACATTCCTGAGTTCCTCTCATATTCACTGCTGTTGAGGGATTGCTCTCGGTGAAAGCACGCGTGCCCGGAGACGCCGATTACCCGGTGGCCTCGGGTCCAGGTGGGTTCCTTTTCCGTTCACAGAACAGACGGAACACCTGTTCGACACAGCG
>NC_140235.1:4866876-4894376 GCF_949987555.1 Borostomias antarcticus
CCCTCACCTCTTCCTCTGTGCTGATCCATTGTGTAGCTGTGTAATGTGGTTATAACGCAGGCGTGATGAATTGTCTGTCAGGGAGAGTTCAGGCCACCGTTTCATCTGGCCACACACGCAGACGCACGTGCACGCACACACACGCACGCACATGAGGGTATGTTTCATTAAAAGGATTGCTTGAACTGCTTGAATCAAAGGTGGCCAGTGTGTGTGTGTGTGTGTGTGTGTATGGATGGGGGGGGGTGAGAGAGACTACCCTCCTCCACCCTCAAAACACACACACACACACACACACACACTCTAGGACCCCAGCTATCCTCCCAGTTATCATGGAAATAACGACACCTACATTTAGTAACAAGCGGCACCATGATCAGACCAGCCCAGTTCTCTTAGTGGGGCTGAACCTCTCTGTCCATCTCCAGTGTCGCTGACTCAGAGCGCTAGAACGGGATTCTGCACGACGCAAGCAGAAGCTCAGGCCACCTGCGGCTCCGCGGCCGAGAGCGCAACAAACGGTGCGCCGACCTCGACCCCCAAAACGATTGTCGCAGGCGCCGCGCACCCGTGACCTTTGCCACCGCCGCGCGCACGCGCGTTAACCCCTGGCTACGGGGCAGGCCAAGGGAAGAAGAGAAGCCCTTAGCAAACAACTTATATTTCAAAAGGAGATCTGCTGACATGGGCCCAGCCTTTCTCCAGGCCCGGGAGAAGCTTTTAAACCGGAGGGACAATCGCAACAAAGATACATTTCGCTTTTGGGAACATTCTCCGCCTGAAGGGGTCAATCATACTTTCATTCAATGCATTCTTTACCTCCTCTTTTTTTTCTCCTTTTGAGTTGCTTGGAAAAACAAAGGAAGGAAGGAGTAGAAGAAAGAGAGGAGGGAGTAGAGAGAGAGAGAGAGAGACAGAGAGAGAGAGAGAGAAAGGGAGGAAGAAAAAAAATGTGCAGAGCTTTCTTAACTGCCACAAGTTGGGCTTGACAGGTAGCTTTCATCATTGTGGGCCGCGTCAGTCAGGATGATTTATGGGGAACGCAGGGAAGAGTGGGAGCTCCCTGAATGAGAAATATGACTACTATCTGCTAATTTGTTTAGCATTGATCCACTTAGAAAGAGAGAGGAGGATGGGGGGTGGGGTGTGGGGTTGCTCTGGGGGCCATGGAGCAGTGGCATTGCTGCTATGACAGGCCCATCCATCGTCCATGCCCCAGCCGCGCCACTCAAACCCCAGCGTGAAGCAACAGCAGCCTGGGTAAGCTACTGGGCCCGACCCCCCTCCTCCACCATGGAGCTGGAATGGACCCCTGATTGACATCCTTTCAGTCTGGCTGGTGGGGGACCGGACAGGCCGTGGGTGTGTGTGTGTGTATGTGTGTGTGTGTGTGTTAGTGTGTGACCTCCTTTTACTACTTCATAGCCAGCTGGGGTCCTAGACTGCCAATCACTCCAACAATGACCTACAGGGGGCCACACACACTCCCTCCTCCTCACTCCCTCCCTCCCTCCCTCCCTCCCGCCCTCCTCTCACACCTAATACTAACTCCTCTTCAACACACACACACACACACACACACACACACACACACACACACACACACACACACACACACACACACACTCCATCTTTAACCACATCCGACAAAACACCACCTCCTCCTCATGTTGTTTTATCAGGTCTCAGGCACTATCTGAAAATAACTATTGAAGACGACGCCATTTCATTGTGTGTTAGAGAAAGAGAGAAAGAGAGAGAGAGAAAGAGAGAGGGTGAGAGAGAGAGAGAGAGAGAGGGAGAGAGAGAGAGAGGGAGAGAGAAATACATTTGGGGAATACTTATCAGGGTGTCACAAACAGACATATTAAATGTTGCGAGGACCGAGGGAGGTATGTGTGTGTGTGGGTGGGGTTCCTCTAGCATCACGTTGCCTTTGAAACCCAACCCTGAGAAGTCTAAAGTTGTGATTAGCTGTGACTGTGTTTGTCTGTCTGTGGAAGGCCCGTCTCCAGCCTGGGAGAACCCAGTTGCGCAGCTCGCATTAGAGGCGGACCCTGGGACTCTCTCTCCAACACTCACGGCCAACACTTCAGCACGCACACACACACACACGCACACACACACGCACACACTGTAATTGTCTCTTTCCCCTGGGTAGGGCGCTCTCTAATGGGATTAAGTGACAGCAGTGTGGTTGGCTGAACTGTTCAGTGAACCGTTACGGTACCTGCTACAAACCATTCCCCACCACTAACTCTGCTCCGGTCTGACAGGGGCTCAATGGGGACCCACACAGATTAAAGGGATATTATACACAAAAATCATTACACTTCTTCTTTCAATGTATTCCAGGTTCCGTATTGCATCACGCTGTAGACAGGGCGGCTACAGGGGACAAGAAGGGTTGAGTTTACACACATTATTGAGTGATAAACACGGTCCGGTCGGACAGACAGTCAGACAGACGGGCAGACAGTCAGACAGTAAGGCAGACAGTCAGACTCACTTTTGACTGATCCCAGTGTTTCCACAGACAACCACAGCTATGAAGCACACCTCAGAGTTCAAAAACACATCCTATGCACTCCTCCACACCGACCTTATTAGAAAAACCTCAACAGTTCACCTTCATGCTTTAATTGCACTAATTACAAGCAATTACACCGTGCATCGTCACAACCCCGAGGCCTTTTGCCAACAGTTGATTCAAGAGATTCTTTCCTTGAGAGAGAGCTGAGTTCCTATCCTTACGATCTCCCCTAAACACTTACTGTATGTGGTGATGTATTCAATATACATTTAATTTGTTCTTATATGCAAAGTTTGGTGACATAAAATAAACCCAAGGCCTTGTTTTTGAATGACAGTAATGTGCTCCCAGTCAGTCCTGTCAACACACACACACACACACACACACACACACACACACACACACACACACGTGCACATGTCAAACACACACACACTTACACACACATACACACGCATTAACACACAATTTAATTACAAAGGCTGCCTCCAATATCAACTGATGAATTGCAAACAATCCAAGCCAAACAATCCATCTGAATCTCCCTATCTATTGTGCTGGTTTATCAGTGGCTTAAAGCAGCAGTAGTTGGCAGTGACCTCCAGCTGTGTGTGTGTGTGTTTGCTCAACAGCATCCCAGTAGTCAGTAGTCCTTCTCTCTGTCAGAGGTGTGTGTGCAGAGGGGAGAGTGGGGAGGGACCCATAGCTAAATCACACTGGTTGTGATAAAAAATGTTTACACAGCAAACCATCAATTAGCAACAGGTGACAAATGGCTAATTTTCATGATTAACTATCACTCGGGGGGCTGTGTGTGTGTGTGTGTGTGTGTGTGTGTGTGTGTGTGTGCGTGTGCGCGTGTGTGAAGGTGCAATAGTTAGCATTCTTTTCTTGACTCTGTGTCATACATGGTAAATCTTTGACAGGAGAGGGAGAGGGAGGGAGGGAGGGAGAGAGAGAGAGAGAGGGATAGACAGACGGATAACAACACAAAAAGCACTGGGACCAAAGACAGCCCCATGGAGGCCCCCCGTGCGCATACACGACAGTCTCAGAGCAGTCACCGCACATTCCAATCTCTTTCCACCAATCACCCGAGTCCTAACCTGGTGACCTCACTGGCACTCCCAAAACAATTATGCATGAGCCAAATATTTTGGAGGTTGGTTGATGTTTATGGTGAAACAAGAGGGAAATTAATTGATTTGTTCTCTAGTGAAAGATGTGATCACGTCATATAATGTGTTGTTGAGTATCTTTGCCACAACAAGACAAAAAAATGTGAGGGATTCCTGCTGGGGGAGCAACGCTCCTTTTAGGACAGGTGAGATTTGTCCATACCTGTTCCTATTGCAGAAGACACATACTTCCTGTATGAGATCTATTTTGCAAACAGGGACTTCGCAGAATGCTACACACACACAAGCATGTTGAAACAATGTGCAAAGTTCTGGAGGAAGGCGGGATGCATTTACGATTAATCTTACAGTGATACCGGGCTGCATTCCATTTCCAGACTGCCGTTCCCTCACTCATGCCCTTGTTTACTTCACTTCATAAGTTGGTGACAACTCGGATCCTAGGGAAGGTGGAGAATGAGGGTGTAGTGGAGGGAACGCACAGATCCGGTTCTCCTGATGTCTGTGTTCCCATCAGCACCTCCCTTGTAGCAATATGCAATTAGAGCCGGGGTCAGAGGTCAGGGTAGATTTAAGCCTGGGTCTTAATGGTCACTCAACAAACCTTCCCAATCCCCAGATTAGGGGATGGAAACCCCACTGATGACTGATTTGTCTCCTCCTTCAGTGTGTGTATGTGTGTGTATGTGTGTGTTTGTGTGTGGCGGAGGGGGGGGGGGCGGGGTAATAACATGCCAGCCTCTCGCCAACATGAAGGGCTATAATTTGATCGTCATAAGCACAGAGTGCAATGCGAGTTCATTTCCCTCGGTCTCCGCCCCTGAGAGTTGCACGATTTCCTGTTGTTCCTGGTGTTGATGTATCTGTGATGCTTATACTTCACAATGAATCATAACTGCCTCATAAGTTGACCCTTTGATAACCCAAAGCCCTTCTTTCTTTGTTGTTCTCGGCGTGTCATGTCGTCATGTACACTGGTAGCTCAAAAACCTGTAATCCGACCACTTGTTAGGCTGAGGCGTGTACTCCAGATTGAGGCGTCACGTTAAGTCCTTTTTAATACCTGACATAGCTGATTTAATACATGTCACAGCTGACCTAATACCCGACATGTTGCTGACTTTGGGCCTGGTGTGTGGAGGGATGGGGCCAGGGCCGAGGGCCAATGAGGGCCCCCAGATCATTAAGTGTGTGACAGGTCAAGGCCTCACGCAGTGCTCCCTAATAAGAAAGCCCCCCCTCCCCACCCCCGAGTCGGATGGACTGCGGAGAGAGAGAAAGTCCGCCTGTCAATTACAATCCCCCTCTGCCGTTCCGCTCCACTGACCCCCTGCGCTAATATAGAGAGCGGCCCGCGTAACCGTGGTAACGTGTTCTGGGCCCCGGCTGGGGTCCAGGTCCGGTGGAGGGGGGGGGCAAAGGGGGCAGCTGGCAGGTTGTTTGGGACCTAATGTCCAAGGTGAGCAGGAGCTTGGCCTTGCCCTAGACCTAGAGGCCCAGGTCTTAAGGTCTGGCTCGGGGTGTGGGGATTAATACTGGGGGAGGGGTACAGGAGCTGGGAGTAGGCTAGGAGGTGTGTGTGTGTGTGTGTGTGGGGGGGGGGGGGGGGGGGGGTCTTTTTGTTCATAAGTCCTACCAAAAGAAAGTGTCCCTCAGTAAGGTAAGGACAGTCTGCAACCAGTGTTGGAGTGTTAGAGTGTCCTGTGTGTGTGCTGTATATATATATATATATATATATATATATGTGTGTGTGTGTGTTATGATATGATGTACTTTTCAATGACATAAATGACGCAATCTGGAGTGTGCACCGTGTGCAATTTCGTCACCGAACACTACAGCCGGAAAACAGGCAGGCGTTGGTGCAGCCGCCTCCGAACCCTCAGCTCACCGAGATCACGGAGGTATTGTTACTCCTTGTTAGTTCTAAATCTCTATGGCAAGTTTGCTGGCCTGAAACGGTGGCATTCAGTCAGGCTTTTATCCCTAAGACAACAAGCCAGGAGGCTCAGCCTGGAGGGGTCTCAACCCTCAGTGTCAACACATAGAGCGGGGGGGGTGGTTGGGGTGGGGGGGGATCCTACCCAGATGCCCCCCTTTCACCAGGCCAGTTCTAATGTGCTTTTCTTTCGAAGAGGCTCTGCCAGACTTGTGAACGCCCAAGACCCAGCCATGCTGGGGGCACACACACACACACGCGCGCGCACACACACGTACGCAGACACACGCACACACTCCGCAACAGCCCTAATTAAAGCTCTGTGTCATCGTGATCTATCCGTTACATCATGTTTAATTATAATGGATGAGGAGTTAGACGTCTAAGTTTGTTTGGATTCTCAATCTGACTTCTCTGTCTGAGAAGGACAGACAGACTTCTGAGAAGGAGACGTACATAATCTATAAACCCAGCGGGATTTGAACCCATTACAGAACACGTCCACCTGTAACCTCAGGACATTTCAGTGACCTGAGACGTCACATGTGGATCTGCTAAGTAAGCCACACCTGAAGGAGGGTTGCCAGGTTTTGGGTGTAGTGGCCTCTAGTGGTCAACCCCCACTATGAGCCTCTTACCAAAGACGAAGAACCTTCAAACTTGATGTACTCTCAGCCCCCCCCCCCCCCCCCCCTATGAAACACTTAAACTCTGTCCAAACTTCATCCAGTTTCCTCCACCACCTTCTCTAATTCACCTTTTTCTTTTTCTGTCCCTCGGTGTTGTTTTGGTGAACGGGCACAAGCTTCTCCCTTATCATCTCCACCCTTTCAGTCTTGCTCACACTCTTCTAATCCTCATGTCTCTTTCAACCCCCCCCCCCCCCCCCCCCCCTTTTCTCATTAAGGCTCCACTAAGAGGAGCCCCCCCCCCCTCCGCCCCCCCAGTCCTCCCACTGGCCCCCTATTCCGACTCATCTTCAGCCCAGTCCAGTTTGTTTGTTCATTCGCTCGGCAGATAGAACTTCTGCTTAGCTCTTTTCTATGTCGCGTTTTTACAGGCCGAGGTTACGGGCAGGTCAGACCTATTAGCCTCTCTCTCTCTATCCCTCTCTCCTTTCTCTCTCTCTCCCTCCCTCTCCCTCCATGTCCCTCTCTTTCTCCCTCAATTTCCCCCTCTCTCCCACCCTCTCCCTCTCTTTCTCCCTCCCTCCCTCTCTCTCTTTCTCTCTTCCTCCCTCTCTCTCTTCCTCCCTCTCTCTGCTGGCCTGTAAGAACACAGGATTTGATTCACAGGCCCACCACACACACACAGGGGCTTTAGGGAGCTGCGTGAAAAGTAAACTTGACAGAGAATGAAGTGATGTGGCTGTGATCAGCATTTGAATTCAGCCTAAGGACACAATGTAGATGCTTATCAGGCTGTCTAAACATAACCTGGTGACCTTGTACTTTAACTGTTAAACCTGAATGATAACTCGCTACATGAGGGAAGATGAGCGGTGGACTGACAACACCAGTACCAACATCAGGGTAGTTGTGTGAATTCATTTATTTTGTGTCTCTTTTCCAAAAGGGGCCTGTTTTTCCATGCATGAAATACATTGAAATACAGATGTGAAACAAACTATATAAATGAATAAATAAACAAATAAACAAATAAACAAATAAATAAACAAACAAACAAAGAACTAAGTAGGCCTACCTGACAATGGGCAGCTATTCCTCAGAAAGCGGTTCAGACACCCATCCTCTTGAAACGGCACGTAGGGACTTCAGCTTCAGCTGTTCCTGAAGGCCGTTCCAAGAGGACAGCGCCCAAATGCTAAAAGCCATTCCTTCAACCAGAGGCTGCAGTGCAAACGAATGGAATGTTCCTGATAATAATAATTTGACGTCTTTCAAGGTCGCCTAAAGTGTGGACATGGCGAGCTTAGTTCTAGAAAATAGATTTCTCAGACGTCTTTGTTTTCCTGTCTCCCAGAAAACTAGAGAAAGTGGAGAAAAGCTCCACTACAAGGGTGGGAGAGAGAGAGAGAGAGAGAGAGAGAGAGGGAGAGAGAGAGAGAGAGAGAGGGAGAGAGAGCGAGAGAGAGAAAGAGAGAGTCGGTGCCTTTCTGTCGAGAGCCTGGTTCAGTAAAGGTCTCTAGGAATGTGCAGGGATTTGACTCTATAGTTGGCCTGCCATCCCTCCCCAGGAGTGGGGAGCGTAAGATGTAATGAACGCCCCCCCCCCCGGTCTCACCCGCCCTCACACCCAGATTTGGTTCGGTAAGACCATGTGTGTGTGTGTGTGTGTGTCTGGGCTCATACAGTAGGTCGCGCCCTTATCGCGCCCGACCACGCCACACGAGCCCAGACGCTGCCCCGAGAGCATCCTAAATCCACAGAGGGGCATCGGAAACCATATCAAAGGTTTTTTAATTTGAACGCTCCCTGCACCCTGGATGAGCTTACAGAGTGTGTGAGTGTGTGTGTGTCTGCTTGCATGCGAGTGTGTGTGTGAGGGAAACGCCTGTGATCAGTCGTGTTACAGTCTAATCCAGCTCAGACTCACAGTAATTAGGTCTATGTGAAGCCTCGGGTCCGTGCCCTGCGCACACACACACACACACACACACACACACACACACACACACACACACACACACCACCAAACGTGTCTCAAGGTCAGCAACAGGTCAGGATTTAGGCTGAAGAGATTCTGCATGCCATTTAAAAACTGCTTCCTTGTCTCCCAAATTTGAATTGTGACTAATTGGCTTATTCAGTTAAAGGCGCGCGGGCTGTCTGAGGATGTGGAGCAGTCTGGAGGCAAGTGGAAATTCATGAATGCAAATCAGAGCCAGCGTCTGGGGATGGGTGGTGGAATTACAACGCTTTGTTCATCTTAGATTCTGCACATCAAACCCAGGTCTCCCCCAGGAAACGCTGGCATGAACTCACCGAGCTAAAGCCCAGGAAAGCCCCCTGACCCCCTGGCAGGGTCACTCTTCACGCAGGTCAGGGTGGTCATCGTCGCGCCACCTCTGCTAGAGTACACCTCTGTCTCGGGGAGTCCATCGGCTGGTGTGAGTTCACGTCCTGGTCCTGTTCGGCCCGGCTTTGGCGTTCTTGAGCCTGGATGGGCTCGTATGGCGGCAGCGAGGTCGGGCTGTGGGGGTGACCTTCGGGGGGGTCTGGGGTGGGGCGGGCCACGTCTCGGCGCCGTCATTAGTTCACGGTGGAGACGCTCATCTTCATGACGCCATGTCACTAACTGCCATCGCCTGTGACAGCGGCAGGGTGCAGCCATTTCTGATGGATATGATTGACTAAGTAGACACTAACGAACAAGGAGTCTTTATTTTTTAGTTCAGCGCTCTCTATAAACAGAAGACTCTCTTCCGACCCTCACTGCACCACACCATAGCCATTTTTAACATAGAATTTCAATTTTCGGCATTTGCACGGCACTCACTGTCATTTGCAAAATGTACTTTATTTATAAAGAGCGCTTGCTTACCAATCTCCCTTCCCAGTCTTCTATACTTGGACTGTCTGGTGAACAAACATGTAGGAAGGTACAGGATGAACAAGGCAAGAGACACACGAACAAACACAGCACTCTCTCTCTCTCTCTCCATATCTCTCTATTCATTTATCTCTCTATTCCTTTATCTCTCTATTCACTTTCACTACTCTCTTTCAGCAGATGAGAAACCATCATCTTTTTCCTTCGATATTAATTCAGCACATTGTGCACTAGTAACCTCTTCAACGCTAGCATTGACAAATTCAGTTGTCTGACTGATAAAATAAGAAATAAATACAAATATAGGCCATTATTCAATGCTAGCACTCTGTATTGACAAATAATGTGTCTTAAGAAATATATTATGAGTCTAATGTGAAGGTAAGGTGATAACCTATTCTGGAAAGAAAAAACCACAACAATGTGACATATGGTACAGCTCTTCAGCCTGTCTAGTCCTAAACCACAAGAGGAAACGCTTGAGACTGATTGACATGTTCTCAGAGGTTGAGAAAGACAAAGGGCAGCCATGTGAAAGGATAGTGTCTGTGTGTGTGTGTGTGTGTGTGTGTGTGTGTGTGTGTGTGTGTGTGTGTGTGTGTGTGTGTGTGTGTGTGTGTGTGTGACTGAAGACCATTTCCCCTCATGCTAGGAACACAAATATAATTTTACTGAAATAATCATGACAATGAATTTGATTTACATTCCAAAATGCTAACAAATCCACAACGTAATGCTAATGGCAGGAGACATGTGTGGCTTGTGCAGGGCTGTGTGGAGAGGCGGGGGACAGAGGCAGGCTGTGTGCGTGAGGGTGCCGGCAGGGCCGCGCCGGAGCTGTGAGTGGATCTGACAGCAGAGACCAGGGCTGTGTGCAGCCTACCCAGGAGACACCAGTGGTGGCACGTTCAACCGCTGAACCTGCTAGCCAATCACCTCTCCCCGCTTGGCCTGTCACCCTGCATCAGTAGGGTCAAGGGGCGCCACACAGTTAATGAGGCGACGCTCCCCGCTCTGCCCGAAACCCCCCATAAACCCCCCACTGAAAAGTTTGTTTCACGGAGAAAACTAAAACGAAACTATCGCTAAACTGTCACCCTCGTGTTCTACCTTCCGCCTACGACTGCTCTGTTATCGCCTTTTCACCTGGGCCGTTAACTAAAATAGCGCAGAGGTTGAAAAATAAGATCGGTTTTGTTAGAAAAATAAGCGCACAATTCCCCCGTTGTAACTGTTCACCCTTGTAATCAGATCATGCTTGATGAGGAGTCAGGAACAAAGCCATGCAAATTCGAATTAAATGTGCAGCGCTGGTACAGGGCCGTTTGATCGGCGAGCCCTTTCATGCACCCTAATCGCTCCTGACAGCCCCTTCCAACAGATTCTGTGACAAACTTCTCAATTTTACGGGGGGATTTTTGAACTTTGCTTGCTCCTCCGGGTCTGTCAAACAATCCAAATCAATGACCCAATTGACCACTGGTCCCCTTGTTGATAACCTCAATGAGCTCTATGTGCCATTCTTTGTCTGGGGAGAAATGCCGATAGCATTTTCTGGTAATTAAATGTTCGTTTGCTGCTGAATGTGAACGCTGGGTGGCTGGTTCACATCAAAAGCTCGGGAGCGTAGTGGGGGGCTCGGGGTGGGGGCTCGGGGTGGGGGGTTGGCGGCGGGGGAGAGGGGGGGTGGCAGAGATGCAGGTGCAGGCATTTGGGAGGGTAGGAGGCACGACCCGGAACTTTCCCACATATGCAGCACTCATTAGGTCACCACAATGAGGAAGGAGATTTTTTTGTTGCTATTAAAAAATCTCATTAATTCTTCAACAATGACAGGCCAGTGACCTCATTGGTGCCCTGGCTGCCCTCTTGTTATATGAATATCCTTTATAGAATGGAGCATCTAATTGCACCTCGAGGTCTAGTGGCTGGCCCGTCACTCTGCGTACTTCTTTCACCCCCGCAAGTGTAAAGAGAGCTAAAGAGGCCTGGCCCCTGATGGAGGTCACATGTTGGGAGGACCGAGCACCTCCACGAACCAGGACATCCTGTCTAGTTTTTTATTGCTTTGTTCTATCCACTTGTTTGCTCCCTGTTCTACATCTCGCATCTACGTCATGGATGTTTGCTGTTCCAGCGTGCATGCTCGTGCTTGTCTGTGTGTGTGTGTGTGTGTGAGAGAGAGTGCAAGTTGAGTGAGTGTGAGTGCAAGCTTGTGTGTGTGTGTGTGTGTGTGTGTGTGTGTGTGTGTGTGTGTGTGTGTGAGTGACCATACAGTACGTGTGCATGGCTGCTTGTGTGTGTGTGTGTGTGAGTGTCTTTACTGTATGTGTGTGTGTGTGTGTGTGTGTGTATGTGTATATGTGTGTGTGAGTGACCATATGTGTGCATGGCTGCTTGTGTGTGTGTGTATGTGTGTGAATGTCTTTACTGTATGTGAGTATGTGTATGCGTGTGTAGGTGTGTGTGTGTGTGTGTGCGCGTGCAGGTTATTGAGGCAGGAGGATTAGGGAGGGGGAAGGCAGGGGCACGATCTGTCCTCCCCACCTCAGCCAGGATGACGGTGAGTGGATGATAAGCAGGAGATCAAAGCCTTTAGAGGTGCCAGTCCAGAGAGCCACCAGGCCCAAGACTCCTCTCCTAAACCCTCTGCATCCATCCCTCCCTCCCTCCATCCCTCCCTCCATCCCGCCCCCCCCTCTCTCACTCGTCAGTCACAGCCCTTCTATCCCCCCCTCATCTATTGTTCACCCATCACAGACGACACACAACAGAGACACACAAGCGGAGAGCCATTTTCCACAGTGTATATGTTAACGTCAGAGCCCAGTCTCAGCTAATGCGACGGTGTCAACAGCGGCTTTGACGGCGGCGACATATGCCCCCCAGCTGTGCGTCACTCGGCGCAATGGGTGTCGCGACGCATCCCGTTTCTGTTTAACCTTGTGTTTGCATGGAGCGCAACGTACGGCCTTTGACATTCAACGGATAAGGAAGACGAACGATCGGCCTATGTACAGTGCCCATGAGTGACGGGTGATCTAAGTGGAATCATATGATGATTTACACATGCAAAACCCCCTCTGTCATAACGTGGCGGTGATAGGACACGGATGGCTAAAACCATGACATTAGAACCAGTTAACCTAATTACCTTCCCTGAGGTTCTTTAAAGGTGCTACATGTACATTTTTTGTTGTTTCTTCATATATTTATATTAGCAAATGAAACAGGTTAAATCTGCAGGGTTGGTGATGTAAATGTGTGTCAAAGCATATTCCTTACCACGTGTGTTGTGAGTTGTGACGGTTATTGCATGTTGAGTTTTTCTGGCCGATTCTCACTGTTATTCAAAATAAGCGCTACACATGCTCATTTTGATGCGTGGCGTCCATTTTGTAAATAGTTCCAGAGTTCTGGCCAGGAAAGCTCACTATGCATTATCATCCCAGATCTGACCTGATCAATTTGGTAACGTAGAAACGACAAAAATGTTACATGCAGCACCGTCATGGACGCCTTCAAATGTTTATTGTTCCACAGTAGCAGGCTTTGCAGTCCCACCAGGAAGTGACGGTCTTCCTCGTCTCTGAGCCCGACCTTGTCTGGAATAAGTGACTAACAAACACAGAGACGTCAACACTCTGGGTTTGACCACAGAGGCCCCCTCCTGTCTCCCCCTCCCCTCTGCTCTCCACCTGTCAGTCTGACTTCAAACAAGTAGCTGAAAGGCCAAACCTCTCCAAAAAGACAACAATGAGGCTGCTTACTCTGGTCAGACCTCACACATGTACACACGCACGCACACACACGCGCACGCACACACACATGCGCATGCACAAACACAGCATATGTTATCAATGCACTAATCCTCACGTACGTTATCCATGAGCAAAGTTTAAAAAAAAAAAAAAAACACAAAGTAGCTACGTACGTCGCTGCTCCGCCCCTTGTGCATAGTGATATGTTGGTACGTCTCCACCACCACTAGGTCATAACGTCACGCGTACCGTCAATTTCTCCATCAAATATAATTAGTGGAGGGCCTTAGGGATATTTTTGTGCAAATTCGTGCAAAAGAACCAAATCTGGCCCAGATGCAGCCCAGGGCAGGTTCTAGTGATTTAGCAAGAGCGCCTGAGGCGGAAAACCTCCAGGGTCGCCATGGCGGCCAAATCCAATATGGCCATCGCCCCCCATAAAAGGTTTTGGCTATAACTTTTGAACCAGGTGAGCTAGAAATGCTAACTCAGTGTCTATTTTATACAGATTTCTAAAACACAGGACAAGATGTAAATATCCTTTGTGTGCAAGCACTTACTGTACTGTACCAAGCGAGTACACTGGACGATGTACTGTAGGGTTGAAACAGAGGGGTTCTCAAGTGGGCACTCTCTCTCCTTGACGTTTTGTTGATGAGCCCACGACGCCTCCGGATGGCTCAACAGTGACTTCTGGCGTCCCAGAAACACCCCCCTCTGTGTCATCCTGACCAGCTACTTTGGGGCCCAGCAGAGGTCTCGTCTCTTCATCCATAGCCACTGGCTGCTTCTCTCTGCTGCCTCCAACACAGCTTTGATGGCTAGGCACAAGCTCTGGCCTCTGATTCCCAGGTCTCAGAGAAATCTGGTGGCAGATGTTGCCACAAACCCACAGCACCCCACTTCCACAGGCGGACTTTGGTGTTCCAGCCACGATGTTGTGCTTCAGCAGCTAATTCGGCACAGCGAAGATGCTTTTGCTCATCGGCCTCGTCCACTGAGCGCTCCCAGGGTACAGTAGGTTTGATGATGAAGACCTTCTTCAGAGAAGGGGACCAGAGCACCAAGTCAGGCCTTAGGGTGGTGGATGCAATCTCCGGAGGAAATACTAGCTGCCGGCCAACATCAACCAACATCTTCCAGTTGCAGGCTAAGTGAAGCTGGTCATGCTCCAGTGATGTGGGGCTGCTCCTGGTTAACTTAGCCCCCTCACGGACACAGAGGGTCGCATGCAGGGGGTTGGATGCTGATGGTGGTAGGGACTTGATGGCCACTCGTTTGTTGTCCAGAGTGGAGGCAAGGGTCTTTAGGACTTGGTTGTGACGCCAGGTGTGACATCCCTGGCTGAGGCTGACTTTAACACCCTGTGAGTATGTGCTGACCTGGAGCAGAGGGCCCATCCTGGATCTTCACCCAACCACTGAAGAAGATTAACCGGTGTCGGAAGGACGTCATATGTAGCTCTGATGATAAAGCTAAGTCACCTCACTTCCATGTACAGCTGATCAATCAATCAATCAATCAATCAATCAAAGCTTTATTTGTATAACGCATTTCATACCCAGAGGCAACACAATGCGCTTTACAGAGAACAAGGGAGGTGGGCAGACATCCCACCCCTACATATTCCAGAGGGAAGCAAAAAGACAGTATCACCCAGGGGCCAGATAAGTGAGCTGTAAAAATTCTTCCCTGACCCCTCTCAACAAGGCGATCGAGCAAGCTCCTTCGAGCTGATCTTCCTCCTCTCCACACTGTCCCATCGTGTCCACTGTCCCCGTTTACCCAGGGAGACCGCCTTGGCCCACCTTGCTGTTTCCTCCTGGTGGCCTACTTCCTCCACAACCATCTTCCTTTCTTCTGTTGCTGTGGCTCTGTTCTGAGCGGCTAGTTTTTAACCCGAGGCCTCCTCTTCCTGTCCCATGATGTCTGCATGTCCTGTCCCATGATGTCTGCATGTCCTGTCCCATGATGTCAACATGTGCATCCATGATGTCTGCATGTCCTGTCCCATGATGTCAACATGTGCATCCATGATGTCTGCATGTCCTGTCCCATGATGTCTGCATGTCCTGTCCCATGATGTCTGCATGTCCCATGATGTCAACATGTCCCATGATGTCAACATGTCCCATGATGTCTGCATGTCCCATGATGTCTGCATGTCCTGTCCCATGATGTCTGCATGTCCTGTCCCATGATGTCAACATGTCCCATGATGTCTGCATGTCCCATGATGTCTGCATGTCCTGTCCCATGATGTCAACAGGTGCCATGATGTCTGCATGTCCCATGATGTCTGCATGTCTGAGAGCTGTTGTTGTCTCCTCCACTGCTCTGGCTGGTCCCCATTTGTAGCCTGCTACCAAGGCCAGTGCGTTGTTACTCACTACTACGTCTCAGGATTCAGAGTCTTGCTTTAGCGCACTTGAACTCCTCTGTGAGACTGGCGAGGGGCAGTTTGAGGAGGCCTCCGTAGAGGCCTACGGTGGTAAGGCACTGTGGGACTCCAAGCCATTTCTTGATGTAGCCTGTGACACCTCTTTCTAGTTTCTCCACTGTTGAGATTGGGACCTCAGAGACTGTGAGGGTTCACAGCGCCCAGGGTAGAAGCCCAAACTGCAGGTACCAGGGCTTTAATCTTCCAGGCAGCTGTCTGTTATCGATGGCCCCGTAGCCCACCACTGCCCCTCCCTCCGCAGTTGCTCTCCTTGTCTTTCAGGCTTGCATCATACCACCTTCAAAGGCTTTTGACAAGGCTGCTCGGATGCTGTTGGGATTGGGTGTGTCTGGACCCATTATCTGTTTTTACCATAACTTTTGACTCTTTTGGCAAACTTGGTGTCCGTTTTGTGCTTTTTGAGCATTAGAAACACATTGGAATACTCAAGATTTATGATTGGATCTATCTAGAGCACTCTAATTTGCATATTACTAAACTGGTTGCGTATTTGGAAATATGCAAATTAGGGGTCCAGTTGTGTTTTGGAAACACAACATTCAAACTTCACCCCTCCTCCCTGCTCCTTCCCCTCATCTCCCCTGACCGTGGTTGCCAGGTAAGACCGTGGTTGCCAGGTCAGTCAGATTTTTCCATCTCCAGCGTAACATCTGCAAGTCAGTGAGAAATGAACCACATCCCACACACTAATAACACCAAAGAGCTCAATTGATCCATAAACACACATAGTCTTTTCACCCGTAACACAAAGCCAGAGTGATTTTCATCAGGAAAAGCCATTCAAAGTCATTCAAAGTAGACTACAATAAAGTTCACTCTAGGGATGTAATGATAACCTGTTTAATGATAAACCGCGATAAAATTCGATTTAATTTAAAATATAGGCCTACATTAAAAAAAAAAAACTCAGTAAATAGCCTAGGCTACTGTCCAAAATCAACCAAACTTAATGTAGCAACAGTCTCCAAGAGGCATTATTTTAATGTTTATGCAAACTAAAAGTGCATGTGCTGCTAATCTTATTTGTGGTTTTCCATATAAAACTTGGTGAAATGATTTCAGTGTGTGCAGCTAGCAGACTAGCTAAAGCTAGCAACAGGTTCAGGAGCTAGCTAAGCAGATTAGCTAAACTAGCTAGCGGCCTATAGTCAGCAATGAAAAGCTTGTCTAAAAGGTGTCGCAGAAAAATGTCAAAGGTATACTCACAGTTGCATGTAGGTTTCAGGAACATGGCGATGGGTTTTGAAAGCTTGGCGTTGCTAGTAAACATTTTAAATGTTTTTCTTAAAAAAAAATCCTCACCTTTTTGCCAATGTGGTAACCGAAAAAATTTATGCCATGGGTGGCCAATCACAGTGCTTTCTAAGGGCTTTTTCCAAGGGACTGTGGATACGGAGAGTGGCTGTCCTGTCTATGTTGGTCTACCTAACCGAAAGGCGCTAACTCAATTTGAAGATAAGTAGGCCTAGGCTATTCCAATGTGATTCTAATGGTTTTTTCAGCTCATGTGGTTCAAAAGTTATAGCCCAAACCTTTTGGACTAATTGGATTTGGCCGCCATGGCGTGGCTCTCGCTAAGTCATTGGAGCATGCCCTGGGCTAGCCTACATCTGGGTCACATTTGGTGCTTTTGCACAAATTTGCACAAACTTCGTCTCATATCTCCCAAAGTCCCTCGACTAGCTAAATCGGAATGGATTTTCAACCAATTATCCTCTCTGTTACCTCCGTTAGGTAGGCCTATGCCTGATCATTGGCACAAGTAACACTCCATAGCCTACACACACACACACACACACACACACACACACACACACACACACACACACACACACCGTATATTTTACCCTGTGCTTAAGTGGTCTTTTCTAACCTCACAATTCTGGTCCAAGGTGAAAAAGCTGGTATTGGAAGCATAATCAACAACCTAAAAGACTAACCATTTTAGACAATTAATCCTTAATTTTGATGTTTACAAATTTGGAACTGATTCGCAGCCATTTGGACAGTCACACTCTTGACTGTATCTGGGAGGCGCGACCGGGTGCATGAATTGCTGTCCAGTCATAGTTTGGCCAATGAGGTTGAGTGATGTAGTCACATAAACTGTGTGTCTGCCATATGTGTGGCCTGATGTTATTCACAATTTTAGGGGACCCTTTTTGGCCTAGCAAGCCTGTAATTTATTAGAACCTCCAGATATAATGTATGCATCAGGACAGAAATGGGTTCTCAACAGTCACCATTCTGCTTCCTGTCCCTTGGGGCAAACAAGAGAGGAAGGTCTGAGTGGATAACTCAACCCCAGACTGTGGACTTACCCCTGCTGCTCCTGTCCTGGAAACCCTATAGACCAGGGTCTCCCAACCTGGGGTCCGAGCCCCCCCTTAGGGGGGCGCCAGGCCTCAAACAATTAGAGGCCTTAATATTACCTAGACATATTTTTCATATCATGTTATTGACATGTCACACGGCAATTTTAACAAAAAACATTATATCTGATGAAGGGCCAAAAAGCCTTGTATTTACGGCACTACAATACCATATAAATTCAACATATTAATCAGAGACTATGAATCGTGTCAACATTAATATTACTGCTACATTGGCGAAGCACTTCATTTTACCCTAACTTACACCTGATGTAATTTGCGCACACTCAAACATACACAGACTGGACGTTCACAGAGATTTGTGGGGGGGCTCAAATTCCATCAGGTGTAAGTGGGGGGCTCCTGGGAAGAAAGGTTGGGAACCCCTGCTAGACCATGGATACTGTCATTGGAGACCCTGTTACCCCTGCATGTTCTCAGTGAAATTCTTGATGGGGCCTATTTCATTGATCCTGTCTGATGTCGTCAGCTGCATTGCTAATAAAGAAGCATCATGATATAGAGGCTAACTCTCTCATTCTCCTCAATGAATAGATGAATACATGAATAGAATATGTCATTCAAATGATTTGAGTAAACAGTTCCTGGAGTATCTTAATCAACATTTTGTTCCTTGTGAAGCCACAGTTGTATATGTTCAAGTGAGGCATTGTGTCAGGCAGAGGGGAGGGATGCTCATCTGAAAAGTAGTGGTTATAGCTCCCCCTAGTGGCGTTTCGCACACATCACACCAAATTGCCTGACAAGGGGAGGGCAAAAAATGAGTGAGGTATTCCTTTCTCTAAATTGGCATTTTCTAACCTCACAATGTTGTTCTGAGGTGAAACAACGTGGTTTGATCAAGAAAAATAAACAATCTGAATGACTTGATAATTTTCAGCCAAGTAATCATTCGTTTCGATAAAAAAAAAAAGGAACCAACCAGCAGCCATTTTCCATATATGTGTCACTCTGGGAGGCGGGACCAGGTACAAACTGATGACTTATCATAGCCGTTTTATTTGGCCCAATGAGGTTGAGTGACATGGAACACATAAACCACGTGCACCTGGTGTGTGTGTATGACATGATGTTATCCAGGCGTGTGTGATGTGAAGTTATCCAGGTGTGTGTGTTGGCGTGATGTTATCCTAGTGTGTGTGTGTGATGTGATGTTATCCACAATTTGGGGGGACCCCTTTTGGCTCATGAGCAGCAAAAGTAGAATTAGACGTTAAATAAGTTCTGTGTCACAACTTTAAATCATTTGAAATCTCCCGGTGCCTGTGAGTGAAGAACATGAAAGATGATGTTAAGATCATTTTTGGGGGATTTTTATTTACACATGTAACTAGTGGGCATATAGGAAAGAGAGGATATTTTACATGTTATGTACAGGACCAGTAAGGCATATGAAAACTGTACACTTGAATATTGAACACAACAAAAACAAATAAGCGGAAAATAAAAGCCACATGAAACATTTACAGTACATGAAGATAAAATACAACTGAAAGTAATTATACAGCTTAAATAAAATGCATATAGGCCATTTATTGTCTGGAAAAAATAAAAAATAAAAAAAATAAAAGAATGCCTTATGATGTACATAGCCGTAAAATACACGGGAAAATCTCGCATTTTGAAATTTCGTTCACCTCTCTCACCTCCCCTGTAAATATTTCATCAAAGCGTTG
Organism: Borostomias antarcticus; assembly: GCF_949987555.1. Taxonomy (NCBI): domain Eukaryota; kingdom Metazoa; phylum Chordata; class Actinopteri; order Stomiiformes; family Stomiidae; genus Borostomias; species Borostomias antarcticus. The sequence goes on from NC_140235.1 coordinate 4,886,292, forward strand.
GGAAAGCCCTACACCTGGGACGAGCCCTACAAGTGCAGCCGGTGTAGAAAGCAAGCGCAAGCACCACCTGAAGAAGCACTGGCAGGTCCACACCAGCGGAAAAGCCCAACACCTGCGCCAGCGTGACCAGGGCTTCAATCACAACTCCTCTCCTGTCCCGACAACACACTGGTGTCACACACACCTGTCCACTCCGACAGGAAGAGCTACACCTGCGATCGACCGCTCCCGACCGGGGCTTCAATCAGTCCTCCTCTCTGACCTGCCACCAGAGTCCACAACAGCACAGCAAGTAAATATTTCATCAAAGCACTGGGCCGCTACAACGCGAAACAAGACAACACCCTTAAACAAAGCGTGATCGACTGCTGGAGCATCCAAACTCAACACGAAGCATCTGTACATGGTTCTCTTCAGAACACTGGAAAACCCATTGCCCGGTGAGATAGGTCACTATTGCACTGCTATATCAGAAGTCGCCCCCTCCCTCTTCACCTTTGGGGTGTATATATAATGTTCACTGGAGTTGGAAGAGCACACGGATAAACTCGCTGGCTCTTCACTGATTTCAGTGTCTCTCGACAACTTATGACTTGGAGTGTTGCCACATAGAGCCATGTACGATTGGTCTATCATAGGAACATACTGTCTGTCTGCATGGACACCATACATGAATACATAGACACACTATACAAATACATATGCATTGAAGGCCAAGGCCCGACTCAAGATCCACACCAACATCATACAATTGATGTCGAGGCAAGATCTTTGGATCTCAGGTGAGGAATGAACCCCTAGTTTATTTAGTTACAGACACTTAGGTCATGGAGGAATTTGGTACGACCCATGAAGACATAGACACACACATGTAACAGCTTTGTAGTCAGACCATGAGACATGCATCAGACCACACTGTATAGTAAAGTCTGGGGCGTCATGACTTCCAACTAAGGCCTGCTCATATGCTGGTGTAGTGTGTGTGTGTGTGTGTGTGTGTGTGTGTGTGTGTGTGTGTGTGTGTGAAAGCGGAGAGGTAGGGATGAGAATGTGGAAAGAGTTCACGCGTAGTGTAAGCCAACCAATGTGTTCAACTATACTTTCATGCCTAGTGACTGAGGGCTACACTACACTAGCCTTGATGACATGAGGTGTTTCCTCCTCGTCTCTCTCAGCTGTGTAAACAGCTCCTGGCCTTTTATCTTCCATAATTGCTAATATTCTCTGACGCAGAGACAGCCAATCAACGCCACTAGTCTACCAAGGCCATTTGTTAGTAATACCCTCCCTTTCAGGGGTAGTGGCAAACTCTGCTTATTTGGTACAAGTCCATTTCATTGGTGAGCAAACTATTCCTCTCCTGCTTTTGTAGTTTTTCAATACAGAACTACAAATACAATGATAGAACAACAAGTTGTTGCCGTTGTCTGACAGATTCAGAGAGACGACTTAACAGACGATTCTTGGTTCTGATACCGGGGGTTGTGTGTGTGTATGTAAACCATCTGGCTAGCGTTAGCCTGGATCTGGGATAGCCTTAGCTTGATACCGGGCTAGTTTTATGTTGGTACCAGATAAACATAAGTGTGGTACTGGGCTAACATTAGCTAGGTACCAGACTAGTGTTAGCTTGGTACTGGGCTAGCCTTGGCTTGGCGATGGCCTAGCGTTAGCTTCTCAAGGCAGGGCTGTTGTTCTTGTCCATCTCCTTAGTGCCATCCTTCATCAATGCAGAGAACACCTGAAGGAAATAAATACATTGAGTTAAGTTGACAATTACTAAGTGGGACAATTAGTAGACGTTTCCCTCCCCTGATCAAACTGAGAACAAGTATAATTCCTGAAATGTGTGAATTGAACCTGTGGTGCGGCACATATTCCTGCAGTTCTACAGATTTCCACTAGAGAGCACTGTTAACCTGTCAGAAATAAATACTCATCAGAAACATGGCTGAGATGAGTTTAAGGCTCCGCCCGGTGCGTGTGTGCGCAAGTGTGTGCGCGCGTGTGTGTGTACGTGTGTGTGTGTAGTCAGACACGCGTGCGACTCACCTGGCCCCACCGGCGGTTGCTACTGAGCATGTGCGTGGTGGCCATGCAGGAGAAGAGGGCGTGGGCCGCTATGTCGTCGGGCAGGCGCGTGAGGAACTGGGCCATGTGGATGAAGTCCATCTGCAGGAGGACGTCCTGGTAGAGACGCAGGATCCCCAGGCCCGTCCGGAACAGGCTCTCCTCGCCGTCGCGGCAGAAGACGTCCCACACGCGGCACGCCACGTCCAGCGGCAGCGACTTACTGTACAGGGTGAAGATCCTGGAGGGGGGGGGGGCAGTTAGGGAGAGACACGGTGAAAGAGAGCAAGAAAGGGGCGCCCTGGTAGCTCACCAGGTAAGGCGCACATCATATGAAGGCTAGTCCATCACGCGGCGGACCCGGGTTCGATTCCCGGCTCGGGTCCTGTGCCGCATGTCCTCCCCCCTTTCTCTCTCCCACGTTTCCTGTCTCTCTCAACTGTCCTATCCCATTAAAAAAGCTGAAAAGCCCTAAAAAATATCTTTAAAAAAAAAAAGAAAGAGAGCAAGAAAAATGGTTTATATCAGAGCATTTTACGCAGTAGGATGAGGTACTGCGTTTCGAAATGTTGGTATTTTCACTGTTTTTTGTACTGTCATTTCTTTGCACTGTCCTGTCCTGCACCCTGTCCTATGTCGTGTAACAGCGTATGCCTTAAAGTCGCACTGAAACGGACGTTTGAGATCATCTAACTTCCGTAGTTTGACGTATTTCCGACGCAAACAAGCTATGAGGGTGGGACATAACGTTTAGAGGAATTTGATTGGAACATTGACAAGTGGACGGGTTTTAAAAACTTTAGACAGATTCGATAGAAGGATAGCGTTGATTGACGGGTGGATGTCGTGAGATTATTGGCCTAAAATCTAAGGTACCTGTTGTCGTGATTGCACGTGACCTACCGTTTTCCAAGAAGTAAGAAATTATATACTTTTGATATAAGATTACAACAAAAGTAGAATTTTTACATTTTTTGGGCATACATCGTTGAATAGGTGAACACTATGACCAATTATGTGAACCAAAATGCTACAGAATGCTTTTTTCATTTCAGTGCGACTTTAACCCTAGTCAAATTCCTAGTATGCGTGAACCACATACATAGCAATAAACAGATCTCGAGTCTTGAGTCTTGAAATGTGACCGGTGACAAATTACATCACCCAAAGTCTATTAAGTACTTAAGACATGCTCCAATCCACAGACGCCATGTTGTGGAAGCCGTTGAGGCTTGTGCCGCGTGTCGAACTCACCAGTCTATCAGATAGAGGTCGGGGGTGAGGTTGTTGGACTGGAAGTGGTTGAAAAGCCGGGGGAGGTTCTCCTCAAAGAACAACTCGAAAGCAGCGAAGTATTTCAACATCTGACGAACGGGAGAAAGAACAGTGAGTGAGCCCAGGCACATTCACGCACACACAGACACACACCAGTTGTTTGCCATGTCTCTCCTATGATGTTTTTAGCCTCTCTTCTGTAATTTAATGTTATTTGTAATGTGAATGTAAATGTAATATATGTAAATGTAATTTAATGTTATTTATTGCTTTATAAATGTTCTTAGCCGGTAGACAAACATACTCCAGGAGCTTGCTCGATCGCCTTGTTGAGAGGGGTCAGGGAAGAATTTTTACAGCTCACTTATCTGGCCCCCGGGTGATTACTGTTTTTTTGCTTCCCTCTGGAATATGTAGGGGTGGGACGTATGCCCACCTCCCTTGTTCTCTGTAAAGCGCATTGTGTTGCCTCTGGGTATGAAATGCGCTATACAAATAAAGCTTTGATTGATTGATTGATTGATTGATTGATTGAGTGAATGCAGCGCGGGTCTGTCTGGAGGGAGGTCGTATGGAACTGACGATGCAGCTGCAGTGAAAAAAAACATGCGGGAACAGCATCCGCATGTGCCATGTACAGTATATGCACTAATGTGTGTGTGTGTGTGTGTGTGTGTGTGTGTGTGTGTGTGTGTGTGTGTGTGTCACACACCAGGTCGTGGTCCACTCTGAAGAAGGCCATCTGACAGGGCTTGTTGAGCAGGTTGGCGAAGGTGATGAAGGTGTCGGCCTCCTCCAGATTCAGGATCAGCACGGCAGCGATGAAGGACATGCCCTGCACCTGAGACACACGGGTAACACTGATCTCAGACCAGCACTGAAGCATCGCCATCTCCACTACATCCGCCACAGTCAGATGCAAATACAAACTACAGGAATTAACTTATTTGTAGACTGTTTTCCCTAGGGTACACTGGATTTGCATCTCATTATAAGCATCAGGGCGGGGCCTAAAATATTTTCAAGTGTAGGGTATTAGCCAGGTGATTTCAAGAGAAAACTATGTATTGAGCAAGGCTGTTTTTTCTCTCTCCTTTCCTCTAACAGATCCTCCCTCTGTCAACACTGGGAGTTGAAATGAGCTTGGCACTGTTGGAAAGCTTGTTTCTCTTCCTCTAAGCTTGTCTCAGGGACGTTTATCTGAAATTTACCTCAGGATTGCCCAATCGATCCTGCCGCAAAATCCTTCTCCAGCTGCCCAATGCAGTTTTATCTCCCTCTGGGCTCAAACCCATCTCATCATATCCTGTACTTTACAAAGTGTTTTTTTTTCTTTTTCACTTAATTTTATCTTAACAGACTGAAGATCAGCACCACACACATTTCACCCTAATCAGAAATCAATAATTATTTTGAACAAGACACTTTTGTTGGCTTAACCAGAGTGGGCGATAGCCTACTGTAAGGGGAAAAAATGTTTTTTTTTTTTTTTTTTTAAATTAAGAAATGTTTCCCTCTTTTCAGTGGGGTGGCCATGACAAGTCCACTCTTGCACCGGTCATGTCAAGCACATGCGTGTGCATTTACTGCCAACAACACCCAGTTAGAATGACCTCTGCCAAATTTCGCTTCCCGTATTGTGTATTGTGTGTGTCGAGGGTACGTTTGTTTTATACTCACATATCCGATGTCTGGCCTGTAGCAGGTGTACGCCCCCAGAACGCTGTGGAGCAGGTCATGGTACGGGCCGCCCTGGGGGAGGAGGCGGAGGGAGAGATGGATGGAGGGAGAGGGAGGACGAGTGTAATTGCTCTATTTCAGGCCCTGTGATGGATGGTGAACTCCGGTCAACACGCGCATATAAGCCTGGTTTATTGTCTGCCGTTCATCATGTCAGCCTACAGTTAAAGTGCCCAAACCAAAGTTGGTCAGGCTTGTGTATTTTTACGTTCGTTTCATAACCGTGTTTATTTCAGGTCTGTAGGTTTCGAGTATGTGTAATCGCAGAGCGCTTTTTAAAAGAGACTTTTAAGAGCCTCTGAAGCTTCTTCCCTTATAAAGGCTGAATAAAAAGCACATTCAACGACGACGAGACTGCTGTCATCCGCCAACAGAATGTTGATTATGTCCAACACAAGATGTCTGATGACAGACTGAAAACCAACCATAGACAGACAGACAGACCAACAGACACACACACACACACACACACACACACACACACACACACACACACACACACACACACACACACACACACACACACACACACACACACACATACACATACACATACATACATACGACCCTACCTTCTGGAAAATGAAGAGGGATGGGAAGGTTCTGGAAATGTCCAGCTTGATCAGGTCCAGACTGGACTCTCTGTCTGCCAGCGACGCCCCGCAGTCTGACAACAACAACAACAACATCAACAACAACAGACAGCAGACAACAGACAGTCAGCTTGGTTCACTGAGACAGAAGAACAGGGTTCACACTCTTTTCTAGAGATCATTTTCCAGGACTTTTCCAGGACATCCTTCGTTCGCAAAACAAAGAAGTAATAGTGTAACCGTGGTAACCTACCCTCCGTCTCGTTCTCCGAGCTGGTCTCACTGTAGCTCCTCCACTTCTCCTTGGCTCTGGACAGGAAGATCTCATACAGCTCTGGAGATAGAAGACCCCAGTTCAACACTGTCTCTATTTGTGTGTGTGTGTGTGTGTGTGTGTGTGTGTGTGTGTGTGTGTGTGTGTGTGTGCGTGTGCGTGTGCGTGTGTGTGTGCGTGTGCGTGTGTGTGTGTGTGTGTGTGTGTGGGCCAGTTACCTGGGGTGATGTTGAGCTCATTTCCGATGGCCAGGCCCCAGACGCGTCCCCTGACGCTAGGAGGAAGACCCTGCCACCACAGCTCCCTCACCCTCCTCGTACCACGCCTGGGGGCGGGGGGTGGGGGGCAGGGAGAGGAGGGGGGGACAGGGAGGGGAGGGGGCAGTGGGGGGGACGTGGGTTAGGTTAAGATTGAGAGGGTAGGTTGCAGTGTCTCAAAAGTGCAATACAGTATTTCCCTGTCTTGGCTTTAGCTCGACAGGCTAGCTGGTGTGTGTGTGTGTCTCTCACGTGGTCTCCCAGTGGGGCAGGATATCATTGTTCCAGATGACCATGGCGTTGGCGATGCTCTCCTCCTGCCGGATCCTCTCCTTCATCTGACGCTTCCTCCTCTGGGCCTCCTTCAGCTCTGATGGACCCAGAGGAGGGGGGTTACGAGGGTGTGTGTGTGTTTTGAGAGAATATATGAGTTGTGGTGTGTGTGTGTGTGTGTGTGTGTGTGTGTGCGCATGTGTTTGTGTGTATTTTGAGAGAATATATGAGTTGTGGTGTGTGTGTGTGCGTGTGTTTGTGTGTATTTTGAGACAATATATGAGTTGTGGTGTGTGTGTGTGTGTGTGCGTGCGTGTTGAGCACCTCTCCTCTTGGCTCCTGCCACCATCTCCTCATACTCCTGTCTGTGTCTCTGCGCCTCCTCCTCAGACTTGGCAGGGAGGTTCCTACACGGGGGAGGAGGGGGGGGACATTCAGCCATGATGCATCATGGGAGGCGTAGTTCGGCCGAGGCTACGGTGGACAAGGCAAAGACAGTGCACCCTGGGACGTGTAGTCTGTGTGACTCACGCGGGCCTGTCCTCCAGGATGAGGGCGGTGGTAGACAGGGGTTCGAACTCCAGGTTCTTCCTCCTCCCTGTAGACGGGGGGCGCTGCTGGGCCTCCTTCGTCTGAAACTCCTGCCCAGAGGAGGGGGGGGAGGAGGGGGGGGGGGAGAGACACGCCGGTCATGCCGAGATCCACCGCTGTGCTGGCGGCGGTCAACTGACCGTCCTCATCTCAAGTGAGGTCAGGAGGATATCACACTCTCTCTCTCTCTCTCTCTCTCTCTCACACTTGGAAATCCAGCCTTCCTTCCTCCCCCACCCTGAGGTGATCTGATCTAACGTGACTGGAAGAACAGGCTTCTCCACGCGGCTGTGACCGACCCTGCTGGCGTCAGATCAGCCATTCCTCCACGGATCGATGTTCGCGTCCGTCTGCGTTAAATGGGGACCGTGTGACCGGCCTGATGCAGATCACATGGCAATGCAGCAGTCTCTCGCTCCGCAGGGAGGGAGGTGTAGCAGCGAGAGAGAAAGACACACTGTGTGTGTGTGTGAGGGAGCGAGTGTGTGTGTGCGCGTGAGCGTGCATGTGTGCCTCAAAAGCTCATTCATAGACCCCGGGTCAGCTGTGGGACAATGGCGCATCTTTCCCCGGGTCGGTCGGGATGAGAATCTCCCTGCCTGCAGCTCCACCCCTCTGCAGCTCCACCCCTCTGCAGGGTCCAGCCGGATCAGAACGGACCTCCCTGTGTCACTGCTCTCCCCCGACACACACGGGTCTGGGGCCCAGTTTGTGGTCTGGGGCCCAGTTTGTGCTCAACTATACTTTCACAACACAACATCATATAGCATACGCCATTGTTGGTATGGTGATTGATCATGCTGCTTGGGTAACGTGAATGCATTCATACAGACAGACAGACAGGCAGGCAGACAGACAGACAGACAGACAGACAGGCAGGCAGGCAGACAGACAGGCAGGCAGGCAGGCAGGCAGACAGGCAGGCAGGCAGGCAGGCAGGCAGGCAGGCAGACAGACAGGCAGGCAGACAGACAGACAGACAGACAGACAGACAGACAGACAGACAGACAGA
>NC_140235.1:4899376-4909376 GCF_949987555.1 Borostomias antarcticus
AAGCCACCGTTTACTGCTTTCATTTCCGTGGCACCAGCTCCGCCTTTCAGACGGCAATAAGAAATGTCCACGTCTTTGTCATCATTCGACCGACAGTCTGATCCCCCATTGTACAATTTCCTGTCCGGAACGTCAGAGGACGCGCAAGTGCAGTTCAGTGGGTGCTTGTCCGTGCGTGACAAGGCCGGGGAGAGAGACGGGAGAACAGGCTGCGAATCAGCACCCTCGTCCGGTTTACCATCGTTGAATTCCGGGTTGTCCCCTGCACAATCCTCGCCGCTCTCTGAAACACGACCCAGCGGCAGTAACATTCCGTCCCCCTCCTGTCTGTGGACGAGCACAGCTGTGTCCGTGCAGGAAAGGCTTCCGCCGCTCCCCCCTCCTCCTCCGTTAGAGCCCGTATCCAACTCGACCATTAGCCGAACCGATGACTCAGTAAATCCATTCAGTCGGTGGTCGTTGCACAGGTTTGTAAGTACACAGCTGTCTTTCAACCGACTGGGGAGACGGTCTGCAACCAAATCCAGCATCATTGAGTTCCCAGCTCGTACATGCTGCGATGGTACCACGCCACAGTCGTTGTTTACATTCCTCCCATTGCTGGCTGCATACACATGACCCTTCCCCGCTTGACCCTTCCCCGCTTGACCCTCGGCAGCCGGGCTCACTCGACTCCTGTTGTCTTCCAACGGGCGAGAGTTGGCTTCTACGTTGCGGCCAATCTGGGACGAAACGCACGATTTAGCCGCTTCTTCGTTTTCGTTGACATCGACTGTCAGAACAAGAACCGATTCTCCGCGTCCCCCTGTTTCCATCGCATCCGGTCCGCGAAGCCGCTTACAGCTCCGCACACAAAATCTTGCAGCTATTCCTCCTCGACCGACGGCAGAGCTCCCGGCGGTTCTCGTTGTTCTGTGAATGTGTTAGCATTTTAGTCTGGAGCTTTGGGTACCCCTGACAGGCGTCGACGAGTGTAATTTCCAAACGCACTATGTATAACGACCATCTCAACCAAACATAGCGTCCACGTACTTATATAATTTCATCTGAATCCCTCGTTATCAGACAGCAACACTTTTGCCACAACTAGGTGCCATTTTGGAATGTCCGCGATGACGTCATGTCTCTCCCTGAGTCAAAGGCAAAATTCGGAATGGGTGGGTTTGAGGCGACATCTTGTGGTGAGAAGACCTAATTGCACTTAAATGTGTGTGGTTTTAGCAGGCATATAATCCCTACAATTAGGCTATCTTGTCTTGTGCATAAGGCCCAAAGCATTTATTTTATCTTTCCCATGAGCTGGAGGAAAATGTAGCTTATATTTATAAAGTATTGTATAATACAGATGCCTGCTCTCATCTCCAGGATGACTGTTGTTTGAGATCACTGGATTTCTCAAAGATCCGCTAAAGGACGTTGTAGTCCGGCCCGTGGACTGGAGCCAATGGTGCATCTCAGAAAATCAGATATTATTTTCCGTAATTTGATTCAAACAGTGAAACTTTCACGTATTCTAGATCCATTACACAAAGTGAAATATTGCAAGCCTTTTTTGTTTTAATCTTTATGATTGTACAGTAGGCTATATGCTCAGTAGCCTATGTTCATTTGTACACTCAATACTTGGTAGGGGTCCTTTTGCACAAATTACTGCATGTTATTTGCAATAATCTACAATGTTTCACTTTTTGAATTAAATTACAGAAAATAATTACCTTTCCACAATATTAGCCTATATTTTTCTCAGATGCACCTGTAGGTTACATCACAGTAGGCCTATCCTATTTTAATGCCCGCTCTTCTCTAAAAGCTACACTTTAGAATCAGTAATTTTGTTGCAAAAGGACGACATTAGCCTTGTGGTTTTGCTGTTTGGTTGGTTTTGCTGAAAATAAAGCCACATTGGCTATTGTTTAATACATCTGTGTTTATTACATAGGCACAGCGCACTAGCCTACATCTCTCTTATCAAATAAAATAGGCTAATCTAATTGCATTTTTGTTTATAATAACGTATATGATTAAAAGTGTTAAACTTAAAATCCTAATAATAATAATAATAAAATCCTATCTGCAATCCGAATCTGAATCATAACAGTTCTGTCAGTTTCAATACTTGTCACTGGATGCGCGGAACAGTAGCCTAAATAAACCGACTATTAGGCTTTGTCTTCTCACCTGCTGTGAGTAATCATACCACTCAAAACGCGAGAGACGAGGAGCAGTTTTGGACCAGTTGAGCTCTAGAGGTGGTCTACGAGGTAGTGCGAAGATGGATATTTAGACTGTAAAAGTGGTCTAGTGTGAACTCGCTGCCATCCAAAGGGACTAAGGGACTACAAATGGAAAACTACACCACAAATAAAACCCAAGTCCTGTCGAATGGCACTGATAAAGAGGAGTCCGATGGGAACGGGGTGCGCTTGCTTATTGGATGCGTTTTGTTTCTCCTTATCGTATCCACGTTGTTGGGAAACACGCTCGTATGTGCCGCCGTTGTTAAATTCAGGCACCTGCGGTCCAAGGTAACGAACTTTTTCGTGATTTCTCTGGCGGTGTCTGACCTCTTTGTTGCGGTCCTCGTGATGCCCTGGGAGGCTATCTCGGAGGTGACTGGGACCTGGTTGTTTGGAAGATTTTGTGGAATCTGGATAGCTTTTGACATCATGTGTTCCACTGCATCTATCCTGAATCTGTGCATCATTAGCGTAGACAGATACTGGGCCATAGCAAGCCCTTTTAAATATGAACGCAAAATGACCCACAGAGTTGCTTTTATCATGATTGGAGTGGCTTGGACACTGTCGATTCTCATTTCCTTCATACCCGTCCAACTGAATTGGCACATGTCCGAGGAGAACGCTGCGAACTCCAGTAACCACTCAGAGGACTGCAAAGCCAAACTGAACAAGACGTATGCTATCTCCTCCTCGTTGATCAGCTTCTACATCCCCGTGGTTATCATGGTGGCCACTTACACGAGGATTTATCGTATCGCACAAACACAGATACGCAGGATATCATCATTGGAGAGAGCGGTGGAACAGGCGCAAAACAACCACCACCCAAACGAGTGCGCAAACGAACATTCTTTGAAAACGTCGTTTAAAAAGGAAACCAAAGTTTTAAAGACTCTCTCTATTATCATGGGAGTGTTTGTGTTTTGCTGGCTGCCCTTCTTCGTCCTAAACTGCATGCTGCCTTTCTGTGATCCGCACTGCGTAAATGACACCATTTTTTCAATTTTTGTTTGGTTTGGATGGGCTAACTCCTCGCTCAACCCAGTTATTTATGCATTCAACGCGGATTTCAGAAAGGCATTTACAACTATCCTAGGCTGTAATAAAATCTGCTCGACCACGACAGTGGAGACGGTAAACTTTAGCAACGAGTTGGTGTCCTATCACCATGACACGACCCTCCAAAAAGACGCGCAGGTTTTGGTGGCTGCGCAGCATCCCCACGCGGTCTCCAACTCAGGGGAGGACATGAACCCACCGTTCGATAAAGTCTCGCTCATCTCAAATACATCCCGCAACCACAGTAACCTGCTTCTGCCCAACATCGTCCAATTGGAGTGCGATGGGGAGATTTCACTGGATACCATAACGCCCTGTACCTCGGCCGGGGCCGTGGAATGCCACGCTCTCCACGACCAACTCACTCCACCATGAATAAAATCAATTGTAACCTATTGTATACTGCTGAGTGGTTTAGGCCATTGAAATTCATTTACGTGCTTACAAAATATATTGTTGGATCATAGACCTTTTAATGAGAAATGTTACACAATTGTTCTTAGAGTCATTGAAAAAGGATGCCGAATTAATAAAGCCCTAGCTTTATTAATTAACATGGATAGGTAAAAGAAGAATCTCACAGATTCAGATGTAGCCTAGTTCATCTCCGTTATTCAGTATAAAGGAGATCTTGCATCAAGGAAAAACAGTTCAGTTTAATTCCAAGACGCATAGGCTACAAGGGGCAGTGTGTAGCCTACATCTCATGAAGTGAGTAGACAAAACTGTTGATTCTTTGAGACTAGAATGAACTAGGACAGACGGTTGGGCTATATCTTTTTGTAGGCTGTAGCCCTTACAGACCATAGAAAACTCTTAACAGTTTATTCCTCCCAGCAGAGGATCATTTATACTCAGTCAGGTGTTGTGGTAAATGTTGTTTATTAATGTTTTTTGTTTTATTTTAATGTTTCATATTTGGCCATTACTGTAGAAATGGAGTAATATAACAATCAAATTATTATTGCAAAGTTTAGGTATGGGTAAGACCATTCAAGAGCTATAAAGTCACAAAAGTTCAAATCTGAGGATCTAATAAAGTCTAAAACAAAAACCCAACCAATTGTTCTGACCATAACTGTGAGAGTGGTTCTAGATGAGTGGTGTGAACTGGATATGAATAGCCAGGTTGTCATAGATACAGGGTTCTTCACATCTGACTACATCTGTCTTCTTCACTTCAACTACAGAGAGTACTGTATGTACTTCTAAATTACACTTGTGTACTTTTATCTACAAAGGGCTGAGGGGGTTGAAACAGTCCAATGCACGGGAGGAAGGGGGTTGAGACTGCCTGAAACACCACAGCTCACACAGGTGTGCCGCACACACAGTCAGACATGTGTGTGTGTGTGTGTGTGTGTGTGTGTGTGTGTGTGTGTGTGTGTGTGTGTGTGTGTGTGTGTGTGAGAGAGATAGAGAGAGAAAGAGAGTGCGTGTGTGTGTGTGTGGGGGGGGGGTGAATTTGACCTTCTGGTCAGTATTTGCACAAGAAAGCTACAGCTGTTGAAATGTCACATGTATTCTGCCTCATGTTATTCTGTGGTGGTATTTCAGTATATTGATATACCCTGATCCTCTTCTCAGCTCCGCTTCATTATGTTTGTATCACAGCACAGTCAACAAGGCTTCACAGGTAATTAGCTGTACCCTTTACAACCTTCAGGACCAACAGAATATTGAATAATTCATCTCACAAGGACATGATCATTTCAGTGCAGAGCCATATCCAGACATATCCAAATATCCAATGTGTGAAAATTTAATATAGCTCTTTCTGTAACACCCAAAATATGATGATGTATTAGTTTATTTCAGTTTCCCACACTGACGAAGGCACATTGCTGACACATAACCCTAACCACAGCAAAGGAGAATATTTGAGTGTGTGACTTTCTGGATTTTTAATTTAAGTTCCTTAGCTCATCATTTGTAAGCACATCACACTTGCAGAAACAGCTATAGTATACTGTACATCCGTCAACTGCTTACCCACCAAAATAATTATATTCATATTGTATACACGGTGGATTGATGAAAAATATTATAAACATATAAGTGAAGTGCACCTTTAACATGTTTGACTCAAGTCTGTCAGAGAACAAAAGTACCTTTAATTTACATCTTGACACTATTTCTCGGTGTTGTGGAGAATGCTGTACAGCCACGATCGAACATTCTGTAACAGCCTCACTCAACCTCATTCCTGTTAACAGCCTCACTCAACCTCATTCCTGTTAACAGCCTCACTCAACCTCATTCCTGTTAACAGCCTCACTCAACCTCATTCCTGTTAACAGCCTCACTCAACCTCATTCCTGTTAGCGATCGGCGTCAGTGTTCAGATGATATTGTGCCATCTCACTGCGGTCTCTTATTTAGAGGTATTTGACAGCTCAATAAACCATCTATTGAATGTTTATACCATTTTATTTGTGTCTGATATTTTTAATTTTGCAAGCAGGCCAAAGTGTCTGAGCAAGGTTGGTGTGAAGCTTGGCTGGTTCACAGACACACACACACACACACACACACACGCACGCACACACACACACACACACACACACACACACAGACACACACACACACACACACACACACACACACACACACACACACACACACACATAAACAGCAGTATTGCCAGTAACCTTTGGTCCAATGTGTAAAAGATATTCCACTGTGGCCCTTATAGATATATTGATCAGTGGTGGCTGGTTTTCTGAGCCGCATCCAAGCCGGGGTCCTCTGAATCATTTTTCCCTTTCCTCCCTTAATGATGCCCCTGCCCACACACACACACACACACACACACACACACACACACACACACACACACACACACACACACACACGCGCAGGCTTGCCTTTACTGTTACCTTTGCTTTCCTCTCCTCTCCCTCACAGCCTCTCCTCACACCTCCCCTAGTCTCCTCTCTCCTCCCCCCTGCTCCTCTCCACCCTGCTCCCATCTGCTCCTCTCCTCTCTCCTCTGCTCCTCTCCTCTCTGCTCCCTCTGCTCCTCTCCTCTCTCCTCCCATCTGCTCCTCTCCACCCTGCTCCCTCTGCTCGTCTCTCCTCCCTCTGCTCCTCTCCTCTCTCCTCTGCTCCTCTCCTCTCTCCTCCCTCTGCTCCTCTCTTCTCCCTCTGCTCCTCTCTCCACCCTGCTCCCTCTGCTCCTCTTCTCTCTCCTCCCTCTGCTCCTCTCTGCTCCCTCTGCTCCTCTTCTCTCTCCTCCCTCTGCTCCTCTCTGCTCCCTCTGCTCCTCTTCTCTCTCCTCCCTCTGCTCCTCTCTGCTCCCTCTGCTCCTCTTCTCTCTCCTCCCTCTGCTCCTCTCTCCTCCCTCTGCTCCTCTCTGCTCCCTCTGCTCCTCTCTGCTCCCTCTGCTCCTCTCTGCTCCCTCTGCTCCTCTCTGCTCCCTCTGCTCCCTCTGCTCCTCTCTCCTCCCTCTGCTCCTCTCTGCTCCCTCTGCTCCTCTCTCCTCCCTCTGCTCCTCTCCTCTCTCCTCCCTCTGCTCCTCTCTGCTCCCTCTGCTCCTCTCTGCTCCCTCTGCTCCTCTCTGCTCCCTCTGCTCCTCTCTGCTCCCTCTGCTCCTCTCTGCTCCCTCTGCTCCCTCTTCTCCTCTCCTCTCTCCTCCCTCTGCTCCTCTCTGCTCCCTCTGCTCCTCTCCTCTCTCCTCCCCTCTGCTCCTCTCCACCCTGCTCCTTCTGCTCCTCTTCTCTCTCCTCCCTCTGCTCCTCTCCTCTCTGCTCCCTCTGCTCCTCTCTGCTCCCTCTGCTCCTCTCCTCTCTGCTCCCTCTGCTCCCTCTTCTCCTCTCCTCTCTCCTCCCTCTGCTCCTCTCTGCTCCCTCTGCTCCTCTCTCCTCCCTCTGCTCCTCTCTCCTCCCTCTGCTCCTCTCCTCTCTGCTCCCTCTGCTCCTCTCTGCTCCTCTCCTCTCTCCTCCCTCTGCTCCTCTCTGCTCCCTCTGCTCCTCTCCTCTCTCTTCCCCTCTGCTCCTCTCCACCCTGCTCCTTCTGATCCTCTTCTCTTTCCTCTCCTCTCTCCTCCTGCCACCCTGCTCCCCCCTGCTCCTCTCCTCTCCTCTCTCCTCCTGCCACCCTCCTACTCCCCCCTGCTCCTCTCCTCTGCTCTCGTCTCATGGCTTTATTATTTAATGTCGCATTAAACAGCTACAACTGGAGTGACTAAATGTGAATATGTTAATATGTTGTGAATGATTGATGGATTGTAATACTGCAGGTGTCACCACTAACGAGTCGTGTGACCCAATGACAAGAAAAAAACCTCAATCAGTTTAACTTTGTCTGTGCTAATTTCACATTCATGTCTCATAAATGACACCCTGCAGCAACAGTTTTCAATAACTTCAAACATCAAACTATTAATCATTGGCCCCCTTTGTCAATTTCCTTGCTTCCTTTCCTTTTCCGTCTAGTTTAGATTCCTGGTGTAGGCTGTAGGTTGTTAGGACCGACTCCTCAATACAGCTGTTGTATCTTTCCTTCAGGTGTCCTTTGGCACAACAAGACAAGAAAATGCGAAGATGAGCACATTGACAACCCTCAACAAGTCTAAGCAGAATTGCATAACAATAACAGAAGAGCAACTAGCTCCAAACCATCGCCTTCCCTACACCCACGTAACTGGAGGAGACATAACGGTTGTGAATAGGCAGACGGTCTGGAATTATTTCTTGTATAACCTGTCTAGGAAAAAGTGGTCACTCTGTGCTCAAATCAAAGCTGACATCCTTGACCTTCATACCGAGACTGGCCGATATGTGGACATCGCAGCGGAGGATAGTCTGAGTGCTGTCTAGACAGATACTCAAATAATTAATTTAGGTCACTGAATACAAACTCTGGAGTATCTGTCTAGACAGCACTCTGTTCTCCTCACGCCATATCAACAGGTTACAGTCTTAAGAGCAAATCCAAACTTCTTGTATAGAATACACTCCAGCTTCACCCCTCTGCTATAACTGTTGTTCAAATGCCCATGTTTGATTATGGTGACATTACTGTAGGTCGTTATGCAAGGCATTCCAAAAACTTGATGTTCTTTATCTCTATACGCTATCCAGTTTGTTGCAAATGCTCTTTTCAAAACACACCACTGTACTCTATATTCCTCTGTCAACTGGCCATCCTTACACACATGTCGTAATATTCCCTGGTTCTTGCTTATCTACAAAACCCTCCTTGGTCTGTACCCCTCTCCCCCTTACCCTCTCCCCCTTGGTCTGTACCCCTCTCCCCCTTGGTCTGTACCCCTCTCCCCCTTGGTCTGTACCCCTCTCCCCCTTACCTGTGTCACTTATTGTAAACTACAGCTGCTGTCTACAACACCCACCCACTCAGCTCACCATATTCTGTTCAAAATTTCAAAAACTAAAACTGCACTTAATCTGTCGTCATTCCAGGCTACTACAAAGGACTCTATTATGGACATTTTCACTGACACCTGCTGCTGTTTTCCTGTCTTTCCGAACCTCTAATATCCCACAACCTTTGTATGCTTGCCTGTTCACTGTTGTCCCATACACACCTTTGTTCTCTTGCTGCTGCTGTTTGTTTGCCTGTCTGTTTTAATGTGTGTGTGTGCTACCTGTTCTCTCATTGTCCCTTTATTGTATTGCCTGATGTTGTGATTGGAGGGTGTGTTGGAAACGTGTGGATGTGTGTCTGCCCTGCCTATCTGTGTCGCTTATTCTTGTATTTGCCAATATTCTGAATGTGAATCTTCCTACGATGTCAGACCTCCCATGCATGAAAAATCACCAACTTTGTCCAGTCCTACGCCAAAAGTCTTCAACTGGCATTGTGGGTCAATATTCCTGATGGTGGCGCTACAGCATACCATATATAACATTTAAAACTCCATATGCTTCGAGCTGGCTGGAATTGAAGTCCATCACTCTTTTTTTTTGTCCTCATTCTGTTCCCCTCAAACTATTACTCTCATGGAAAAGATACACTACCCACAATCCTATAGCGCAACAGCGCAAGCTCCAACAATCAGAGACATCGCTGTTGGCAACCCCACCCAACCCCCGCCTGGGACTACATTTTGCCAAATTGATTGATTAGCCACTGATTGAGCACAGCCACAGCTAATCTGCAATTAGCAAAACAAGCTAAAAAAAACAGTCTGTTTGTCACGCATGGGGCAGATAGAAGATGTGGATAGACTAAGCAGGATCACACAAAAGATACCGGACTAATTTTCATGAAACTCGGTGGAGGGTAATAGCATGGGCCAAGGAAGGACTCAGGTGGATGAAAATGAAATGTATGAAGATTAAATTTATTTATTTGATAGGAACCATTATCTATTGTGCATTTAGTAATAGTGTATACATTTCACATGTTGCTGGAGTAGGAGTGGCTGTATGACTCCCATCTCGATTCAAGACCTTACGCTTTCTGCAGAGTGGTTTCAGAGCAGTCATGATACAGGTGGTGTCGGGAACCTCTCATCCTCCTCTAAACTAGAAAAGCCCACTCCACTTACACGTTAAACAAAATACATGCTGACAGTATGCATCAGTGGGTGGAGGTCTGCACTCTTCAAGTGCCCTTTTCTAGTTCTAAGACATTTGTTGGGCATTTCTTATATTATAATTGGACCTAAGGAAGTATTATAATTGGACCCAAGGAAGGGGGGGGTCTTTATTATTTACATAGTGAGATGCGACATG
>NC_140235.1:4919707-4959707 GCF_949987555.1 Borostomias antarcticus
CAAAACAGATGGGATGGCAGAGGCTGCTGACGATCGAGCAGACCATGTGACGACATACTGCACTGTATGACTGGCCTGTCCATGTGTCTGTCTGTACTGTATAGACTGGCCTGCAATACTGTATAGACTGGCCTGTCCAGGTGTCTGTCTGTACTGTATAGACTGGCCTGTCCATGTGTATGTCTGTACTGTATAGACTGGCCTGCAAGACTGTATAGACTGGCCTGTCCATGTGTCTGTCTGTACTGTATAGACTGGCCTGTCCATATGTCTGTCTGTACTGTATAGACTGGCCTGTCCATGTGTCTGTCTGTACTGTATAGACTGGCCTGTCCATATGTCTGTCTGTACTGTATAGACTGGCCTGTCCATGTGTCTGTCTGTACTGTATAGACTGGCCTGTCCATTTGTCTGTCTGTACTGTATAGACTGGCCTGCAAGACTGTATAGACTGGCCTGTCCACGTGTAAATCGAGTTGAACTGTTTAAACTCACTCCTCAGTATAAATACCGCCCACCTGACGTAGATTACCAGTAAGACGGTCTTCAAAAAGAAATTGAGATCAGCGATTATACAGAAAGAAATCACTTTATGATACGATGTGGGTGGGTAGGGCTGTGATGTGGGTGGGTAGGGCTGTGATGTGGGTGGGTAGGGGTGTGATGTGGGTGGGTAGGGGTGTGATGTGGGTGGGTAGGGCTGTGATGTGGGTGGGTAGGGCTGTGATGTGGGTGGGTAGGGGTGTGATGTGGGTGGGTAGGGCTGTGATGTGGGTGGGTAGGGCTGTGATGTGGGTGGGTAGGGGTGTGATGTGGGTGGGTAGGGGTGTGATGTGGGTGGGTAGGGCTGTGATGTGGGTGGGTAGGGGTGTGAGAGACCCCAGTAAGAGTAGTCATAACTGAGGTAATGACTAATGGGGATCCTAAATAAACAATAAACAAATTTGCTAGCTTTTTGGTGGCGTAGCTAAAGCGTTATTTATGTTGTTGTCTTGTACATTGGCACGTCAGAGGACCCGACATCAAACCCAGCTTGGGCAAGTAGAGGGAGCGGCCTGCTCTGGTGCCAGATGTTTTCTCGTCTTCTTGACAGGACGTTCGGTAGGCCTATCAGTTACTTGATCAGGTTAGACGCTACATCGTTGTTAGACAGTATTCTGAATAGACGGCAGCTACTGTTGCTACTAGATATTGTCTATAGCCTACTATAATTGGAGAAACGTTAGGGTAGCGGTAGGTAGGTAGGGGTAGGTAGGTGGTAGGTAGTGTCGACCATGCAGTTCACCACCTAGCCACCAGAGGGCGCTGTCACGGGATTGAAACGGACATATATTCACCACGTGGGAAGGTCACAGAGACGCAGTTTGGACTGGAAGAGAGGTCTTGGCGTAAATAACGGCCGCTCGCACGCGTGCCAGCCATGGATGTATTAGGTGCCAGCACAGCCAAAAACAAGGCAGGGGATTGAAATGACTAGGGTGTGTGGGGGGAGAGTCCCGAGTGCCCTGCCAGCTCTGGCCCGGGGGAGTGGGGGGGGGGGGCGGGGGGCGGCACAGAGCCTCCCAAACAAGGCCCGCCATTAACCTCTATTCATTCGGACTTGGGCTCAGGAGACAAAATGTCAGTTTTAGATTGATCAAATTCATGCTTCACCATTTCCTTTTTTTATTTTTATTTTTTTTAATGAATTTTTTGATTCATTGTATATTTTAATTTATATTTTGTAGATTTCTGTATATTCTTCGTCTTTGTACTAGGCCTACATTAATGATATATGTTGATTCTAGTAAGGCACTAAAGAGTCAAATGGCCAGAAGGAAAGAATATGCCGGAACTGAATTGTAGATCATATTCAACATTTATTCAGTATAAAAGCATACAGAACCGATTCAGTCACAGAGAAATGCATTGACATTCAAAGTTCCCTGATCAGACAACATGGTATTCAGTTTGTCCCAGCTTTATAGTTGGTGGTCTGTACCTATATAGTTTCAGTCCAATGGGTTGAGAGTTCTCTCCAACTATGACCTGATACATCCGTGGGAAGTAAGCTTCTTATGGATGTAGACCTACACTTGATCTCCTTCAGAGACCTAACCATAACCAGCTAAGGCATGCACATGTTCTTGTGCCGAGAATAGCTAAGGCCCTTGAGACAGAAAACCTTGTATCAATTAATAATGAATCAAACTAATCAAATTGCTATCTATCTATCTATCTATCTATCTATCTATCTATCTATCTATCTATCTATCTATCTATCTATCTATCTATCTATCTATCTATAAATACATCTATCTATCTATCTATCTATCTATACATCTCTATCTATCTATCTATCTATAAATCTATCTATCTATAAATCTATCTATCTATAAATCTATCTATCTATAAATCTATCAGTGAGGGTGGAAGCGATACTGACAGGTGACGCAATGAAATCTGTGACACACCTCCTCACCTCCCCCCTCTGCCTGGAGCTTGCACCTCCTCACCTCCCCCCTCTGCCTGGAGCTTGCACCTCCTCACCTCCCCCCTCTGCCTGGAGCCTGCTTCAATGCTCCTCCTCACCTCCCCCCTCTGCCTGGAGCCTGCTTCACTGCTATGGCCTTCATGCCCAACACTACTCTTGCAAAATAGATCAATAAAGATAGATATATAAAATACAAACATTTTTCTGTTCAGCGAGTTTACCAAACAGAGACCTAAACACTAACGTGAGGCCACATCACTTCAATAGATCCAGTAGCTCCCGATGGCACACGCTTGTATTAACCGTCTTCACCTTGGATCTCAAGTCTCTCATTAAATGCTCTGCAATGCATTTCAGATATTTGGTGACAGTGCATGTGGGTGAAAGCACATTCCAGAGCCTAATTTCGGTGACATTCCTGATGATTTAGATTGATAATATACGTTTATCAACTGTGCTTCTGACAGTGCAAAGGAAAAGTGCTTCACACGGTCAGTCAGGGTCAAGGCATGCTGTAAAGAACAGCTTTATAAGCTCACACCACAAAGACACAACAAACAAACAAATAAACATACATACACATACAATTAGTTATTTTCTATACAGCACAACTTATATTTATGACCGATTACTCGTTACAATATACATATAGCCTATAGAGTATATGTACAGGTATGCATACCTCGATCATACATAATACTTACAGTATCTATTAAACTCGACTATAAAATTAGTATAATATATACCCTAATATATACTCAGTATATATCTTTGTAAATTTACTTTTTTTTTTTTACTTATTGAGCACACATCGGAGCTAGCAATAACATTTCACTGCACATTAGACCAGTATGATACTGTATATAGGCCTTCTGTATGTGACAAATAAATCTGACTTTGACACACACGCACACACACAGTTCTCATCCAATCAGTAGAGTCCTCTTCCTCTCCTGACCACTTGGCCAGTGATCGAGCCCTGGAGTGGTTACCGCGTGGACAGTATCCATGCCAACTGGGTGGTTGGAAAAACACAGAAGTCATTGACAGCAGTGGCAGCTGGGCCAGAGGGTCTCAACTGCCTCATCCCTGCCTGTGTCATGTGTGCCAGCAAGTGTCTGTTTCAATGTGGCTAAATGCAGTACAGTGCAATATCGTTCAAAAAACAGCAATGGGTAACTGAACTGTTGAAAACCCTTACCAATGCCAGACCAGCTCTGTAATGTGTCTGGGTTCTTCTTTGGACAGAAAGTCTGCTATTTTTAATATTATATGTGAGAATAACTGTAAATCATGATCATGTCTGTAAAGCATGTGTCTAAAGTCTAACAACGGAGCCACTATCTACTGTAGAGCGATATCAGCTGCTAGGAGGTCAGCCAGCTGAGGCCACTCGTACTGAACAGACAGAGGACTGGGGTCAACATTAGGAGAAGGGGCATTCCTAACACGCTCACTGGGCTCAGCGCTGCACTTTCCCAACACAGGTCAATATTACAACATGGGCTACAAATGTGGCAGGTCCATGAGGCTTCTGAACCATCCTGGTGCCACATTGGGAAAACAAACCAGTGTAGCTGTGGTAGGGACAGAAACTAGCTGGCACCAAGACCACCATCATACACAGCTGACGGATTGTAACAGGAGCTGCAGCACTTGGAACCAGTAGCTCTCATTTTCCATTCCGTGTCCAACCATTGAACTCCAATATGCTTGACTTCATATTATTTTGAGATTTCTGGTAATTTTGGATTTATTTTAATCCACTTTAGGTTGTAACTGGTTTAGTGTATCAGACTGACTGTTCTTGATTGTGTGATTATTTGTCAGTCCCTTATTGCTGCTGTAATAATGCAATTTCCCTCTGGGATCAAGAAAGCATCTATCTATCTATCTATCTGTCTGTCTGTCTGTCTATCCAATAACTGTCTCAAACAAGTGTTTTTCGCTTTATACTAAATTTTTCAGAATCAATATTCAATTTGATGTTGGAGAAAGTATAATAAATGTATGATCCAAACCAATGGAGTAAATTAAAATGCTTTAAAGCTCTTATGGCAAACCTGATCACAACAAAATGTAACCTAATTAGCTACCTATTAAAACCTCATCAAGTATCAGTGTCATTCCAGTGTATGATACTGAGACGTGTCTGAGACTGCTGATACCAGTGGATTTAGTGTGAATGACTCTTATAGTAGATCTTTGCCATTGACATTAATACCTTGAACACGAACTCTCTGGGACTTATTGATTCAGTTTTTAATGTCTTTAAATGTCTTTAGACGTCTTTTTTGTTGGTGCCTGGAATATTGTGTGCAATATGCCTGAATATTTATCAGATTTTGAGGATATAGAAGATGACTTAGAATATTATGGACGCCGATCGTAGCGTAGAGAATGTGAGCCGCGAGTGTAGCCTACAGACGGAGTATAGCCAGTTTAGCCTACAGACGGAGTATAGCCAGTTTAGCCTACAGACGGAGTATAGCCAGTTTAGCCTACAGACGGAGTATAGCCAGTTTAGCCTACAGACGGAGTATAGCCAGTTTAGCCTACAGACGGAGTATAGCCAGTTTGCACGCTGTGCGCATGCGTGCTGGAGCAAGTGGGGAAGCTATTTCGTTTCTAAAGACGTTTCTAAAGATCATATTACAGAGGCATGTGAAAAACCACAACAAGCTCTATGTAAGCACAACTAGCGATTCATAAAGACAGATTGATGAAAACAACCGTTTCGCGGCAGAAAATAGTTTTTTTTAGAAGCTGCATTCTCAGTGCCCCGTCCGCCGCCATTACATGAATATAGCCTAGGCTGGGCTACTTGGCTCGCGCTGGATTTTAAAAATTTTCTACAGGCCTCCGAATTACACCAAAGTTATCTCGGTGAGTCAAACAATAAGGTCCAGTTTGTCAAAAACGAGCATTCTCCTTTAATGCTTATATTAATCCATGCATATATTTTACCAAGTATATCCTGAGTCAATCTGCCTCGTTAAATAAAGGTTACTTCAGTACATGTCGCCACGCTGTCCCCACGCTCTCCCCACCTGATGGATTTCCAGTAACCAGCTTTTGGAATGCTGCGTTGCTGCAACACTAGTCCGTGCCAGCAGAGGTCCGAGGTGTCCCTTTGAGGCATCCAAACCACGGGCCTCGCATAGTCTACTCCACATCCCAAGCGCATTGGCCAAGGTCCAAGTGCCATTTACTCCGATTGGTTACAGCTATGCTTCCATGATCTTTCATTGGTTGCGCGAGGACCAATGTAAATGAGTATGCAAATGATAGTTGGCAGGTTAAATCGCTGACTCGAGCGCAGCAGGCGACTGACCTGAAGAGACTGAAGAGGGAGCGAGACGGAAGGAGGGCCTGACGGACCAAGGCACAGGCTACTGGAAACAAACTTGTAATAAACTACTAAGCCGTCTTTCAACATCATTTTGGAGCCTATTTTTTTTACTTCTTCCTATGAGTGCCACAAGGTAAGCACAAATACGCATACTCAAGAAGGAGTTTGCAAAAGCAGGAAGAAATTTTCTAGCTCAATTTAATGCCGACAGGATGCATTAAATTGCATCATATAACAAGTTGAATACTAATTTATGTAGCCCTTGATCCATATCATTTTGTTGCAATGTCATGCTAGAAAAACAGTGACTTCAGCATTAAACATCATAAAGTGGCTAGATACTGTAGCCAACAGACGAATTACTGTATGTGCTGTGCTGGTGTTATCGATTCAATTGTAATAGTAGAATAATCCTAAAATAATTCAGAGACTTAGTGAGAACTCATAAGGATGCTGTAGAATTTCCCACAGGAATTTCCACTAAACGTTCATGAGCAGATATGTAAACTGTGAGCCACAGTATCAAAACGCTAATACAATACATGCTAATGATGTTCTTTGTTTAAATTGAAGTGGCATTCTAGTGGACTCTCTAATCACAAAGCCGCCGAGCTGGTGTGACGATGACAATGTATAGCCTACTGCTAAACCACAGGATGTTAATGGTTGTCTCTCTGTCTCCCCCAGCGTGCTCCAGTTCCTTGCCTCCTCTCCGATGCCGGCCACTGTCATACCAGTCGATGTGGCCATGAGGATCTACATCAGTCACTCTCCGCCCATCCGCAGTTTCCTCAGCTCCTACGAGGACCTGCGGCTCAGGAACCGGGCCAACCAGAACCGCTACAAGCCTCTACGACCCTGCCTCAGCTCCCAGCGCCACCAGGAGACCCCTGGGTCCTGCCTGGGCTGGAAGAGCCCCCAGAAAAAAGACAAGAAGAGGGTGGTGTTTGCCGACTCCAAAGGCATGTCCCTCACAGCCATCCACGTGTTCTCGCAGTCCGACGAGGAAGCGGTGTCGGCCGGGCTGTCCGACCTGCAGTTCGACCTGGCGGACCTGGACAACAGAACCATGGGCCTGAAGATCAGCTCGGTCCGCAGCCTGGCCCTGGACTTCAAACAGCCCGCTGCAGATTACCTGGACTTCCGGAGCCGGCTGATGAAGAATTTTGTTTGTCTGGAGAGCTGCGCCCTCCAGCAGAGGTCGCTGACCGGCACCGTCAAGGTCCGGAACCTGAGCTTCGAGAAGTCGGTCCAGATACGGATCACCTTCGACTCGTGGAGGAGCTCCAGGGACGTGGAATGCACCTACATGAACAATGTCTACGGCTCCCAGGACACCGACACGTTCGCCTTCATCCTTGAGCTGCCGGGCTACACACCACCTCAGAACAGGGTGGAGTTCTGCGTCTGCTTCAGGAACCAGGACCAGACGCACTGGGACAACAACGACAGCAAAAACTACAAGCTCAAACACATAGGCTGGAATGGTGAGGATTTGGCGATACTGCCCCCAGTGGAAAAGGAAAAAACGACAGATTGCAAGAACGGAGTGAAACTACTGGAGATGGAGTTTGACCAGTTTGGAAGTCCTCGGACGTCTAGTGGACACTTTCCTGGGTGGCAAAGCTGGGGCCGCATTGAGAACAGTGCCCCCTATTGGTGAAGTCTGAGAGTGTGAACCAGCGCTGTTCTAGGGCTGGGCTTGGAACCAAGATAGCTTCAATATATATATTAAAAAAAACAGACTGAAAAAGAACTTGTTGTGCATCAGTTAATGAAAAAATTGTATTGCAACAAACTGTCAACCAGAAAACCAGGCATTTGGTACTCTTATATAGCCTAATATAGTGAGGTGCCTTCTCAATATTCTGCCTGTTTTTGAAACAGCCCCATCCCCTTTGAAACTCACAATGAACTATACAATAAATCACCTTCTTACAATTATAGCTCATTTTCAGGGGTGTACGGTATGAAAATGCACTGATTGAGGTCATCCTCCAAATGTGATAGAACTGGCACCAATAATGTGTCCTTCATATTGAAGGGTTTAGTGTTAAGACTGGTGCCATGCAGATCTGAAGAATCAGAATACTGATAATTCAGTGGAATATGAATAGTTGTGTGTGATCTCCCAGGACAGTAAACAGTAAGAGCAGAGAATATGCACATTGTAATTTGCACCTTGATAAAAAAAACAAATACGTTTCATTAAAGACCTTTAGGATGAAAATGAGCACAAACACTTTCCTATGAATCTCCCTGCGCTTGTGTGGTCTATATTCTATTTGCAATGCTGTGCCTAGATGTGCCGTAGGATTGATCAGCAGACATGTTCAGGGAATGGAATGAGTGTGACAAGCTGTCATGAAGGACTAAAGTGAGTCAGTATTATCAGGCTTGTGTCTGTGAGATCATGTATGTTGACATGACGGTGTTGACACTGTATGTTGAGTGTTCTCTGGTTTCTCTCAGTGCAATCAGAGTGGTGAGTGGTGTGTGTGAAAGTGAGCGTGAGTTTAAAATCAGATACCTTCTTTACTGTGAAGGAAGAGAACTATCTGTCTCCCAGTATATGCATGTGTGGATATGTGAATACTTCCAGAAATAAATTTTTATATTGTGCAAAAAAAAACATCAAGACTCCTGGTTGCTTACTTCATCTACACCTCTGTCAGGATTAAGCCTTCATCACATTGTCTTCATCACATTGTCTATTCCCTTATTTCATTGAGCAGTAGCTTCAATGTGTATAGCAGTAGAGAGTAATGTGTCCACCCCCCCCTTCTCCTCACGAGTGACCTTTACCCTTAGCTGCTAGGCTGCAGTAGTATGACACACATCAGCCTCCATGTGCCAGAGCACTGCTGAAACGCCACCTGTCACTGGAGTAGGCTGAAGGATCATTCATTACAGCTAAACAGTTAAATTAAGACAGAGCAACATGAGACTACTTCTCCCCTCCTATCCAAGGCTATGAGAAAGAACCAAGAAAATTAGGTCTCGTTTCCCACGAAATTCAAGTTTGCTCTCATCATTCCAACAGAATACTTCTGGTGCATATCTATTAACTGCGATTGTGTTGATATGCAAAAGCTGGTTACGTTGTGATCAGGATGAACGGATAGTTAGTTGAATGACCGTTGGTCTTTCGTTGAGCATATGTAGATCATCTAAGGAGACCCTCAAATAAACTGTTGCTCAACAGTAATGAGCATTAGATTATTTCAGAGGAATTTTAATGAAATAGTCTTGCTAGCTTCCTATGCCCTGTGAGAATCATATTCAGCAGTAAACAGCAGAATGTCTGTTAGGAATGTCATTCCTCCACAGTGAAGGCCCCAGGAGGTACACCATCTCATCCGCCTGACCCTTAATCATGCCCCCAATCTTATTGACCGATGAAAAACATTCTTTGAAAGCAATTTCCTGGAATGATGATAGAAAAATTCAGTTCTCCACTATTCAGGTGACCACAATGAAATTGAACATCCTTGTGAATTCAAAAGGCATTCCTAGTCTGTAACAAAACAAAAACAAAGGAAATCGACTCCTCGTGGCGAGACACCAGCCACAAAGAATGCAGTAGGCGTCACGTGTTGAGGCCGTTCAACATCAGTTAAATATTTATGATTAACACACAAACCTCTCAGGTGACCCTCATTAGACCCACGTGTAAACTGTTGTGGTTTACAAGGTTATCGGGCCTCTACAGGTTTCTTTGAGCCTGTTCTGCTACAGTAAGTGCTTACTGTGCTTTGTCGGCTTTGTTGTACGATTCACTTAAATATCATATTATAGACTACAGGGATAGCAAACACATAATGGCCAACCATGTAGGTAACTTCTCTGTAACTATTTGTGCACTCTACTGTTAGTCATGTCTCTCTTATAAAGTATTTAGCCCATGTTTACTGCTCTGTATATGTTCTTAGCCAATAGACAAACATTGTCCAGAAGCTTGCTCGATCGCCTCGTTGAGAGGGGTCAGGGAAGAATTTTTACACCTCACTTTTCTGGCCCCCGGGTGAAACTGTTTTTTTTTGCAGTGGAATATGTAGGGATGGGACCTATGCCCCTCCATTGCTCTCCGTAAAGCGCATTGTGTTGCCTCTGTGTATGAAATGCTCTATACAAATAAAGTTTGATTTGATCAACAGTTTATAAAGTTTATGACCTTTAAAGTTCATTTCTGTTATCAAAACAAGATCCAGGCGCTGTTTGAACACTACAAAATGTAATATAATACAAAATAATCTGTGGTATATGGCTTAATCTACGGCAAAATATTCCTGCAATTGTAGTTTGTTCTAGCAAATGGCCAAATACTTTAATCATGCTGTGTAGGCGTCCATTTCACTCTGCTGAGTGCGAAGCATGATCAGAGATGCAGTGCTGGCAATACTGCAATAGATAACCTTCAACCTTAAGCTCAGTGATAATTACACACCCATAGATAAAGCAAGTACTAAGACCCTGAGGGAAAGTGTATGATTATTTTCTGAAGTATTTTCTGACACCAAAAACCACTTGTTTTTCAGACTAGGTGTTGATCTACTCCAGCCCTCCAACATGCATCTTACTTGCTCTGTCACTCAAAAGCTGGACCAGCTGAAGTGTTGCCGAATCCAATTGATTACCACTGAGTCATGTAAAATGCTACTTTTTGCATTCCATTACAGTAACTCAACCCCCTCCCCCCACAAATTAGTTTTTGCCCACCCCAAAACACCTTACTAAAGCTGGCCCTGCTCAAAAGTCCTCATTACCCCTCCCCCAGGCATACAGTACAGGTACAGCGCATGTGTGAACCTGGTGATGAACCACATGTTTTATTACGGCACGTGTCGAGCTGCAGGGCTGACGGAGGGACCATGCCTTCTCCACCAATCAGCATAGAGGCGGAAAGACCAACGACGTCAATAGAACCATTTCCGAGGGAGCTGATGCGAGAGTTTGGCCTTCGACACTTCAGCCACACCCGGGTTGATTGACCGGAGGGAGGCATGGACTAGTTTGGGCCAATCTGAGATGGCCTGAATTGATGGCTCAAGGATGGTCAGAGTTAGAACACGCTTGATACGGTCAAGTTCTGCCACCTCGATATGGCCTGGACCTGACGGGCAAAAAGGTGGGGGCACAGGCCAGACTGTGACTGCCCGTTTGTTTTAGAGAGTCCCACCTATAGGCTATATAGAGTACAGTATACAGTGTGAAAAGCATTACTTTTTTTGGGGGGGGGGGGGGGTCAGGAAATCATGTGTGTAGATTTTTAGTAGATTTAACACTAACACTTTTGCATTTAATCTTTGTAAATTCACTATTGTGTGTCTGTTTTTTTTATTTTTATAAATAAAACATTTTCATCTTTTTTTAAATTTTGGTCCCTGCTTTCTTCTGAGCCAGGCTATTAGAGGGTACGGCAGCACTTTAGACTTTGAATGGACAAGGTGAGAGAGAGCAGAGAGAGTGGATAAGTTAGTTAGAGTGGGTAGGTTAAAGGTCTAAGACTAGAAGTAGGTTAAAGGTCTAAGACTAGAAGACTAGAGTCCAGCCACTTCAGCTCTGCTGGGTCTGCTCAGGTGGCTGCAGCACCCATTCATTCCCAGTGCTCATGACAAAATGGATGTGTGTTAGGGGGGACAACATATGATGCATGTTTTCTGCCCTGTCACAAATGCATCAAGTTTTCTGTCCTGGCACTAATCCTTGTTGTCATTACTGTAGGGCAAGCCTCAGCAGAGATGGACTGATGAATTCGCTTGACAAAGCAGTGTGTCTGTTCTCCTTCCAACTCTCTGCTTTAGTTCAGACTACTGACTTCGATTTAGTGGTTATTCTTAATTCATATTTCTGTCATGCTAAAAAAGGGGCCATTGCAAACAGCTGGAGAGCAACAGTGGTTAACCATGCACACATTGGGAATAGATCACAGGCTGGTCAGTCCGCTAGGGCCTTCAAACCCTCGGATTAAATAGACTAGGAGCTCAGGGTAGGCATAGAGAGGGGGGCTGGAGACCCAGGCCTGGCCCCTCCTCCCTCTCACTCCCTCCCCATCCATTAGCCTCCCATTTCTGCCCCAAAACTATTTTGATACAGTCTGAAAAAAAAGAAACAAATGAGTTCCTGTTTCAGTCTGGTTCTGGTTTCCATAGTGCCTAGTGTCATCTGGGAGTTTGTGTTTGTATTTGTGTCTGTATGTGCATGTATGTGTCTGTGTATTTGTGTATACATGTACATGTGTGTGTGTGTGTGTACTGTATATGCATGTGTGTGTGTGCGTGTGTGTAAATGACCAGCAGTGCTGACAAGGTTCCCTCCAGGCTCAGTAGTGTTTCCTCCTGCCTGGCCTGAGCAGTAAACCGTGTTGAGGGAAGGAACGGCTCGGTGTTTTGTCATACAGGAATACCGGAAAGTATTCACACCCCGTTACGTTTTACATATTTTGTTATGTTACAGCCTTATTCCAAAATGGATTTTTTTTTAAATTGGGTCAAGAATCTACACACAATACCCCATAATGACAGTCAAATTTTTGCCAATGTATTAAAAATAAATACATAATAAAACATCACATGTACATAAGTATTCAGACCCCTTGAGGCAGCGATTCCAGCCTCAAGTCTTCTTGGGTATGACGCTAAGTTTGTCACACCTGTATTTGAGGTATTTTTCTCTGCAGATCCTCTCAAGCTCTGTCAGGTCAGTTGGGATGGCGCGTCATACCTGCACAGCTATTTTCAGGTCTTTCTAGAGATGTTTAATCGGGTTCACGTCTGGTCTCTGGCTGGGCCACTCATTAACTTCCATACAGTAGACTTTCCCCGAAGCCACTCCTTCATTGTCTTGGCTGTGTGCTTCGGGTCGTCGCCCTGTTGGAAGGTGAACCTTCACCCCAGTCTGAGGTCCTGGGCGCTCTGGAGAAGGTTTTCATCAAGGATCTCTCTGTACTTTGCTCTGTTCATCTTTCCCTCTATCCTGACTAGTTTCGTACTTCCTGTCGTTGAAAAACATCTCAAGAGCACGATGCTGCCACCACCATGCTTCGCCGTAGGGATGCCGACTGATGAGCGGTGCCTACTTTCCTCCAGACGTGATGCTTGGCATTTGGGCCAAAGAGATCAATCTTGGTTTCATCAGACCAGAGAATCTTGTTTCTCATGATCTGAGAGTCTTTTAGGTCCCTTTTGGCAAACTCCAACTGGGCTGTCATGTGCCTTTTACTGAAGAGAGGCTTCCGTCTGGCCACTCTACCATAAAGGCCTGATTGGTGGAGTGCTTCAGAGATGGTGATTGTCCTTCTGGAAGGTTCTCCCATCTCCACAGTCAGATTCAGAGTGACCATCAGGTTCTTGGTCACCTCCCTGACCAAGACCCTTCTCCCCCAGTTGCTCAGTTTGGCCGGACGGTCAGCTCTAGGAGGAGTCCTGGTGGTTCCAAACTTCCATTTACAAATGATGGAGACCACTGTGCTCTTTGGGACCTTCAATGCTGGAGAATCTTTTTTGTACCCTTCCCCAGATCTGTGCCTCGATACAATCCTGTCTCAGAGGTCAACAGACAATTCCTTTGACTTCATGGCTTGGTTTCTGCTCTGACATGCACTGTCAACTGTGGGGCCTTATGTACTGTAGACTTGTGCCTTTCCAAATCATGTCCAATGAATTGAATTTACCACAGGTGGACTTCGATGAAGTTGTAGAAACATCTCAAGGATGATGAGTGGAAACAGGATGCACCTGAGCTCAATTTTGAGTTGAGTCATAGCAAAGGGAGTAAATACTTACTGTATACACATACATATACACTTTTTTTTTTTTTTAGCAAATACATTTGCTAACATGTCTAAAACACTTTTTTTCACTTTGTAATATGTATTGTGTGTAGATTTTTGAGGAAAAAAAGGCTGTAACGCCAACATGTGGAAAAAGTGGTGAAAAAGTGAAGGGGTATGAGTACTTTCCAGATGCACTGTACAGTAGCTTCCACTTATTCTGTCCAACCACTTGTGGAGACTGAGAATTAACCTGCTTGGTTTAAACTTGCTGTCTAAAACCTGTTCTCTCAGTCCATTACCCTAACCCTAACAACAAGAGTTGGCAAATGTGATAACGGCAGCCATGTGGCAAAATAATGCCACACAATAGAAACCATGTAAATGGTAATAGCTTCAGTTCAAGCCTTCAGTAGAACACAGCGCATAGAGCAGCTTCAGTCTCACTGATGATAACTGTTCCCTGAGTCATGTAACTGGTACAGGGGTATTCACTGTGTACATTATGGCTGTAACAATATCCCGGGGATTTACCAGGTCTTTTCACTCTATCCGGCTGATATCACACGACACAGATGGTAAGACTGTCAGACCCCAGCTCTAATACATGAATCGTGAATCGTTTCTATTCGATTCTATTCGATTCTATTCTAACCAGCAGAGACAGTCTTGCTCAGGAAAGAAAGCCCATAGCAGCTGCAGTATGCAGTGTTCCCTTCCCTACATGTGTGCTGTCTGTCTGTCTGTCTGCCTGAGTCAACACCACATGGATGTTGCATTCCTGACCGTCAGCGTCTGAGTGAAAGACAACACTGCCCTACTAGACCTCACTAGACCTCTGGGAGAATTTCCGGAGTGCACCCAATGCACCCTATCTTTTATTTTTATTCTGTAAAGCGCTGTGTCACATTTGCTTGAATGAACATGTGCTATATTAATCTTGTGATGCCATATGTACTGTACACTACAGTACAGACTCACAACTCAGTCCGCATGGGTTCTTGACCTGAGATATATTTACAGTACCTAAAGGAATATATAGGTAGAAGTCTACTTCTTGAATTGTGTTGAAATCAAACGGACCCTAACCATGCGCTACACCCATGTATCATTTGACCTCCGCTGGTGTAGAGCTGGTTCTGCCTCCAAGTAACCTGCATTTCACCATCTGGCAGCCTAGTCACATTTTATTAGAGGGATGGGGTATTCCTGTCAGGTGATTGATGGATATTTTACTGCGGTAAGGTGATGATGGCTGCTGCCACACAGCGTCCATGCTGCTGTCACACAGCGTCCATGCTGCTGTCACACAGCGTCCATGCTGCTGTCACACAGCGTCCATGCTCTACCATCATGATCTCACCCTGCTGAGACTAGGGAAGGGGGGGGGGGGAGGGAGGGAGGGAGGGAGAGGGGGATATGGAGCAGGGTCAGGGCCAGAAGGTGGAAGTGAGAGAAGGAGAAAAGTGGAGGGAAAGCCTTACTATTCATAGAGCGTTTTCACCTACAGCTTGACAACCCCACACCTGGTTGCTCTGCTATAGATATCTCCTCTGTTGTCAAGTTGACCGTAGCATCTCAGATCTGGAACAGCTGAATTCAGCTTCTACTGTATACAGTATCATTCATACATCTAGGCTGAAGTCATATGGAGGGTCAGGAGAGGGTTAGTGATTTGTCCAAGGGTGGATATGAGTGGTTATTTTTTTTTATTTTGGTTACATCATGGTGATTATTTACATTCTCTTGCCTCCATGGGTTCATTTTCC
This sequence comes from Borostomias antarcticus, assembly GCF_949987555.1. Taxonomy (NCBI): domain Eukaryota; kingdom Metazoa; phylum Chordata; class Actinopteri; order Stomiiformes; family Stomiidae; genus Borostomias; species Borostomias antarcticus. The sequence goes on from NC_140235.1 coordinate 4,935,073, forward strand.
TTATTTGAATCATTAGCAGAAAGGTGATGAGGGGAGAGCTGAAGAGGTTGAGTTTGGGCTCATTCTTGATAAAAGACTGCAGCAACGTGAGTCCTGTCAACACAGAGGGCCTTTCTGTGACTACAATTCAAGAGTACACCCCCACAACCCCTAACACACACACACACACACACACACACAACCCCTAACACACACGCACACACACACACACACACACGCACACACACACACACACACAAACGCGCACACACACACGCACACACACGCACACACGCACCCCCCCACAACCCCTAACACACACACACACACACACACACACACACACACACACGCACACACACACACACACACACACACACACACACACACATGCACTCATATTTACAGCTACAGCCCAGCCAAGGTGTGCTTTACATAATTACATTGCATTACATAATAATAACGCCTTTATAAACTGCACAAGCAAGCTGGGTCACCATCACTCATTACACAACGTTAGCATGTCACTGACTACCGCAACACCATGACACTGGTTTGCTAGCTCACAGAGGGCAGCAAGAAAGTTTATTCACTCCTGCTGGTTCTTGGTCATCTTCCCCACCATTGACCAGTTATTAAAATGTATAAAAAAAAGCGTTACTGTACAGCGACTAGCCACCGTTCAGAAGTGGGATTCTGTTGCATTTCAATGTGACTGTGCCTCATACTGTACAGAGACACAGCCAATAATACATTAGTTGAGTGAAAAGCTGAATATGAAGATGAAATAAAACTCAAGGTTAAATAAAACATGGCCCCAGGTTCCTGCCAGCAATGGGGCAGCAGCACCTCCAGTAGCTGTACAGTGTGTGTGTGTGTGTGTGTGTGTGTGTGTGTGTGTGTGTGTGTGAGAGAGAGTGTATTTTAGGCTATCCTATGAATAAACTAGTCTGGGTCCATTCCAGCCCAATTTGAACTGGGGATCCACCCGCTGCACACCGCACAAAGGAGAACATTGTCGATGGCTCTCCCACGTAAAATCTTTCAAAGTATAAGCAGTGAACTGAACTCAGAACCAATCCTAGAGGGACACGCTGCCAGGGTCATCGGGGCAGAGGGTTAAGTGGAGGATGCGCTGTTTCATAGGGAAGGCGCTGCTGGTTGGATCTGTGTGCTGATTGGATCGGTGTTCTGGTTGGACCTGTGTGCTGATTAGACCTGTGTGCTGATTGGATCAGTGTGCTGGTTATCTGTGTGCTGATTGGATATGTGTGTTGATTGGATCTGTGTGCTGATTGGATCAGTGTGCTGGTTGGACCTGTGTGTTGGTTGGATCTGTGTGCTGATAGGATCTGTGTGTTGGTTGGATCTCTGAAGTGTCACGACAGCAAGTGTCCATTTGAAAAGCGTACCAGTAAAGATCCCAGCATGTCTGAGGGCACAGCTCACTCCCGCTCTCAACGTCTGAGGTTCTCCTGGAGAGGGATGGCGATGTCGTCACACCGTGGCTGCATGACATGTTTGTTGGTGCTGTTTGTGTGCTCTCATGGACCAAAACAAGGTGACCAAAGGTGGCTGGCTCTTCTGGTATGTTGGGGGTAAATAGTAAATGGACTGCACTTATATAGCGCTTTTATCCAAAGCGCATTACAATGGCCTCTCATTCACCCATTCACACACACAATGCTAGCCTGCTCATTGGGAGCAGTTTGGGGTTCAGTGTCTTGCCCAAAGACACTTCGACATGTGGACAGGAGGAGGCGGGATTCGAACCGCCGACCCTACAATCCGCTCTATCACTGAGCCACAGCCGCCCCCTGGGTCAGCGTGGGCCTTGTGTCTTTTCTAAATGAAGTGGATCGAGAGGAGAAAAGAGTGAAGAGGAGAGGACAGAAGAAGAGAAGAAGACAATAGAGAAGAGAAATATTCCTTTCTTCTAATCTGCTCTGTTTATTCCACCACCTATCAGAACACACAGCACCACTGTTGCCTTTTAAAATTCTGCTTGTGTAACACAGCTGTCCGCAACTGCCTCCTCACACTATGGTGTAAATCTATCAAACACCAAACCACTGCTGGGCTGCATAAGACTTTCCTTTCCGACAGACAAAGCCAAATTCAGTGCTGTGTGGTAGAAGCAACAGGGGCTTAATAAGCCAGTCTGGTGTGTGTGTGTGTGTGTGTGTGTGTGTGTGTGTGTGTGTGCGTGCGTGTGTGTGTGCGTGCGTGTGTGTGTGCGTGAGAGAGTGCAAATGTATGAATGTACAAGTGCGTTTATGTGAAAGCATTTGTGTGTGCGTGTTTGCATTTGTGTGTATTTTGTTTTCCTCCGAGTGTGAGCGGGTGCACGTACGTATAGGGGGCGGGGTCTCACGCATAGGGGGCGGGGTCTCACGCTGGCTACAGTACATCGAGTTCTTGATGCAGGAAGAACGGAACGTCCTACAATAGTCATGCTATAGCTCTGCCTTGCGGGCCTGTGGCCTTTCATGAGTACTGGGGTGCAGCCAGTTTCCATACTGCCACAACCACAGCCAAGGCTGAGAAGGAGAAGTGTTTTTTCCCCTCTGAAACATGCTTCAGACAGAAAGAAACAGCCAGACACAGTTGAGGCATTAGCATCTGGTAGCAAAGATAAGATTCAACTGTGCTTAATCATGGTGGCTGTTGACTCTGCAGAAACAGCAATGCACATTTCTGGAGGATCCCAAAATGTTGCTTTTATTAGCTTGAAATAGAATAGAATAGAATAGAACTTTATTGTCCACCGAGGTGGAAAATTGTCTTTGGCTCACCATACACAAAAAAAACAACAACATAAGAAGCCAAAAGGCAGTTAATAAGACAAAATACGTGAGTGTGAGTTCTGAACACAGAGTAGTGAGTGAATCAATGACATTGAACCTCAGCGTCATCCATCACATTGCTGTCTGTGTGTGTGTGTGTGTGTCTGTGTGTATGTGTGTCTGTGTGTCTGTGTGTGTATGTGTGTCTGTGTGTCTGTGTGTGTATGTGTGTCTGTGTGCGTGTCAAGCTCACAGTCTGGTTCTTTGTTAAACACCAAGATCAGATCAACAGGATCACATGAGGCCAGTGCGTGAAACATTAAAAACACATCGATCCCCTCCAAGCTGTCTCACCCCCTCATCCTCACAACAAACAGAGCACAGTGGAACACCGGGCGACCCCGTGGGATGTGATCCCTGTGAACCGGCTGAGTGGGCGGAGCTCTGTCACCATAGCTCCAGCGTCATATACTGTAAAGAGAGAGAGTTGCGACACTCTTTGATCTCTCCGCCACTCATGTTGAGGTTCTAAAAGTAATCTGGCTGAACTGAATGGTCTCTCTAAATGGTCTCTCTAGCTTCAGCTTCACTGACGATAGTCCCTGCGTGGACTCAAACGTTTGCATTTGTTATTGATCCCTACTAAATCTACTAACCTTTTGATAAGACTGAGTCTGGTTATCTTTTTGTGTGCAAGTCCTCTTTTCTTGCTTTATGACTATTGTACCTGACCACTGCACCAAAGACAAAACCAACGCTAGGACTGATGTCAAGTGCACAGCTCTTGTCCTGCTATTTTCTGCCCAGCTCCACACACACAACAGTGTAACTTATGATAGAGGACCAACCCTGATAGAGGACCAACCTTGATAGACCCATAGAATTACAATTAACAAATCAATGTGAATTAAAGGCACAGTACGCGGTTTGGCTCAGAAGCACTTTTTGTTATATTTTTTTGCAATTTTCATTACATCCCGACAGCTATCAATAGTGTTCTGACACAATTAAATACATCCATAATCAGTGGAAGTCACAGGACTGTAATGCGTGTCCGAATGGTAAATGGACTGCACTTAGTCTTTTTATCCAAAGCGCTTTACAATGAAGGCTTCTCATTCGAGTTGTTGATACTGTAGGAAATTGAACATTTTGTTTCTCCTCCAGAAAATGAGAAGGGGGAATATGAGTCAACCAGTCATTTTGCAGATGCTTCATCGAATCTGTTGTCACCTTCAGCATGGTCACATGGTTTGGCTCACTCACATCCTTCAGCCAGACCATCCTGGAGGAAGTCGTACGGGTCAAATAATGGGAGCAAAACGAAAGCCGCTTAAATGACAAGAGGACCAATCATATCATCTGAACTGAGTACCATCTGGACCTACAGTAACTCTTTCACTTCTCCAGACCTAATAGGCCCTGAAACAGCTTTGTGCCTCAAGCTTTTAAATGAATGAGCTTATGAATCGCTTGTTGAATATTATATTATGTAATTGTATTCCAGTGGACTTTCTCTCTCATCCCTCCCTCTCTCATACAACCTATTGTGCCTTTTATTTCCTTCCTCAGAGAACTGTACTACTGTGACTGGTAAAGACTGTCTTTCAAAAACAGAGGCCTGACAACAGTTCTCAATCAATCTTCCATATTCTGCCAAGAGAACTGTTGATGGACCTGGTTGAACTTGAAAACACACACAAGTTGTTTGAAAGACAACAAATCCTGATTTTTGATACAATAAAACGTTTATTGCTGAGGACGAGACAGTGATTTCCAAGTGGTACAAATAAATAAAAACATCAAACATGGTTGGTCAACGGTTACAACACACCTCTGGACTACAGCCAGATGCCTCAACACACGCAATGAAAACCTCAAAGAGTTTTAACCCCCCAAAACACGGCTGCACATTCTAGCACTTTCTAGTTCTGCGCTTTTCATAGAGCAGACTTTCAAATGACATAATATGGCATTGACACCAAAACGTGAACGTCAGATAGATCACTGTCGGACTGTAGATAACATAAATACAGACAATAAATATGTGTATTGGGCATTGCTATCCTAATGTGTGCAGGACAAATTTATGTATAGACCCTTTTCCCAGCAGCCACTTTGACATGTCAAAACAGGGTAAACACAGGTGTAACTAATAATATTAATTATGGCCCTGTTCCATTTATGCTGTGATGTGCATGCTGGCTGACACACTTAAATTAATGATGGTCCCTTTATTTTAATTAATTACACCCGTGTTTACCCTGCTGTTACAGTACATGCCAAAATGGCTGCTAGGAAAGGGGCCGATAGACTGCAAACTATAGGTTTGCTGTTTTGAGTGCAGTTTTCATTCAGACCAGAGACGACAGATTACTGTAGTTTCTTTTTGAAAAGAGAGAACGTATATGGCTGAACAGGCTTGAAAACATGACATGATGAAATTAATAATGAGACAGCCTTCAACCTCAGGCCACCGATGTGTCAAACACATTCTCCATCAACTCTGTTTGTAGACACTGGCAGTGACAGAGCCGCGGCAGAGCAGAACAGAGCAGTTATTGCTCACCCTGTCCTACACACGACTCTGTATTACTGTACATGAACGCTGGGGCCACGACTTCAAAGCTTATCTAAAACCCCTCAAGGGATTCAAAGAAAGGACAGATGAGTTCAACACTATATGGACCTATGCTGTTTACTGGGACCTTTACCCAGACCTTGTTCTGTTTGCCTTACCTTAATAGTCTGCGGGAATTGGACCATAACACAACAAAACTCTAAATAAACCAAATACAATACAGACCTACTGTATGACCTGACACAGCGCTGGCCTCTGGCTACTGAAGAAGAGCGAGAGAGATTCTCGTCATAGTCGTATGAAACTTATTTTCTGCTGCTGCTGTCCACTGACAGACAGGCAGCAATGTCAAAAACAGAACTGGATCATTTTCATGAGACAATCCATATCTCGTGATCCAACGGCTAACGTCTTTAACCAGCAAAGCCTTTTAGTTTCTCATTATATCAGTGTTTAACAAATCAAGCAAAGAGGAAAAAGAGTGGGAGAGAGAGAGAAACAATTAAGTACATGTTTTGAGCTCACAGGAGCTCACATCTGACCATCTATCGAGCATCACAGGGGAACTGTTGTTGGTCTAAAACGTGTCGGAAGGATTTGAACGATCCCTCGTGTCTTAGTTCATGGAAAGGTTTATGAAAGGTTCTCTAAATGTCTCAGGCAGGCAGGACATCAGCCAAACCTGTCCCTGAGGACGAGACGTCGTTCAAACCTAGATCACCACTAGAATGTATCTAAGGCACATCTGATTTACATCTGACATTTTAGCATTCTAGCAGGTCCTTTGTAAAGTAAATCAAGTTCCCCCCACCTACTTCTCGACAGTATTGCCTATAGTGTTTGTCCCAGGGGTTTGGGAAGGGGGGGAAGGGGGGGTGGGGGTGGGGGAAGTCATTCGAGGCCGAAGCCCTCTGCGTTGGAGATGGCGATGGTCAACTTGTGTTTGAGTTCCTTCCTGCCTCGGTATGGAGGCAGACAGATCTGGTTGAAGCACGTGTGGGAGATGGGCAACCTAGAGAAGGATGAGAGGGAGAGAGACTATTGGTCAAACAGTAGAAGGATATCCGCAGTTTCTGCTCCCAAGGTGCTTTAATAACGTACAACGTTTCGACCGACAGTACAAGGTCTTCGTCAGGTATATTAACCAGAATGTGTGAGAGGGTGGGGATACTATATATACACATAGGGGAGGAAGGAGCCAGGTCCAATGTGGGACCGTTGTCAATTGGATAATTAAGACATGCAATCAACTTTAATATCATTTTGACCGGACTGAAAACGTACCATAGCGGACACTATTATAAAAAGTAAACGCATAGTACACTGTGAGCAACAATAGCCTATCATCATTTAGAAACACAGTGATAGAAGGCTTCCCACTTAGCTCACATGTTGTGGACTGCAAACATTTAGGCCAATAGGTTGTATACATAAGGATGCTAACTGAGAGTTATAAAAATGGTTTAATGTCAAATTCCTCATTTAAACCAAAAAAAGCCATTGTGTTGAGTGTAGATGTGATATGCAACAAAAGTTGAAATATTAGTGGTCAGAGAATCAATGCTGCTGACAATGGGTCTACACAAGAGAGGTGTGGTCTGGCCTTTATGTACTTAGGAAGGGTGTATAAAACAGGAGTCACAGGATATTAGTTTTTCATAAATTCAAATTCATTTTTACTAAGATCACCACTGTCTAACCAACCTTTCAGTTTATAATGGACAGCAGTGTTGAACTGGCTAGTAGGGTCAGATGGAAGTTTCTTGTAAAATGTGTCTCTTGATTTCACAGTAGTCGGAAAGATTCTGAATGGCACCACCTTTGTCTGCAGGAAGAACAATCACCATTTTGTCTTTAGACAATTCCACCCGGGCCACCCTTTCAGCTTCTGACATTGTTGTTCAAGTTAGTTCACTAGGCTATGCATTTTCAGCAAAGCTTTTGCAATTTCTCTGTTCAGCATTCACACCCATTTTCTGCAGGAAATGTATTTTTTTCTAGTAATATGTTTTTATGTGTTGTAAATAAATATTGTTAATATTTATTGTTAATATTTATTTACCCAAGAACTCGTTTCACCTCAGCTCTGTGTAGAGAAATGCACCGATATAACAAACATGGATATCTACGCTGCTAACAAACGCCTTGCCGTCTATGACGGCACTGTCGACACCATGCATCTGTGACATGCCGTCCCCGAGACAACACTAGTAGTTTTGGGGGGCCTACCACCCCCCCTGAAAAAAATCCTTGGGGAAACACACTCCTCACGTACCGCGCAGGGGGACGGTACGAGCGACAGTCCTGCTGTAGCCTGCTATACCGCAGGGCAGCTGCCAGAGAGAGAAAATAACTCATCCTCAGATTTCTGTCCATTGGGAAAAATATTTTTTCCAGCAGATGTCTCAGTTACAGTCCATACAGCAACTAGGAAAGCAGTTCTGTGATTACACGCGTGGTATTTATTCAGTTTAGTTAGAGAAATTCTCCACGATGCTCTAAGCAGTCAAACACCGAAGTGTTTTGGTTGTCATCACGGACGATCTGTCCATGGGTAAAAAATATTTTTTCCAGCAGATGTCATAGTTTCAACAATATTGAACTAGGAAAGCAGTTTCGTCGTTGGGATTTATTTCATTTGGATCAATCAACGTGATTGCTGAACAAGGAAGCTTTTTTTACACAGTGAATTTAAACATAGTGCCGTTGAAATAAAACTTTGCCAGTAGGCTCCCTACTCACAGACCTGCAAACTCTTGAGTAGTGAAAAAGGTGACAACAAACAAAATCAAAACCCTCTAGATTCACTTCAACTACCCTGTTTGACATAACAAAGGTGACAAGTTTGCAGGTGTGTACTCAGCCAATCAGACATGTTCAGTGTTGCTGCCCACCCACTAAGTACCATTGTAGTGGAAACATTGAATTGCTTTCAGGTAGGGACAATAGAACAATGGAAGGTTACTCTAGGCCAGACTGAAAGTCTGGGGTGTGTCGACCTCCTGGAGAGGTCATCCTGTTATAAATGAGGTGAGCACAGCTAGGGGTTTTGCATGTGAAAGGTTGAGGGAGGTAGAGTGAAACTGGGACAAGGCTGAGGATAACAATTTGCTGTCTCACCTCTCTGCGCTTCCAGAGAGGTGAGACAGCGAGAGACCATACGTCAACCTAGAGACAGAGGGCAGAGAGAGAGAGAGAGAGAGAGAGAGAGAAGAGAAGAATGATGCGAGGTGATGATCATTCAGTACCAGTCAGTTGAGACGTCAATCTTGGCGATCTTGAAGTTGAGGTCAGCCATGCCTCCCACGGGGATGCGGTCACTTCCTGTGGCGAAGTGAAGCAGCTTCTTCTGCAGCTCCAGAGGGAAGGCCAACACCACTTCCCAGAAACAGCTGCATCCACATACACGTGCAAATGCACACGTACGCACGCAGGCGCACACACACACACGCACACACACACACACACACAATATCCAGCCAATGTTGATCTTGTCCGAACAGGTGGCACCAACGACATGGCAGACAGCCCATTCTGTAACATTGACTGCCAGCGTGATACTGCTCTACCCTTGTACCTGATGTAACCCAACTATGGGTTGCATGGAGAGAGGAGAGAAGGGAGTGGGGGCAGAGAAAAGGAGAGGAAAGGTGAGGGAGAGGAGAGGAGAGGAGAGGAGAGGAGAGGAGAGGAGAGGAGAGGAGAGGAGAGGAGAGGAGAGGAGAGGAGAGGAGAGGAGAGGAGAGGAGAGGAGAGGAGAGGAGAGGAGAGGAGAGGAGAGAGGATAGCAGGAAGCTCCAGCTGCAGGAGGACAAGGTTTCTTTGTTGCTACACAGACTTGCAGCGCTGCTGTGGTCCGTGCATAGACTGGGTCCAAGGAGAGACCAATGGACTGCAGGATGGAGCACAGTGCCCTAGGAAATGGATGAGCTGCTACACTTACAGTGACTTGACTTGGGGTGTATAGACTTGGGGTGTATAGATTACCATCTCTATCGAGCACGTCTATCAAATGTACTCTGTGTGTTTGGCCCTGTAAATTGACAGCAGGGCAGTGGGCATATTTCTGTTCTATCAAATAATAAAATAAACGTCTGAAATCTCTATTTTAGTTATCGTCTTGTGTCACTCACCGGACAGTGGGGTCAGTCTTGCTGTAGCCTTCGTACTGGGCAGCTCTCTGCAGGGCACCCATGTCCAGCTCCGGACTGCCACACACCAGCATCTCCACCTCTTCTGGACGTAACAGCTACAGGAACACAAAGCCCATCTCAACCACAGCAGAACCGCAACACGGCCACACAATTCTAACAACCACACACCAGCATCTCGACCTCCTTTAGTCGCAACAGCTACAAGAGCACAAACACCATAACTGCAATAACAACCACAATCACAAACCAACCAAATCAAATGTTATTTGTATAGCGCATTTCATACACAGAGGCAACACAATGCGCTTTACAGAGAGCAATGGAGGGGGGGGGGTGGGCGGGCATAGGTCCTAACCCTACATATTCCAGAAGGAAGCAAAAAACAGTTAATACCAAATCAAAACACAACCCCAACAAATAGCAAAGTCCAACCCCACACAGCTGAACTCAAATCCCAGGTCTTTACTGATAATGCCACCGATACACACACAAGTTCACACACACGCATGAGTGAACGGTGACACACTTTTTCAAGCGCTGCAGTTCAAGTCCAGGTCAGGGACAGGACTGAAAAGCATCTGTTCTTCTGCATGTTTTTCATATAGGGTTTCTACGTGGAGGGAACCCGAGTGGAGAACAGGGGATAGAACCCGGGGAACCTTCCAATCCCCAGCCGGCTGCTCTACCTCCCGAGCTACATACACACACTTACAGATCCTGTGACGACTACTATATTTGACCCTCATTGCTACATAATATAATTGTGTACATCAGTGTGTGTGTGTGTGTGTGTGTATCTTTTGTAGATGCGTTAGCATTTTAACAGCATTAAGTTAATTTGCTTGAATCTCTGTGACTGCAGAGAAGAGAGACAGTGTCCTGGAAGAGTGAGCAGACCAAGAAGAAAACAGGGGTCAGGAGTTAATGATCGGCTGCCTCTGTTTACACTTTATTTGGCCTCATTTCTGTGCACCAAATAAACAGAGAGAGAGAGAGAGAGGGAGAGAAAGAGAGAGAGGGAGAGGGAGGACAGATGGACAGATGGGGGCCCATCAGGCTGCTGACCTCTAGTGCTGTACAGTACTGAGTCAGTGGAGCACAGAGAGAGAGCAGACGCTGGTCTCTTCTCTGTGTACAGTACAGGACTGAGTGCAGCTCAGTGTAAAGCCCAGTTCACACCAGCCCGCCAGGCGACCGAGCGCTTCTGACTACGCCTGGTCGCGTGCTGGCTGGTGGGCGGGGTTGTACTGCCGTCACGCTCATGAAGAGAAAGTGTCAAAGTGAAGAGTGTGGCAAAAACACAAAATATTTCATTCAGCCTACTTTAGCTTTGGCCCAGACAGTCCTCTCTACAGGCTTGCTAACTGCAGTGTGTGTGTCTGTGTTCCTGACCTAGCCAACATTTGGGGACAAATATTGGACGTAAAACCAGTTGATCGGGGACGGCATGTCAAATTGGGGACAAAATTGGTGTCCCTAATTAGGTTTTGGGGTTGGGTTAGGGTAAGGGGATATGGAATGATTGTAAGTCAATGCAATGCAAAGTCAACATGTGTGCGTGTGTCTGAGAGAGAGAGAGAGAGAGAGAGAGAGAGAGAGAGAGCATGCATGCTTCTGGCACGTGTGTGTGTGTATGTGTGTGTGTGCACCTTGGTCAGCCTATGGTGTTGACACGGTACACCTGTAGGGTAGGGTCCTGGAGTTCAGCCAAAGCTAATATTATCCTGGGTCACAACACAGGCAGAATAGTTTTCATGTCAACAAGTTCAAGCACTCGAGACCTCATCCTCAGTGACATTCTGCTGTCAGCTGTCTGTCTGACTGACATGACATCAAAATTGCAGTCATAGAGATTAAGGATGGACATGGGTATTTGTGTATTTGAATGCCTGAACTGACATTGGTATTAGATTGTTTGTGAGTATTACCCATTTTAATTTTGGGGAGAAAAAAAAAAAAAAAAATCTTGAAAATCTTTGTTTAAATGAAATATTAAAATCTCCTATCCATGTGACTTTATCCTAACGGTTGTGACATTTGAAATGATTAAATTCCATATCAAAATATGTGTGCGTAAATGAGTTGAGCTAATGAGCCTACTGCCTTCATGCCAGGCGGCTGACACTTAACTGGCAAAATGGCAAGCAGGTGGAGTTAAGGGCAGATATTTTAATCGGGCAGACGAAAATAGCACATGTACTGTAAACTCTGTAACGTCAAGTATATCACGTCCACCAGCTCGATGCAGAGCCACATCAGGCTTAAAAAAAAATAGAGATGTATTATTGGAACTGGAGGATAGTGTTATAGATGCACACCGACAGGCTACCTCTATTCTAGCGGAGAAAATCTTCCCCATCGCACTCACCTCTCCCCTGAGCACGCTGGTGTGCTCTTTTTTGTGTACAGGAGTGTGTGGGCCTGATGCAATTAGCAGGGAGACAAATGTCCTTTCCGGAAGGTTTTACACCAGCATCGGAATGTACAGGCCTCAGTGCTGAGCGCTGAGTCTACATCTGAATTAGTACTAGCCTGCATTTATTTTTCTTCCGTTTCACTGCAGCGGCAAATTTCAGTGAACAATGACAGAACAGTTGCTCATTAGAGTTTATTCATTAAGCATTTATTAGCCTTAGACCGTTTAACTTATTATTTACAGTTGCCTAGAACCTGGGCCAGCGGTGGTTTTGTTGCAGTAAACCTCCATATCTAAGGGCTCTCCCATGTTCAGTTGATTTCAAATTTCATTTGTTTTCTTGAGGCCACAGACAAATAACAATATATGTGTTTCAGTGAAGGCTGGTGACTGAAGATATTGGGGGGACAGGAGGGCAAGATGTGACCCCTGTCCGGGGGCACCTTCTCCCTTATCTTTTCAGGTGTGCCTATCTGCAGATCAGTCTGGCCCTCCTCGTATCTGGAGCAATTTACAGAGATTGCATTTACAACTGGGCCAGTCAGGGAGACAGGGACTGAGTTCTCACTACTGTTCTCCTGATTGGTTCTATTGGAAAATAAATTATGATTTTTCCATTAAAATATGAATATAGCGTAGAACAGGCACTAAAATCAAATGAAAGTTGCTGTCCAATGTAGTACAATATCTGATGTTGATTTGTAGTCACTGGGTCACGACATGGGAACTATTGACAAAAATCTATCGATTTTCCATGTGTAATTTGCTGACGGTCCCTAACCATTTGCATTGATTACTAAGCGTCACCAGTCATTTTTGCTCTGCTACTTACATACAGTAGTGCGCCATCAAGTCCATGATCAACTCCCTGTAAGTTAGTTGCCCTTGTTAATAACAGACTCATTCCCTCTAAAAGACTGCTCTGTTTCGTCTCTCTTTAATATTGTAGTTTACTCTCTGCAAATGCACTCTTTCGTCAATCTCATTGATGGACACATCAAGGAGGGACAATGCTATCACACTAAAGTGATCATGCCTACTTCCTAAAGAATCATTGAGCAAACCCCAGCGTTAAAGTTAGGCTAGCTGTTCCCTTACCTGATCAGTTTTAAATCTTTCGGGTGACGTAGCATTTTGATCATGGTTGTCAGTGGAGTTGGTCATCCAGCAGGCTTGATACTCACCTTTCTGCATACAGGTAACTGTGGAATGGCTGATAAACACTCAAAATGTTCTTCCTCTGCCTCGTTTAGCATCAGCTGCAACACTCTCCTCCAAATCCATTCTCACCGTTAGTAGAGCTGCTAACGTTACAACAAGCTAACTGGTGCTGGCCAATGCTAGTAGCTAGCTGGCTGCTTGATAAAAGAAAGGAAAACCTTCATCTGAATCAGAAAAAAAGGAAATTAGGACAACTTCCTCTGCCTCCATGGACCACTCAAAATAATGTCTTTTTACGTGATATGTAGTTGTAGTAACGTTAGTTGTAGTTCGCAATGTGCACTTTGTATGAATCTTTCCATCTCAATCATGCCTTTCCCATGACCCCCCCACCTCCACTTTTAATTTGATGACAGTACGTTATTATTCTATTAAACAGAGGGGACGGTACGTTTTTGGATGGTCAGGGTGCATTTGAATGGAAGTCTATGGAGCTGTATGGGGGACGGGAGCTACTCATCCTCCCAGCACCTCAGCATGCTCCCCCATTCATTCATCCAGGACGCTGTTGAGACTAACATTGGCAATATGGTTCTGTGTATCCTAGATGCTTAGAAATTGAGTTTAAGGTGATTTTAAAAAGAAAAACGTGATTTTTATTGAATATTTTCCTTTCCTAAAATTATTGGGGAACATGGTGAATCTTTTTATTTCTTCTAATTATTGGGGAGGACCATCCTCCCAGGCCTCTATGGACAAGCCTCCTCTGGTCCGTTTGGATTATTTTGGAGAGAGCTTGACCAGTAACAGATGTACAGACATGGGAGAGGGCACAGGGAAGGAAATCTATTTGACTGCTATGTCCAGAACCAATCTACTGTGGCCGACTAACAGGAAGCTATAGAGCCTTGAGTTACGGACTCATGTGTACAGTACATCCATCTAATCCCTTTAGATCTACATACATGTTTATATTAGAGCAGCAGGGATGGGTCAGGTCAGGGATGGGACAGGAGAGACCGGTCAGCTGCTGGGGGACACAGGAAGGACCACACGGGCTATGTGAGACTGGTCACAGGTCTTGCTACAACACCCCCCCCCCCCCCACACACACACACACACGACTCACCATTAGGGCATCGGAGGCACACACACTGTGGAAGCCATGGTAGAAAGCTGCAAACTGCTTGTAAATGGACCTGTTGAGCAGGAAGTCTACGTACAGCTGAACATACTCTATAGGGAGAGAGAGAGAGAGAGACAGACAGAGAGAGAGACACCGAGAGAGAGAGAGGGAGAGAGAGACAGAGGGAGAGAGAGAGGGGAACACATGATTTTATTACGTGCCTGTGCCAATTTGTGCTTCCAAATGTGAGAGGGGCACACAGAGGAGCATTGTGACATAACAGGGAAAAGTGAGCCACACTTAGGATGGAAACAATGTCCTCTCCAACTCTCCTGTTCAGTAAAGAACCTACAGTGCTGTTGGACAAATTCTCGGGGGCCTCTATTATATGGAAACCTTTGGTATCTACCTACTCGCGTTCGTTCAAATAAAATCACAAAGAATGATGTGTATGTTATCAACAAGGGATTGTCATTGTCCCTGGTGGCCACATGGTCCGAGCACCCACCCTTCCTGTTGTACTTGGTGACCGGGATTTTGTCTCCGGCGACCTTCAGGTTGTAAGACTTGACGACGCCCAGCTCTTCCTGGAACACCTGGAGGTGAACAGTTAACATTCTGATGCACCTCATCCATACAGACGGAGAGGGAGAGGTTCTGGAGAGGTTCTGTGAGGGACCATCGTTTTGTTTTTGAAAGGCCCAGAGAGAAGAGAGGAGGTGAGACGAGAGGAGAGGAAAGGAGGATGGAGAAGAGGAGAATAGAAAGGAGGAGAGGAGAATACAGTGCATCCAGAAAGTATTCACACCCCTTCACTTTTTCCACATTGTTATGTTAAAGCCTTATTCCAAAATGGATTCAATTCATTTTTCCCTCATCAATCTACACACAACACCCCGTAATGAAAGTGAAAGAAACGTTATAGGAATTCTTGCAAATGTATTAAAAATACAAAAAAAGAAAATATCACATGTACATAAGTGATCACTCCGTTTACTATGACACTCAAAGTTAAGCTCAGGTTCATCCTGTTTCCATTGGTCATCCTTAAGATGTTTCTACTAATTGAATGGAGTCCATTTGTGGTAAATTCAATTGATTGGACATGCTTTTGAAAGGCACACACCAGTCTATATAAGGTCCCACAGTTGACAGTGCATGTCAGAGCAGAAACCAAGCCATGAAGTCAAAGAAATTGTCTGTAGACCTCCGAGACAGGATTGTATCAAGGCACAGATCTGGGGAAGGGTACAAAAGAAATTCTGCAGCATTGAACGTCCCGAAAAGCACAGTGGTCTCCATCATTTGTAAATGGAAGAAGTTTAGAACCACCAGGACTCCTCCTAGAGCTGGCCGCCCGGACAAACTGAGCAACTGAGGGAGAAGGTGAAGGTTCACCTTCCAACAGGACAACGACCCGAAGCACACAGCCAAGATAACAGAGGAGGGGCTTCGGGACAAGTCTGTGAATGTCCTTGAGGGGCCCGGCCAGAGCCCAGACTTGAACCCGAATGAACATCCCTGGAAAGACCTGAAAATAGCTGTGCAGTGATGCTCCCCATCTAACCTGACACAGCTAGAGAGGATCTGCAGAGAAGAATGGGAGAAATACCCCAAATACAGGTGTGCCAAGCTTGTAGCATCATGCCCAAGAAGACTTGAGGCTGTAATCGCTGTCAAAGGTGCCTCAACAAAGTAATGAATAAAAGGTGTTAATACTTATGTAAGTGTGATGGTTCAGTCTTTTTTATTTTTAATACATTTGCAAAAATTCCTAAAAAAGTTTTCACTTTGTCATTATTTTTCCACATTGCCACTTGGGAGGAGAGGGGTAATTAGGAGAGGACAGGAGAGGATCAGAGAGGCGTGTGAGGGGTTAGGAGGAGAGGAGGAGTGTGAGGGGTTAGGAGAGGAGAGGAGAGGAGGAGTGTGAGGGGTTAGGAGGAGGATTGTGAGGGGTTAGGAGAGGAGAGGAGGAGTGTGAGGGGTTGGGAGGAGGATTGTGAGGGGTTAGGAGAGGAGTGTGAGGGGTTAGGAGGAGAGGAGGAGTGTGAGGGGTTAGGAGAGGAGTGTGAGGGGTTAGGAGGAGAGGAGGAGTGTGAGGGGTTAGGATAGGAGAGGAGGAATGTGAGGGGTTAGGAGAGGATCCGAGAGGAGTGTGAGGGGTTAGGATAGGAGAGGAGGAATGTGAGGGGTTAGGAGAGGAGAGGAGGAGTGTGAGGGGTTAGGAGAGGAGTGTGAGGGGTTAGGAGAGGAGATGAGTGTGAGGGGTTAGGAGAGGATCAGAGAGGAGTGTGAGGGGTTAGGAGAGGAGAGGAGGAGTGTGAGGGTTTAGGAGAGGAGATGAGTGTGAGGGGTTAGGAGAGGAGATGAGTGTGAGGGGTTAGGAGAGGATCAGAGAGGAGTGTGAGGGGTTAGGAGAGGAGAGAAGGAGTGTGAGGGGTTAGGAGAGGAGATGAGTGTGAGGGGTTAGGAGAGGAGAGGAGTGTGAGGGGTTAGGAGGAGAGGAGGAGTGTGAGGGGTTAGGAGAGGAGGAGTGTGAGGGTTTAGGAGAGGAGATGAGGAGTGTGAGGGGTTAGGAGAGGAGAGGAGGAGTGTGAGGGGTTAGGAGAGGAGAGGAGGAGTGTGAGGGGTTAGGAGAGGAGAGGAGGAGTGTGAGGGGTTAGGAGAGGAGAGGAGTGTGAGGGGTTAGGAGAGGAGATGAGTGTGAGGGGTTAGGAGAGGAGGAATGTGAGGGTTTAGGAGAGGAGATGGGTGTGAGGGGTTAGGAGAGGATCAGAGAGGAGTGTGAGGGGTTAGGAGAGGAGAGGAGTGTGAGGGGTTAGGAGAGGAGATGGGTGTGAGGGGTTAGGAGAGGAGATGAGTGTGAGGGGTTAGGAGAGGAGAGGAGGAGTGTGAGGGGTTAGGAGAGGATCAGAGAGGAGTGTGAGGGGTTAGGAGAGGAGAGGAGTGTGAGGGGTTAGGAGAGGAGATGGGTGTGAGGGGTTAGGAGAGGAGATGAGTGTGAGGGGTTAGGAGAGGAGAGGAGGAGTGTGAGGGGTTAGGAGAGGAGAGGAGGAGTGTGAGGGGTTAGGAGAGGAGAGGAGTGTGAGGGGTTAGGAGAGGAGAGGAGTGTGAGGGGTTAGGAGATAGCTTGGTGTAATGAGTAGCCAGGGGGCAGAGATAATAGGTATTTGATCTGGTCCCGAACTCTATAGGGTGAAGGACACAGTATATAAATAGAAGCAGTAGAGATGGATAGTGTTTGTGTGTGTGTGTGTGTTTGCTTGTGTGTGTGTTTGCTTGTGTGAGTGTGTGGTTTATGTGCATGTGTGTGTGTATTTGTCACGTGTGGGATGATGGTTGGGACACCAGCCAATGAGTTTAGCTCCGCCACAGTGAGCCAATGAACATGACTTAGCTCATGTCTTGTGATGCGCCAAAATAGCAGCACTGCAATGTAACCTCACACAACCTACAACGAGGTGTCCGCTTCTCCTAGTCAGGCTACAGTCACGTAGCAATCGGAGCGCTGATGATGGACGACTCTGAAGATGACCTGGAATCTCTTGACCCACATACTGACCAAATCCAACCCTTGATCAGGGTTGGACAAAGTGACTGAATCACAGCCAGCTGTTTGATATTGGTTGGTTATACAGTATGCCCATCTGAGATAAGGCTACATTCACTAGCGCATACAGTACTGAACCACAGCCATGTTTTGATATAAGACACTATGGAGTGGTCTTTTCGGCTTGTGTGTCCATTCAAACATTCCTTTGACGCTCTTCTCCTTGGACAACTTTGGTGCTGACCTACTGCCATGGCTTCTCACACTGCGGTGACGCTCTTCAGAGGGGAGTGGGAAAGACAGTTCTGAAGACTCACAACCCTCTATACACACACGCACACACAAACAACTCTCTGAACACCCACATACAGTACACAAACAAGTGCATATACGGGCACACACACACAACTCTCTGAACACCCACATACACAAGTACATATATGGGCACACACACAGGCATGCACACACACAAACACACACAGACACACACACACACAACTCTCTGAACACCCACATACACACAAGTACATATACGGGCACACACACAGTCATGCACACACACACATGCGCGCACACGCACAGACATCGTAAGGCAGCGGCATCGGTTTATGATTACAGCCTGAGGGGATTGGAGCTCTGGTGAGTCACTATCTCATTCAGTCCATTAAGACTGCGTGGAGCCTAGCGCTCTACGAGCAGTCAGACGAGGCGCACGGCCGTGGCTTCGAAACACATCCTGGACATGCTCTGAAGTGTTGGGGCAGAAGTGAGCATGTAGTCCACTGCTGGACTTCGAGTAGGGGTGGAATGGAGCTCTCTGAGCCCAGGGTCTTCACACGTGCATAGCATGATGTAATATGGTGCAAAAATCCACCTCAGCTAATGTTTATCTGGGCCTCGCAAGGACGACCTGGCCAATAACCAGGGGTCTAACCAAAACCCTGACATCGCTATGTCAAGTTGTGATTTCGGGAGTCCGTGTTTGGTGTACGGCAGGGCGAGTGGGAGACCAGGGCCCGTTTCCACAGAGTCTCCAGGTAGGAAGTCCACAGAGGAGGAGGAGAGGTCAGGAGAGGAGAGGGCAGGACAGGAGAAAGGAGGAGAGGATAGGAGAGAGGAGGAGCGGACAAGAGAGAGAGGAGGAGAGGAGAGAGGGAGAGGAGACAGGAGGAGAGGACAGGAGAGGAGAGGATAGGAGAGAGGAGGAGAGGAGAGAGAGGGAGAGGAGACAGGAGGAGAGGACAGGAGAGGAGAGAGGAGGAGAGGAGGAGAGGAGAGAGAGGAGATGACAGGAGAGGACAGGAGAGCAGAGAGGACAGGTGAGAAGAGAGCAGGAGAGGAGAGGAGAGAGGAGGAGAGGGGAGGCTTAGAGAGGACAGAGGAGGAGAGGCCAGGACAGGAGAGGAGTGTACCTGGAAGGTGAGGTAGAAGTCCTCCTCTACGTTTCCCTCATAGGTCAGCAGCTCCCCCAGGCCTCGAGCCAGGTCCTGGAACAGAGGAATCCTGACACGGTCACTCACATGTTTACAACCACGGTCACTCACATGTTTACAACCACGGTCACTCACATGTTTACAACCATGGTCACTCACATGTTTACAACCACGGTCACTCACGTTTACAACCACAGTCACTCACCCACTAAATAAGGTCTTCATGGACCAAATCTAGGTCTGGTGGCAACAGAGCCCTGCAGACTAAAATACAGCCCTCTGATCTCAGATCAGCCACCAATGTACAGTAGCTATGGTTGAGATGAATAGCATGATGGTGTATGGATGTATGGGAAAAGTTAGCCTTGAGAACTAATGGTTCTCGAGCCTAGTGGCTTATGGGGCAGGACCCCATCTCCTGGTTCCTTAGCGTGAGGCAGCTTAATGTAGACGCAGGGACATGACTGGACATGACGCAGGGACTTGGCCCCAGTCCAACCCTCGATGCTGAGTGCCAAGCAGGGAGGGATCGAGTACCACTTTTTAATAATCTTTGGTATGACTCGGCCGGGGATCGAACCCCCAACCTCCCAATCTCAGGGCGGAGACTTTAAGGTGTATGGGGCTAGTCTTCAATGAGCTTCATATGGCATGGCGGTGTCCTTCTGCCTGTCTGTCTGTCTGTTTGTCCATCTGTCTCTGCCCTGCAAAGAGGCAGCAGGGCAGCATTAATGTGGCACCAGAGGTATGCTAACCAAGCCAGTGGGCGTGGCTGAGGCCCTCACACACACGTGCAGACACACACGTGCACACACACACACACACACACACGCAGACATGCGCACATGCATACGTGCATATTCCCACAGATCCATTGTGTAGCCTACTTAGCTGTGACATGAGCAATGAGCAGTAATATCCCAAGTGTGCACAGTCAAAATGTTGACATGGACCGTTGTATGTGATCGTAAATAACAGGGCTCAAAATGCTAAATATAAGCCCTGTTAAACTACTCCAGAGAAGTCTTGAATACTGTCAGCTTATCCTACATAGTATGTATGTATGTTGATTCCTGTAGCCCAAAGGAAAACATTTCAGCCTCGACAGACAAAGGTTAACGTTTGGCTCCCCCTAGTGGTTTAAAGTGGTGCAGCTATCAGAACTACAAGCCCAGGTAAAGGAGCTTTCAGTTCCAATTCAGCTGAGGACAATATAGTATAAATACAACTTCAAACAATAACCACACACACACACATAGGGAGCATTCATTCTTCTATAGGCTTACTGTAATCATCTTGAAATTCCTCACTAGGGCTTCTTAACCAATCAGAGCTCACATACCGGCATGATCTGCTGCAGGTCCTCCAGGGTGGGGGTCGCCATGCCGATGGGGGCGTTCTGGTCACAGGACAGGATGGGCGGAGTCAGGAGCTTCTTGAAGCAGTAGGGAGGGAAGTGGATGTCCAAGGCGATGCTGTTGTACACAGCCAGGCCCATCAGCTGACACAGGGGAGGTCAAGAAGAGATAACGCGTGCGTCTCATTCAGGGGCGGCTGTGGTTCAGTGGTAGAGCGGGTCGTCCGATGATCGCAGGGTCGGCGGTTCGAATCCCGCCTCCTCCTGTCCAAATGTCGAAGTGTCCTTGGGCAAGACACTGAACCCCAAATTCCTCCCAATGAGCAGGTTAGCACCTAGCACCTAGCAGCTGCCGCCATTGGTGTGTGAATGTGAGTGTGAATGGGTGAATGAGAGGCCATTGTAAAGCGCTTTGGATAAAAGTGCTATATAAGTGCAGCCCATTTACCAGTCCATCCATATTTACAGTGTAGTGGAATTAAATCTGATCGAAAGTAAAACATTTTAAGACTTGGTCTCACTCTCTTGGTGCTATGCCACAGATGTCAAAATTATTACAGCGATAGAGGCTAATATATCCTCCTAGTCCATCTAAAAACACATGGACATCAACTGTACACACACACTGGTCATTACCAATAATGATTCCAACACAAATACACAGAGCATGTTGACAGAGTGCACTGTTTGACGAGGCACTGAATGGCTGGGCTGCTGTCCAGTTCGCACACAGAAGGTTGTGCCACAACAACTTCAACACAGTGAATGACTGCTTTGTGTTATATCACTGTGTGTGTGTGTGTGTGCGCGTGTGTGTATGTGTGTTCAGACTACGTCAGCCACCGCCCTACCCATAAAGTACTGCAGGTGGACAGGGCATTCAGTGAATTCGTTCCCCAGCACCAGAACACACACACTCTTTCTTTTACACACACTCTCTCTCTCTCTCTCCCTCTCTCTCTCTCTGTGAAAGCGTTCTCAGCTGGTCAGTCTCCATATGGTGACCATATGAGGAGTGATGTTGCAGTTCAGAGAGTGAGCTCACTCAGTTCTCTTTGGACATTATGCTGTGAGAACTGCAGGTAGGGCAGACATACACACACAGACACACGTAGAAACACACACACTTACTGTACAGTAAACACACTGAGCACATACTGTTCGCAATTGAAATAAAGTCAATCACAAGTATTGTGATTATATTCACTCAAGTGCATTTGTAATCCTAAACTACAAAACATCTTAGATGAGAGTACTTGTCAATGAATCTGGCTCTGAGAGCTGACACTCAGACAGACGTGTGAGACCAAAGGAGCCAGTGGTGGTGAGATACAGTATCACAGACAGAGAGAGAGAGAGAGAGAACAGACAGAGAGAGAGAGAGAGAGAGAGAAAGAGAGGGATGGAGGGAGTGAGAGGAGAGGGAGAGAGAGAGAAAGAGAGGGATGGAGAGACATGGAGAGAGATAGAGAGAGAGATAGAGAGGGGCCCCTCTCATCCATCTCATTTTTATGAGACAGGCTCAGTTTTACAGCACTGAGAGGTGGAGAGGCAGAGGGACCAGCAGCCTTAGATGTAGTCTCACGACTAATAACTCTCTGTCTGGAGGGATACACACTCTCTCTCCGTCTCTGTCTGGAGGGATACACACTCTGGCTCTCTCCGGCTCTCTCCATCTCTGTCTGGAGGGATACACACTCTCTCTCCGTCTGTCTGGAGGGATACATACTCTGGCTCTCTCCGTCTCTGTCTGGAGGGATACACACTCTCTCTCTCCATCTCTGTCTGGAGGAATACACACGCTGGCTCTCTCCATCTGTCTGGAGGAATACACACTCTCTCTCCATCTCTGTCTGGAGGAATACACACGCTGGCTCTCTCCATCTGTCTGGAGGGATACACACTCTCTCTCTCCGTCTCTGTCTGGAGGGATACACACTCTCTCTCCATCTCTGTCTGGAGGGATACACACTCTAGCTCTCTCCATCTCTGTCTGGAGGGATACACACGCCAGCTCTCTCCATCTCTGTCTGGAGGGATACACACGCCAGCTCTCTCCATCTCTGTCTGGAGGAATACACACTCTAGCTCTCTCCATCTCTGTCTGGAGGGATACACACGCCAGCTCTCTCCATCTCTGTCTGGAGGGATACACACGCCAGCTCTCTCCATCTCTGTCTGGAGGAATACACACTCTAGCTCTCTCCATCTCTGTCTGGAGGGATACACACGCTAGCTCCATC
Source organism: Borostomias antarcticus (assembly GCF_949987555.1). Lineage (NCBI taxonomy): Eukaryota > Metazoa > Chordata > Actinopteri > Stomiiformes > Stomiidae > Borostomias > Borostomias antarcticus. The sequence goes on from NC_140235.1 coordinate 4,957,862, forward strand.
TATCCATGGCTGGCTAGCTAATCAGGCATTTGAGTTATGACACACACACACACATAGAAAGAGAGAGTGTTAAACACTCATACACAAGCAACGCACGCTCATGCATCCCCCCCCCCACCCCCCGCACATAGACAGACATGCACCCTCAACAATACGCACACACACACACAGCTGTTACGTAACCCAGAGGTTTGAAAGGTCCCAGATGGTCTATATGGCTAACTAGAAAGAATTTATTTAATTCTATAGAATAGTCCTGCATGACCCCCTTGATAACACGCGCACATGCTCACAACACACACACACACTCACACACACACACAAAAAAACATATCCACCCCACTGCAGTTCAGAGGAATGGAAAGCAAGAAATAGCCAAATCTCAAGAATATATTGTTGGTACAATAAACGTATTGTGGTTTGTATCCTGCTCAAGTCCTCTGCCTGATCTGTTTTAATAATAAGTACTGTACAGACTGTATGATATGTAGCTGGAAAAGCATTTGATGGAGAGATGTGTTCTGTGTAATGGCTGGACAGATTTACAGCCGTGGAAATACATTACAGTATCTATTTCTCCCGTGTGGTTACCCAGGAGGACTGCCCTGCTCCAACCCATTTAGCTCATGCCTAATTGGTGTGTGTGTGTGTGTGTGTCATAAGTACCTGCCGTATAAGAGTGTTGCCCTCGGTGGGACGTCCTGGTGTGTGTGTGAAAAGGATACAGTCCCGACCAACTGGAACTCGGAGTAGTTGTCGCACTTCCAGCTGCTGAACCAGTGGCAGCGAGAATCCGTCAGGTACGTGAACATGCCTGAAAACAAGCAGACAAACAGCACGACTTCAACAAAGGTCTGAATCCAGCGAATAAAGTGTACAGAACAGTAGAGCACAGAACAGTAGAGCGCAGAACAGTAGAGCGCAGAACAGTAGAGCGCAGAACAGTAGAGCACAGAACAGTAGAGCGCAGAACAGTAGAGCGCAGAACAGTAGAGCGCAGAACAGTAGAGCGCAGAACAGTAGAGCGCAGAACAGTAGAGCGCAGAACAGTAGAGCACAGAACAGTAGAGCACAGGGCCTTTGCTTGGCTGCAAAGTGGACTCATCAGCACGGGGTGATTTGACTGTGCCTTGTGTCTATGTTATGCATATTGACCGTACACACTGTACTGTACACACTGTACTGTACGACACCCTCGAGTACAATTCGCTCATCCTGTGGAACGGACAGCATGTTGTTACTGTACGTCACGACCTGCACTCCTGGACAAACATTCTTCAGCGCCGACTCTTCGATGTGCGGTCTGATAATATTCTATAGGACGACCTTTTAAACGCACCCTTTTCTGAAGTTGTTTAGACCCGCATGGATACTTTGAGCGTGACCTTCAGACAAGAAGTGTTTTGTGAGTTTCTCAGCTCTGGGAAGCTGACATATACATTACCCTGGACCATGGAGAAAACAGGTTGAGTTGAAATAGAATGAGTGCGGAGAGAGGGGAAAGTATGGGCATACAGACGGCTCTGTTACTGTGTAGGGGGGTTTCCCTGCTTTAATGAGGAAGCCACAGTTTTCATTTAGTCTGGGCAGCTTGCCTGGCCCTCGCATAACACTGAGATGGAAAGAACTACTCAGCAGACAGGGGACAGAGAGGGAGAGAGAGGGAGGGAGAGAGAGAGGGAAAGAGAGAGAGAGAGAGAGAGAGAGAGAGGGAGAGAGAGAGAGAGGGAGAGAGAGGGAAAGAGAGGGAGAGAGAGGGGAATGAGAGAGAGAGGGAGAGAGAGAGAGAGAGAGAGAGAGAGAGAGAGGAGAGAGAGAGAGAGGGAGAAAGAGATGAGAGAGAAAG